>NW_020664562.1:36200048-36262956 GCF_002925995.2 Terrapene triunguis | reverse complement strand
AATTTCTTTTTAAACTCATGGAATCATTTCTATTGAACTAAGGTTTCTAAAACATTGATTTTGCTCAGTTTAAATTTGGGTGTAAAGTGACCTGATAGTGGTATTTCACCTTTTCAACATATGATTGTTTTAACTGCATTTTATTTTAATAACTTGAATTATAGATTCAGTACATACTGACATACCCTTTGGCAAGGACTGCCCCACAGGCTTTGTGCAAGGGTCATGAATTCTGTAATATATGTTACATCCATTAAAAGGTTAATGTGTAAAAGGTAACTGCTATCTCAAGAAGATGTAAACTATGGCCTGCTTCTGACTATGAATAGCCAATGAAAGTTCTGATAATTTAATGCTTGTAACCTGACACATTGAAGAGCTATAGTGGAGTTTCTCTGGAACCCAACAGCACTTTGCTTCCACCTGTCCATCTTGCTCATGCAGTTTCTATTAAACTCAGTTGAATTAACCACTTACTTGTACAAAAAGCAATTATTTTTCTGATTCGGTTATGAACTCTTAAATAATTGTTGCTTTGAATACAAACAGCAGCCTTTTCCTGTTACTGTGATCCACATAGCTACTTCTTCATTTTAAAAACTTTACACAGTTTTAGCCAAGTTGTTCTGAAAAATTTAGTTCCCTTATGCAGTAGCTCACAATTTGTCATTTGTGAACTGCAGTACAGCTGGGCCCAGTTTTGTCACAAATTAATTCATCAGGTCTATTATTCCATAAATGTGAAGCAGCTGTTACTCAAATCCAGCTTGATTATACATACCCTCTACTGTTTTACTCAATTGGTTTACTCCAAACATTTTGTTGCTAAATCATACATTTGGTTTTAACCATCCATACAAAGTGTATGTAAATATGCTTCATACTGCAGCAGTTGGAAAACCAATTGTTCAGAACATCAAAGGGTGAGAACACATATATGTTTTAACAAGAGTAGACTACTAAATAGGGTATTATCTTTTTCATGCATATACATGACTCCCATTGGTGCTAGTGGAAATCTCATGCACACATCAGAAGAAGAATCTGGCCCAGTCTACAGAAATGATAAATTTACAGTTTAAACATTATGAAATTTGAAATCTGTAGAGAATATATAATTATTAATATTGTACATTTATATAGGAACTTCATCCCAAAGATTCCCAATGATTCACAAAATATATAATATACATTCAGCACTACTTACTGAAATGCAGCTACCTCTAGGGTGGAAGATGGTAGCCAGCCAGTACACAGTACAACAGCAGAGGAAGGCAAATGGTGACCAGGAATTCTGAAGGGAAACTATTTTTAGGAAAAGTGATGTGTAGGGTTTTTAACATTCACAAAGACTTATCAGGATCTGGGTTTTTTAAGGTCTTTTCCAAAAAAACCCGCAGTAAAGTGCATGATACTCAGTTTATCTACATCAGAAGAGCTGAGTTAGCCTTGCCAGGATTCAAATCTGTTGTTACAGGGAGTCTGAATATGCCAAATCTCAT
Source organism: Terrapene triunguis (assembly GCF_002925995.2). Taxonomy (NCBI): domain Eukaryota; kingdom Metazoa; phylum Chordata; order Testudines; family Emydidae; genus Terrapene; species Terrapene triunguis. Next base: position 36,261,454 of record NW_020664562.1, on the reverse strand, counting down.
GGACAGATGACTTATCCCTATCACTGAGTTGACATGATGTGGCTATTATTCCTTATTCAGTACACAAATATCACTCCCACTGATGCTAATGGGAGAGACACGCACACATGGTAAGACTTAACTACCCAACATTGCCTTTCTGTGGTTTTAAACAGCTTTGGAGATCACTGTGATTGATTTATGCACTGAACAAGTACAGCAGATGTAGTAACTTCTCTCTCTACCTCAGCTGAAAGGGTAGTGCGGTTGTCATACTGTTCAGTGCTTGGCTTCTCTGCTTTTTTTCAACTAACAGAAATGGGGGAAGGGGCAAGAAATTTGGTCACCTATTCATTAAAAAAATGGACTATATTATCAATTCATTAACTCAACACCTGACAGCCATGGTAACAACTTTCAGTCACTTCTGATTTGGACTTGAGTTGAATTGGCAACTTGGAGAGGAAAGACTCTATGGGCAATTATCAGTCTACTGAGCCATCTAGTCTCCCTAGCAACCTCTTTTTGATACCTAGATATTTAAAATTTTTATTAAAGCTAATGTTAAAAAATTTTATATAGTACACAGGTTAAGAAAAGAGTGTCTTGTATATCTGGGTATAGTGCTAAGATTATCCACAAATACAAAGTTTATTTTTAAAGTCATACGATACATAACCCAAATTTAGGTGAATAAATTTAAGAATACAGTTTAGATGTTAGCATCCAAGTATTCGGGTACATCACTCATGAAAAGTTATACAGAGAGTTGGTTGTGGAAAGCAAATATAGCAATAAGTAAAGATTGTCCCTCAGTAATTGAAAATGTAGGGTAGGTTGTCCATTTAGAAAATACAAGACATGAGGGAAATATTTCAGTTACTTTCTCCACTGCACTTCTCATCCGCACTCCAGCTCATCCCTCCCGGTATTGCCGATGTCTGGTGATATTTTCTATGGAGATGTCCCTTGACCACCTGATGGCATCTGACTCCATGAGTTGCCACATCAGCCGAGCGTAGCACTGACCGAGTCCACATTCTCTCAACAGTCGCTCATTACTGGGGTCCCATTATTAAACCAACTCCGTACCCAAATTGGAGGCTATAACGAAACTATTGTCAGTTCCTTAACCATAGAACCTTAATTTACCAGTACAGCTCCACACCACCAATATGACTCCGGTGCAAACAGCTAAATTACTCATTAATAATGAGTGAAGTATCTACTCACAAAAGTTAGAAAATGCAAATCGAGGCTTCCATGTAAACCTTTGCTCTGTGCCCTTGTATTTATGCATTTTGATAAGATCTTCCCTACTTCAGAGCGGTGTTGTGAGGATTAGTCCTTACGCAAGCAAAATTACGATTTAACTGAGAATTTTGCCCGAGTAAAGTCTGTGGGGCTGGACCCTTAATGTCTGCAAAGTGATTTGAAGATGAGAAGTGATGATAAGGCCCCAAGTCAGCAAAACACATAAACCTGTCTGTAAGGTTAAGCACATGTTTCAGTGCTTTGCTGAATCAGAATCTAAGTGCCAATTACTTATCAATTGTATAATTCTTTTACAATACTGGCTAATGTGACATACTATTGAATAAACATATTATATTACAATTAATTAATTTTGCTTTGTGTACACTATGTTTCACTTTAACAAAACACTGCAGCTAGCTATGAGAAACTTAGCACTGACATTCACTCATCCTTACTGTTCTCCTTAGGGGACATTTCAGCTGTTTTCTTGATTAAGAGCCATCCTATAATGGAGGATCTTCATTTCTCTTTCATTTGAATCAAGTAAGTACTTGCCCTTCCCACTGAGGGCAGTAAAATTTCCCGATTAGGAGATACAAGCAAGATATTTTAATTTCCACTTAAGCAGATGTTTGGGATGACATAGACAGTTAAATCAAAAGTATTATAGCTGTTAACTGAATACACTGTCCCATTTTTGAACAATAAGACTACATAGTCAGTGAGTGTTCAGTGCTTGCCAAAATGGGTAATTTTCACTCACCGAGTCAGAGGTCTTTTCTTCTTTCATTCTTTCCTAGACTGCCTATAAGAAAAATAAATTTGTTATATATCTTCAAACACTGTAGCAAGCAGTAGTTTCAATACTAGGTTTACTTATTATTGGATCTCTTGACAACTACTGATAACTTCTATATGCCTTAACTAGTCACTCAGGATTTTTCTAAGGCTATTTAGCTTTCTTAACTTGTGCAAATATATCTTTTTACCCCAATTTGTTTACATTGGCAGAGGAATAAGCTATTGCATTCACATAATCTTAAGGTCATTATTGCTGATGCTGTTAGCGGAGCATGGCAAGCAGACTTCTTTGTTAACTTTGTCTTTCTGTTACCTGGGGCTGTATTGCTTTAATTCAAAACTTGTAGTGTAATGATCTTGTGACCCAGTAAAGTGACCTGAAAGACCAGTACAGCTTGAAAGAATGATATAAGAAAATGCTAAGAAACCACTAGGCACAAATTGTTTTCTGGAATAAACCATTATCCATCCTTTTCATCTTCTTGGAGCTCTGGAATAGACATTGCAGATATGGTCTTAGTATTCATAGAAAAGATGGAAAGGCCATAAAGTCAGATGGAAAAAACCATCAAGACTAGATCATCAGGTATATCCTCTACCACATCAGGATATATTCCTGCACAGAGGGAATAGCTGATTTTCCACTAGTGCTATACTTGATCTGAAATAGCAATCTGAAAAAGGCCTATTCCTGCCTGGATATTGGGAGACTATATTGTCAAAACCAAAACAAAATAGTTAGCATTAAGGACAGATTCTGCTCAGTTGCACCCACAAAGTTCCATTGAGATCAGTTAGGGTGCATGGATATAACTAAAGGAGAATTTGGTCCATATGTTAAATAATAGTAGAAAAAAAGAACATTTAAAGAAAGACAAACTACAGTGATAGGGCGAGATTTAGCTCTGCCCTGGCACAGGTGCCGACACAGTTATAGAGAGGAGATGGCCTGTGACTCCTCAATTCAGGAGCTACCAGGGTCTGGTGGGGTTGCTGGTGAAGGATAAGTTGAGTACTTGCTTCAGTGGCCCATATGGGCCATGGGGGAGGTGCAGAATCACTGGAGTGCTGATCAACCCCATCCCTCCTCTGATACATTATACCTCCGCTGTGCCTATGCTCTGCTTTGGGCCTACCCCAAAGTGACCCATGTGCTAAGGATTGCTGTGTAGGAAGAGCAGAGCTGGTAGAGTCCGATTCCCTCCCCCATGCCTCCATGGGAGTTTTAATTAATTAGCTTGCATTTCAGTAGTATCTGGGGGCCCCAATCTGGACTAATAGGCCCTTTACAAAAATGGAGCAAAAAGATAGTCCCTGCCCCAAACAGTTTACAGTCTAGTGGCCCAAAACTTCAATGGGATCCACTAGCATGGGGCCCTGTGTCCATATGGAGCCTGAGTGACTTCAAGCTAATAGGACTCCACATGGACTCAGAATTCTGAATTAGCAGATCTGATGGCAGGATCTGGGCCTAATTCAAGACAAGATGCAGCCCAGTGAGTGTAACAAAAAATAGGGAGGAGCAGAGGAGGAAGGATGAGGGAAGCTAAACTGAATATCTGTGCTTTTGTAGGTTTAAATCTCAACTTTCTACTGAACCTTTTGTGATTTGATTGTTTTCTACCACATGATGGTGGTGTTGCTTCTCATTTTAGGCTTGAAAATTGGCTTCGGATTCCAGTTGAAGCAGTAAAATTATTCAATGCAGCCCAATGATAACATATGTTTAACAAATGTTAGTGCAATTTTCATGTTATTTTTGTAACTAGATATAATAAGGCTATCTCTTTATTAGAAAATAGATCGGCTGCACTTTAGGAAGGATAGTCTCCCCATCATCCACCATTTTTCCAGTCATCCCAGATCCTTGTGTCTCTGAGAATCTTACTGAGTTCTGATTGCCTGACAGTGTTTTTTTTTTATTTTTTTCAGTAAGACAAAGATGACACTTTGCCTGAAAAGCAAAATATGCAATTCAGACTTTTCTCTTTGAGTCATTTAACATCATTCTACATAATTAAACTCCTTGTTCTTATAAAGACAACTTGGCAGGCATTATGTTATATGTAATGTGATACTATTTCATCTCTGTGTAGGTTTCAGCTTGTGCTAGCTCAAAGGGATCAGCTGGGTAACCATCTTGTTCAGGGACAGCGATTCCCAGAATGAAATAGTGATCTGTGATTTAGCTACAGTAGTAAAGTTTGCCACAGTGTCCCAGAGCTCTAAACTTGCTGAGACAAGGATCAAGACATGATAGTGTGGCCCAGAAATACTGGGCCACATCCTTTGCCCTGTGAGGGCAGCACAAAGGAGGTGTGAAATCAGCCCAGTAGGCCCCTTGACGATTGCTCTTGAGTAGAGGGAATGCCAGAGATGATGTGGAGCCAACATACAAGGTCTACGCCACCATATCGCTGGTGAATAAGGACTTAGCAAAAAGGTGCCTGTGTTCCGCAATCCCCAGCCACTGGAATGGTCCTTTTGGGCCATAGGCAGCAGGGTGGGATATAGAGCAGGCCCGAGGTATCAGCTGTAAATTGCTCCAAAGTCTAACCTGCCCAGCAGCTATTCTAAGGAAACTGCTGAAGTGGCATAAAGTCAAACTTTTCCATCCCCCTCCAGTCCCGCACAGAGCGCAGCTGGGCTGGACAGGCAGGTATAACTCGCTCATCAAGATACAACGTCATGCAGATTTCTCATGGACACTGGAAGCTAACTGACATACACATTCATATGATAAGATTGCTACCTGTCCCATATAGTCTTGGATTACCATTAGCAGTCTGAAAACAAACAGGCATGGGAAAGAAACACTTTTGCCACTTTATGGGCAAGAAGACAGAAGTATTAAACAGTCTTGCCTTATCGTTGTCGTCATCATCATCATCATCATCTGTTTATAGAATCTCCCACCATGTGCTAGGCACTTTCTAGACTTTCAGGAAGGGATAGTGCCTGCCCAGAGAAGCTCACGATGCAAGGGTAGACAGTCAGATGGACAGAGGTTAGGGGAAGAAGAACAGCAAATAGGGACCTAGATTCACCGTAGGAACCATGGCAGAAGCAGTTTCTTAAGGGAGACTTAAAATGTAGACAGGGCAAGGGCCTTGCAGATGAGCTGAAGGAGGGTGCACCATGTAGAGGGCTATGTGGAATAAAGCACAGAGGCGATTGTTCAAACAGCTGACAGACAGAATGATGAGGCTGGGAACATGGACAGTGTGCAGAGAGGGTGAAGGAAAATGTGAAGAGACCTTTTCCAGACCACACTAGTAACTTCTTTCCTCCTCTCTTTGACATTTTTGGTCGATCCTACAATTGGTCCATGCGTATAACTCCTGCTGAAGTCAAAGGGAGTCTCTTACTTCCCAAAAGTCTTCAGAACTGGGCCCTCACTTGCCAGATTGCAGCAGTTTGTAACTGTTTTCCTGCTGTGCTAATACAGAACATTTTGATTAGTGTTGGTGAAGAATAAAAGATAAACCACTTAAAATTCTCCATGATTTGATTAGTGATGGCAGAGACACTGATTAGGTAAACTCCTGGAGAACAGATGAAGAGGACAATTTGGCCACATGAAATGAGGGCAGGATTTATACTGTGCAACAAGTAGAAGGAATGATAAAGTTTTAAATAATTCACCTTAAATCCCAGCAAAAGTTCAGGTCATTGCTTTTCCTCAACCAAACCAAACCAGCTATTTTACTTATGTGCAGTCTTACTACATAACAGCATAGCTCTGATCTTGATAAAATTTATATTAGTTTTTGTTAAGATCATGTGAAATAAACATCATTCATTCTACAATAAAATTAGTAATGTATAGTTCAATTAATTTCATTGAATTAATTATATTAATGTGCAACATCCTGTCAGTGTACCTTGGAAAGAAGATATATAATAATATTCATATTTCACATCCATCTAGGATATTCCACCAAATCACTTTACAAACATTGATTAATTAAGCTTTGCAACCCTCTTGATGAGGTTGGGAAGTATCATTATCCTCTTTTTACTTGAGCTAACAGAGTAACTGATAGCAGTAGCAGGTTGTCATTTTCTATGTGGACCAGCACTAGAGGGGGATCGAACACCTTGCTGGTGGGTTTCACAGATATTTGCTGACAGCAGAGGAATGGTCAGACTCAGAACTCTTGGGTTCCATTCCATATTTTGGAAGAGAGTGTTCACTAGTGAGCACAGACTCTTCCGCCGGTTCCTCCCAAGCTTCATCTTTTTTGTCCCATCCTCGCTAACCTGTTCTCCCCAGGCCCAGTTGAGTCTCTTGACCAGTCAGTCTCAGATCCCTCCCCCACTCCTTGTACAACCTCTCTCTTTTCTCCCCAGTCTCCAGTTGTCCCCCATTCACCTACATTCTCCATTGCCAAAGGCTCCCGGTCTCCCTCCTTGGGCTCCTCATCTAATCTACTCCTCCCTCCCCACAGCTCTGTCCCAGTCTCTTTGCCCAGCCAGTCTGTCTCTTCTGAGGTCAGACTAGATAATTTAATGGTCTCATAGCCTTAACAACTATTAGTCTATAAATCCTCTGCATCCTGTATGGTGCCCATCCTCCCCCACCAGCTCCCAGTCCTAGTGACCTTGTTCAGCCAGTCCCAGTCTCCTCCTACAGCTCCCAGTCCTAGTCTTCCTCTCTCCCATACAGCCTCCAGTCTTAGTCATGTGTTGTCATCCCACAAGCTCCTTGTCCCGATATACTCCCCCCGCAATCCACCTCAGCTCTGGCTTTTGTCTTCAAGTCTAGGCAGCTTCCTCCTCTACACTGCCTAGGCATTAGCAGGGGAGACAGGCTCCCTGCTCTCAGTTCTGGTGCCCAGCCCCAGTGCATCCTGCAGTAGCTCAGAGCTGTAGTTGCAAGAAAAGTCCTGCTCCATCGTGGGATGGAGCATACTCAGTGTGGATGGAATCTTTGGAGTTTTTAACTGCAAAGCCCTGGCAAGTCTCTACTGAGTATGTGTGAACAACGATTTTTCAAAGGCTTATCATTTGGCCAAATTTGAGCAGATTTTCCCAAGAACAGCAAAGGGCACACCCCTGACACAAATGCCACTCTCTGCCAGATTTCAAGTCTTTGTTCCAGAGCAGATGAATGGTAGAGTCTCTCAAAGAAAAGGTCACTAGAATTTTTAGCAATGGCAAAACAAAACAATGTATTTTTCCCTAACCTCACTCTCAGAAATGTCTGAACCATTCTGGCTGAAATTTTCCAGAAAAAAATCAGTCGGAGACAGACACCCAGCATGGAAAATTTCAACCTAAATGGTTAACATTTGGCAAAATTATAAGCAGCTATATGGCTCTTATAATGGGAAGGGTCAGGCAAATTTAATAATAAGTGGTGATACCATCTCATCTATAATTAACCTGGTATCAATTTTTTTAGCAAGATTTATTTAATTTTTCCTAAAAATTTCCTTCAACAACTCTAATTTTAGAATATAAGAGCAATTATAGAATCAGAAATGCCAAATGCGGCATAGTAACGTGTTGAAAATCAAATCAAATCAGCATTGATGATGCTGATGGAAATATGCCAACCTACCCACATTTATATAGTCAAAGAGCAGTCTGGATGAGTCATGGTTTTCAGTGCCAGTTACATATATTTTCAGCTTAGTGTGTATATGGAACAAGTACCTTAGTTAAGAGTATTTCTCATGGATATACAGAGGTTTGTCACTAAACTAAGCTTCCCTTTCAACCTAAGGGGTCTAATTCTCTCTTTGATGTGTATGAATAGGTCCCATTACCATTAACATTACAGTCTGTGGGACATAAATGTTGCTGTTAATGTAAGTTATGAATATGAATTGATAGAGAAATAGACCCCTAAAGCTGTAATCTGAATTCAAACTGGGTATCAGTTTTACATAGGGAGTTTAATACTTTTCTACTGGATGATCAGACAAAGCCATACTGTATTTACATTAATCTCTACATTTTCAAAGCAATATGTAAGGTTGTAGCTGCACAGCCACTGTTGATTTCAGTGCAAGTCAAATCCCGTGCAACACTTTGAACTCTTCCCTTTAGAAGTTCCAGTTTTAGGCAGTTTAGTTGCTTCAGAGGCTACTGTAAAAAATGACTTTTTGTTGGCCTTATGTAGATGAATTGATGAGAATATATTACACTAATATATTCTGGGGAGATTTTCCCCTGTGGAAAGTTCCAGTTCCAGTGTATGTGGTTACCCATAATTCTATAAACGCAGGACAGATTACTGCAGCTGTTTTAACTAGCTGTTTTGTTTTGCTAATTAAAAGTTTCTTTTGTATTGGAACCAGAACTCTTGTGGAAAACAAACTTTCCTCCCTTTGTTAAATAGGTATTTTTTAAGGTAATTTTATGGTGTTTAGCTATGGATAAATAACCTGTCACCTTTTTTTAACAGCTGTAGAAAAGAAATAGATGTGTTCAGAAATTATCACAGCCATATTCAAGTTTAGTTCCCGCTTTAGCAAATTTAGAAACTTTAATCATAAAGACAGTCCTCTTTGTGTTTGCACAGGAATGTACGTAGAAGCCATAATAAAAAATGAGGGGAGGGGCACCTGATTCTTCGGCATTTCTCCTTTTTATTTTACACTGCAGCCAGGGAAAAGGAAAGTATGTGGTAAATTATGTTGTATATTTAAGCTCAAATTTTCAGAAATGTATACAATTACAGTCACAAATGACTGAATGGTCAGGGCATGGCTACACTTGCAGATGTAGAGCGCTGTGAGTTAAACAAGCCCTCGGAGACCGCAGCAGGGAAAGCACTGCAGTGTATTCACACTGTCAGCTGCAAGCGCAGTGGCGTGGCCACATTTGCAGCACTTGCAGTGGCATTGGGAGCGGTGCATTATGGGCAGTTATCCCACAGTGCACCTCTTCCCATTCTGGCGCTGTGGCTTGTGGGAAGGGGGTAGGTGGGTGAGGGGCATTCTGGGTCCTGTCCCAATGCCCCATGATGCATCGCTTTGCATCCCAGCAATCCCTGTGCTTCCGTCCACGTTTGGCGCCATCTTTCAACATTTTTTGTACTGCACGCTCTGTCTTCCCTTTCGGTCTGTGGGAATGGATCCCAAACTGCTGAAGAATATGCTGTTGGGTCTTGCCAGCACATCACGAATTGCAGTCAAGTTACTCCTTAAGCTACAAACTGACAGTGAGGTGTCTGACGATGATGTCAACTCGCATAACGCATACGACACAAGATTGCTTGTGGCATTCATGGACATGCTCACCACCGTGGAATGCTGCTTTTGGGCTCGGGAAACAATCACTGACTGGTGGGATCACATCGTCATGCAAGTCTGGGATGACGAGCAGTGGCTGCAGAACTTTCGGATGAGAAGAGCCACTTTCGTGGGACTGTGTGATGAGCTCGCCCCCACCCTGCGGCCAAGGACACAAGATTGAGAGCTGCCCTGCCGGTGGAGAAGCTAGTGGCTATTGCAATCTGGAAGCTGGCAACTCCAGACAGCTATTGATCAGTAGCTAACTATTTTGGAGTGGGAAAGTCGTGTTGATGCAAGTTTGCAGGGCCATTAATCGCATCCTGCTCAGAAGAACCGTGACTCTGGGTAACGTATGTGACATTGTGGCTGGCTTTGCACAAATGGGTTTCCATAACTGTGGGGAGACAATAAATGGGACACATATTCCAATTCTGGCACCAGCCCACCTAGCCTCTGAGTACATAAATCGGAAGGGGTATTTCTCTATGGTTCTCCAGGCACTTGTGGATCACCGTGGGCGTTTCATTGACATTAACGCAGGCTGGTCCAGAAAGGTGCATGACGCATGCATCTTTCGGAGCACAGGCCTGTTCAGGAAGCTGCAAGCTGGGACTTTCTTCCCAGACCAGAAGATCACCGTAGGGGAAGTCGAAATGCCCATTGTGATCCTTTGAGACCCCACTTACCCTTTAATGCCATGGCTCATGAAAACCTACACAGGGAGCCTTGACAGTAGCAAGGAGTGGTTCAACAACAGGCTGAGTCAGTGCAGAATGACTGTGGAGTGTGCTTTTGGCCATTTAAAGGGACGCTGGTGCTGTCTGTATGGGAAGCTGGACCTGGCCGATGACAACATCTCCATGGTTATATCCACGTGCTGTATTCTCCATAACATTTGTGAAGGGAAGGGTGAAAGCTTCACTCAGGCATGGACCTCAGAGGTTCAACACATGGAGGCAGAATTTGAACAGCCAGAGAGTAGGGCTATTAGAGGGGCCCAACGCGGGGCTGCAAGGATTAGGGATGCCTTGAGGGAGCAATTTGATGCTGAAAGCCACCAGTAATGTTTGGTGCCCTGCACGGGAGTGAAGTGCAGTGGTTCCAATGTTAGTAGGAATCTGTGTTTGCTACGTATGATGCACTGACTTGCAGTGCCTGTTGCTTTCCTGGGCTACAGTATCTTTTACTTAATGCAATAATAAAGAATGTTTTCAAAGCCAAAAAATTCATTTATTGAAAAGAAAATTCATTTATTGAAAAGAAACACAACTGCTTGGGATACAGAAAAGGCATGACACTATGCTGTGTGAGACAAGGGAAGGGGGTGAGGTGGGGAACGGGACAATCAGAGATTTACGTATGTCCTGTTATGCTCAGCCTTCCTGTCTGGAGTGCTGTGCAATAAGTGCTGCTGCACTTCAGGCTGGCTAAAATGCATGGTGATGGGGGCTTAGTGCAGTGTGTAAGGGTTGTAGTTTGTAGGGCTGGGTGGTGAAGCTACAGGTGTTGGAGGCAGCTGGTGGTGATAAGAACCCAGATGTTGGGGAAAGTGGGTTGGCGGTGACATGGGGGCACAAGGGAAAGAATTTTGGGACAAGGGCTTCAGGGGGGGGCGGGCACGGATGTGCTCTGCCTGCATTGCTACGAGCGCCTGTATCGAGTCTGCTTGGCGCTCCATGATGCTTAGCAGCCGCTCAGTGCTTTGGTGCCGGCGATCCGCTTTCTGCTGGTGGACCCTCCTTTCACTCTTCCGCCACTCCTGCACTTTTTGATTTTCATTAAGGGACTGCTGCATGACTTCATGTAGCATGTCCTCTTTGCTTCTTCGTGGATGCTTCCTGGTTCTTTGGAGTCTTTTGGCCGTTGATAACAAGGACGGTTGGGATCTCAAGGTTGCATCTGTAAAGCCAAAATGCAACACTTAACAGAGGCAGCATTGTTGACACCAGACAGAGCAATGATTTGGCTGTACTTAAAGACAACTACAGTGTATACAATATCAGAAATTGCCTGTCCCAAAGTGAGCACACATAACCCACAGTAGCCCCAAAATGGTGAGTAAGCACAGGGGCAATGGGGACTGATTCTTTCACGGCTGTACTGTCCGCTGGGGTTCTGTGCCTTGGGGAGAGCCAACAGCTGCAGGGGGCCCCTATACTGAACACTGTCCCCACATTTTCCACAGGAGTTCATCCTGGAAGATCTCTCGCTGCTGAGGGTGACCTGGGAAGCAAGGGAGGGTCTTCTACTACAATGCGGCTTCTGCCCTGGCCCATATATAGCTTGCCTATGTGCAGCAATGGTCCCACCACCCATCATGGCACAGTGTCGTGGACATGTTAGCCTGACTGGGACAAGAAGCACAGTAGCTCTGCCAAGGAACCTGAGCAAGCACATTTCACAGCTTCTGCATGAGGCATTTGAAGAGATCACTGAGGCCGATTACCACGATGTGAGAGAGCACATCAATGCCCTATTCCGCATCTAGGCATGCATGCAGCCCTAACCCTCCTCGCCCCAAGAGCCCGCACCGAACAACTTCCTTCCCAAAATAAAATCCACTTACCGGGCACCTCTTCTGGTGTTTGTTCTTCCCCAAGCACCGGCTGCTGTGACTGGCTACATTCCACTTGGCTTGAAAACAGTTCCTGGGTGCACGCATCTAGGGATGCCGGCTGTCCCCCTCCTCTTCAGCACCCTCACTCCTGCTTTCCTCCTCCTCCTGCCTTGTTGAACTGGGCTCTGAAGTGTCCATGGTGGTCTTCGGAGTGGAGGTGGGGTCGCGCCCAAGTTTCGCTTCTAGCTGTTTGTAGAAACAGCAGGTCGTGGGGGCAGCACCGGAGTGGCGGTTTGCCTCGCGAGCTTTGAGATAGGCATTCCGCAGCTCCTTCACTTTAACCCTGCACTGCAATGCGTCCCGGTCATGGCCCCTTTCCATCATGTCCCTTGATATCTGCTCTAAGGTATTGTAATTCCTATGGCTGGAGCGCAACTGGGACTGGACAGCTTCCTCTCCCCAAACACTGATGGGGTACAGCACCTCGCCATTGCTCCATACTGGGGATCGCCTGGCGCGTGGAGGCATGGTCACCTGGAAAGATGCGCTGAGAGCACTCCACCCCTGGCTGAACAAACAGGAAGGGGAATTTCAAAATTCCTAGTGAATTTAAAGAGCGGGTCTGACGGTTGGTCACCTGAGGGCAGAGCAGTAGAGTTCAAAGTGTTGACCAGAGTGGCTAGAACAGGCATTGTGGGACACTTCTGGAGGCCGATTAGAGTGCATTAATAGACCAGGGCATCCACACCTGGTGCCGCGGCGCTCCAGCTGGGGCGCAGCAAGAATTATGCTTCCCAGGGAGGTGGATTACCAGAAGCACTCCAGCCACGGAGTCCGGGTGCTCTACGTGCCTTGCCAGTGTAGACACGTCAGGAGTTAGAGCTCCCGGGGCTGCTTTACTGCGCTCTACCTCGCAACTGTAGCCAAGCCCTCAGTTTCATTCATGTTTACCATGGTATACAGGCATTGCAGTTGTTAAGGGGGGTTGAGACCCATAACTTTCAACACCAGAAACAGAAATTGCTACCCCTTGAGCTAAGTTAGAACTCTTTAAGCTATATGTAAGTAGAAGGCTGTTATTGAACAAAATAAGTGAACAAAATAATAATAATAATTAATAATCAGGAACTTCAGGGGTGGTGAGTTATATGGGCCCGTGGTGCCCATGCTCCAGCAATATTCAGGGCCTGGGGGCTGGGCTCCATGAATGTTTGGGGCCGGGTCTCTCCCGCAGCCCCGCCTGCCGCCCCACACGCCTCCACCCGAGTGTCCCTGCCTGCGCCCTGGGCATTGGGTAGCTGCCCTGCCGCTCTGCGCTGCAATCCCTTGCCGGCCGCTGCCACTGCTGGCTACAAAAGGGAGCGGCGCCGGCAGCAGGCTGAGGAGTTTGGGTGGAGGAGTGAGTGAGTGACTGCAGCAGCTCAGGGAGCCCCAGGTGGCTCCTCAGCCTGCTTTGGGCTTTTTCTTTCCCTTCCTCTCCTCCACTTTCTTTTCTTTTGCTAGTTTCCCTTCTTTGTGGCTGTAGCCAGGGCACTCCGACCACCCACCCCACGCTTCCTCCTCCCCATCTCCACTTTGGGAGGAGAAACTCAGGCTGTTTTCCTGTCTCCTCAATGCAAACAACTGCACTTCTCTTCCTCCCCCCTCCCAGCTTCTTTCCCCTCTGTCTCCCTCGGTGCAATGCAGCCCCCTGCTGCCCCATGGCCAGCACCTCCGCCACATGAGCAGCTCCTTTCAGGGGTTCTCCCTGGGTACAGTGTGAAGTTTCTTTCCCCCAGCCCCTTAGTAATCTTTCTCTGGAGTTGAGGGTGGGGAAAAGTTTGTTGATTGTCGGGTTTCCCTCAGAACTTTTGTCGCTCTTGTTTTTCAATGAGGATTTTTTGCTCCAGGGAAGTGTAACCCCCTGGATCTGAGAGGGGCCCTAGGAGCACGTGCAGTGACAGTGGTGCGGGGTGAGTGTGCTACTGGCGGGGGAGAGAGGACCCCTTCCCTGGAGCTCGCTGCTGCCAGCGGGGAGAAGGAGGGGCAGAGTCTTCCTCTTGGCCCCAGCCAGAGGCAGCCTGCCTGCACCCCAAACTCCTCATCCCCGGCCCCACCCCAGAGCCCGCATCCCCATCCAGAGCCCTCACCCCCCCATCCCAACCCTCTGCCCCAGCCCTGAGCCCCTCCCACACCCCAAACCCCTCATCCCCACCCCAGAGCCCTCATTCCCCTCTACCCACCCACATTGTGCAATATCAGAAAACTCTTAAACACTTACTGTTTCCAGTCCATTTTTACATTATTTAAAAAAAAATATCGGCTTACAAGGCAGGTGTGTGTGTATGGGGGGGACTTAGACCCGTTCTGGTCACCACCAAAAATTATACAAACCTGCTGCCCCTGGGAACTATATGTGTAAATGGCACTAGAGGTTACTAAGTGTTCCAGGGATTTAATACGTTTACAATGCCCCAAAAAATGTACAATAAAAAATTAGCCTTGGGTTAATGAAATGGTGTTTGGATCCAGATTAAGTCTAGGATAAGATTTAGGATTCAAGTTTGAGACCAAACTAGGTTTAAGGCTCACATTTGAATTTAATGACATCAAACTTTTATGAACTGCTCTTGCAAAATTTCAGTCCAAATTGACAGAAATCTTATGCAACCAGCTAAACTGATGAGATTTCAGTTCTCTTGAATGGTAGAAAGAAACCATACAAAACCATATATTCTTGTGATATTTCCACTTAGCCTACCCCCTTTCCTGTTTCGGATCAAACCCAGACCCGAAACCACAAGAGTGAGCTGAGATCCCTAGATCTGAACTTGTTGCATGCCTAAGTACAATACTGTAGAGACTATGATAAGTAACCACACAAACTACAGTAAAGCAATGCTGGGACTGAGATGTAAATGACATTGGTGACAATATGAGTTCACAAAGTTCCCTTAACTTGTCCATGGCTGGATTAATGTATAGACAAACTAGGCATGTGCCTGGGGTCCGAATGGGGCGGGACGGGGATGGGCAAGGCCCAACCAATAGCTGTATAGTATACTCACTGCAGCTGGGTTGGCCATGCTGTGGATCTGCCAGGATGAGGTGATCATCCTGCTGCTGCTTTGTGGGGCTGCTCTCCCCGATTGGGGTTGCAATGCCACTCACTCCATTTTGGCCTGGCTGATTCTTCATCACGATGGGGGTTGGTTGGCCAAACCTGAGTGAGTGACGTTGCAACCCCCATCACAGTGAGCAGCCCTACACAAAGGGGAGGGATAGCTCAGTGGTTTGAGCATTGGCCTGCTAAACACAGGGTTGTGAGTTCAATCCTTGAGGGGGCCATTTAGGGAACTGGGGTAAAAATCTGTCTGGGGATTAGTCTTGCTTTGAGCAGGGGGTTGGACTAGATGATCTCTTGAGGTCCCTTCCAACCCTGAGATTCTATGAAAGCAGCTGCAGGATGAGCAGCATGGCCAGCCTGACTGCAGGGAGTGTACTATACAGCTGTTTGTTGTTCATGAGAAGGTAGGGGGCCATAAGGGTATTGTGCCTTGGCCACACTGGTAGGTTAATCTGGCCCTTGCCTTTTCATAAACCTTACAGCATATTGTGCAGTCTGCATGTTCAGCTGGTAACACTAACAATACACTTATTGTTGAAGTCATAACGGATTGTCATTATGTCTCATTTTGGTTATGTAAGACTAGTTTGCTTAAAGAATGCATTTGCCTCGTGTTCGGATCATTGGGACTAATTACCACAATTTACATAATCTACTATCAAACAATCCCATGATCCTCAGAAAATGTATATACACCCACTAGTTCTGTTCTACATAGTACAGTATAACAAGTGTATAACAAGTGGTGCACAAAATATTTATATATGCCACAAGCTCCTATGGGCAGATTAAATATTTTCTCAGTGGTATATACCAACTTCATTTATCACCTCAGAACAGAGTAGTATATTTGACAGCACAAATATTTTCCTTATGGATATTTTGTGTAACTGTAAATGTTGTCTTACAATTAAAATGTATAATTTCCCTAAGTTTCACTTAAAAAAATTATACCCTACCAATTATTAATTCAGGGGGTGGGGAATAGAACGTTGTTTTAAACAAAAGTAAGTAAAGCTCTGAAATATTCTGTTATAAATGAGGCATTCATTAACTTTAACTTATCCATTCCTCCTGTGAAGACAGTTTCATTCAGTGCATCTTCAGAGTCTTGTGCAGTTCTGTAGTATTAGGCCATTTCATAATTTTAAAAAGAGAATTAAGTACTCATGGAATGTTCAAGATAGACAGGAATGATAAATGAATTATCTATTCAGAAATGAAGGAGAAGAAAGCTGCCTCCAACACCATGGCTTCACCTAGACATCCATCTACCAACACTTGGGGGACAATGCAAGAGCCCGCTTTGAAGTTCCACTTCTGACACCTTGCTGATCTTACCAGAGTGGTTTTGGGCAGCAAGGCAAAAGGCAAGGGAAAATGAGAACAAAGACCTTTGGCTAGATTGAATGATAGGTCCTCAAGGACGGGGGACAGACTGAGACCTAGACCTCTGCAGATTAGGGATCTGGGATAAGATAGGCCTGCCTAGGACTCTAGGTAAGATATACATGCGTGTAGAACTTTTATTGTTTTAAAAATCCTTTTCATTATGTTATGCTTGGTTCCTGCTGTTAAGATTAAACAATACTCTGTTTTAAGAAGGCTGTTTAGGGTCACTGAATCCACAGGTCACTGGCTCCCAAAGGGAAGAACTGCAGGTGCCTGAACCCAGTCAGACCTGCATGGTAAACACAGTTGATATAGAAGGAACCGTAGCCCAGGCCCCAGTCGAAGAGTGGAAGAATAGTAGGATTCTATTCGGAGGGTGGTGCAGGCACGAGATCCAAGATCTGAGGAGGATGCGCTCAGGTGCAGCCAGCCTTGTAACCATAACAAAGGGCACCAATTGTGATAGTGGCTTTTGTAACATAGACATGGACACTTGTCCACCAGGATCTTGACTTGAGACCACCAATTCCTTTTAGTTGACACATGGTGATAGGGCAACCTTTAGCAACCATCATCTTGGTCAGATTCAAGCCAGTGATTCAAGTCAGAGTCGATATTCTATCGTCAGTCTCTTGTTACATCATCCCTATTTCTAAGACTCTTTTGTACATTTATTATATTTATCTAGATATAATCACATGCAGTACAAATAGTTGCAGTCTGGTGAGTCATGTAACACAAAGGGTGCTTACAGAGTGAATAAGGTGTTTTAAAATAGCCGAATTTCTCATTAATTAATAGCATATAATGATTTTTAGGGCTCAATGCAGTAAGATGTTGAATCACTCTCAATGTGAAACAGACAAGATGTCTAGATAAGAGGAGATTGCAACCTGTATTTCTTTTTAATGGTTTTGAATAATCCAAAATCTAAACACTATTTTCCTAATTAACAGCTCTAGAACTAAGGAGTTAGCATAATTGTTTAGAGAAATAGAGCCTTATTGTAAAACACAGCAATTAAAAAAAAAAGAAATATTTAATCATAAGGGCTTTTAATAATAACTCAAGAGATTTATTGTTTTTTCTGTTTGTTTTAACTTGGGGAGAAAGTTCAGTTTTAAAAAGTGTATACCTCCATGCAAGTTACAGTTGTAATAATTACATGCTGCATGCCATAAAATACAATACCTACTGACATTAAAGCTTTTAGAAATTATAATGGACACAGATAGATGTTGCAACATTTAAAAATAAAACTAAAACAACAGAAACAGTCTAGAGGCTCATCAGAATTCATCAGCAATCAGAGTTTAATTCCATGGTACTGTACTGTTATCTGTCAACCATTCATGCAATTAAGAGAAAATATCTACCAGCGTTTCCATGGTGCTAAAGCATTCCAGTAGAACAACCAGCCCACACAGGACCTAGAAGCTATAAAATATTAATTCAGTACAAGCATGCGTTCGTTAATCTCAACATTTATTACAGGCTATAGTAATTCAGTCCTAACAAATTGTTCCGTTAAATAGAATATTGCCAAATACTACAATGCTCTGCAATGATTCGTTTTAAAAAAATATTATTTTCAAACAATGTTATTTATTATGGGATTAGGAATGTAGACCTGATAGAAAAGCTTTCATGTTAACAATGTAGACATCATAAATGACAGCTAAGGATAAAGGTTGACACATTGATTATGTAGCATACAATAGGGGTGTGGTTCAACCTGCATAGAGGCCACTGAGGAGATTCTACTACATGATCAAGAAAAGAGTTTGATTTCCCCCTGAGCCTTTAGTCAGTTCAGAAATCACAGCTAAAGTAAAGGTGAGTGTCAAAGCAAGAGAAAGCAGTTTAGCAGTGTTCAAAGGAGGTGCCCTATTGTAAGAGGTACAAAATCCAAAGGGAGAGGGAGCTTGAAATTCTTTCTCTGCCCTAGCATAATTTACCTACTGTATGGCTCTGGGATAACAGTGCATACTATCGGTTTCACTAACAAATGAAAAGTGGTCCCTTCACTGCAGTAGTAGCAGCTTATCATAGGTTATTAATGTAACGTGTCCACAGTGCTCACATTTTGGAGAAACTGTTCTTCCTCTGCCAGTAAAGACATACGATAAGCATCTCCCAAGATAATAGACTAGGCTATTATTAGGATATGGCTTTCACTTAGTTTTCATTAGCCCTTTCCCTGCCCTCGCTGAGGTCTTTGTTTCCACGTTCTGCAGCCACCATCTTTTATCCTTCCTACATCACAGCCTGTGGAAGTGGACACTTCAGTGATCAGTGCTCATGTAATTCTGTGACTTGGTTTTTGATACATTTGTACTGCGTTAGTAGCACCTTACTCCATGAGTAGTCCCATTGGTTTCATTGGGGCTACTTGAGAAGTACGGTACTACTCTCAGTATGAGTAAGGATATCAGAATCTTAAATAATTCCATTTCCACTTGCCTGGAGAGGTTTTTGCTCTTTAGTTCATGTGTATGTACAGGACATTGTCCGAATGCTCTTTTTCTGAACAGTGTGTGTGTATGGTCTCGTCATGCTTATTTGATTTTAAACGTTTATTCATACAAGAGTGGAATTCACCCTTGTGCAAAAAGCCAGTATAAGTCTATGAAGCATTTAACTCCCATTTAAGTCCTCCAAATGGGGCTTAAGTGGTGCATAGAGCTGGAGCTTGCCCTCTGCACAGTGCTGAATTTCACCCACTAGCTCATGCGGAACCCTAAAACAAACTAACACTCTGGGAAACCAGGCATGGACTAAATAATTGTGCCCAATCCCGCAACCCTTACTCTTGTGAATAATCCTTACTCATCTGATAGTCCTGATAGTAACGATTGCAGGATTGGGCCCTAAATGGAGTTGTGCTGCTATACCAGACTAAAGATTGCTGTTTCCATGGCTATTGTAGGTTTAAAGGCAGCACTATGCAATATTTCAGTACTGATGCAAAAAGCCTGGGAACAGGCTTACTGTGTCCTATGCTATAAATACCTAACATTGGTACTTTGTAGAATATATTGCTTCATGTAGGATGCAGAGAACTCTGGAAGGAACAAAGATAAAATATGTTTGCCCCATGTCTACTCTTCAGAGATGTGTAGATGAAAGGACCATCACAGCTCCTCAGTATTCCTTTCATCAGCTCCTTTATAATGTGATGCTTTCTGTTCAGGCCATTGCTAGAAAGGAAAAGAAGAAAAGTTGGAAGCCTTTTGGGAAAATACCACGCAATCAGTTTCTGAGGATATGATTATATATTTAAAATCAAACACCGTCACTTGTTCACAATTAAAACCATGCATAATAAAAAGATCATACTCATAACTCTATCTTTAAAACCATTCTCAACCAAAGGTCAGTTTTCAGCAACAGTTATTATATTTCCTTACGTGACCGGAGTGCTGTGAGCCTACATTTTAAATTATGTTAGTCATAGAATAATAGGAAGTAGAGTCATAATGCTCTATTAGGTCATCTAGTTTATTACCCTACCACTGGAGCACAAACCAGGGGGAGGGAAACCTTTTTTTGCTTCTTTATGATATATAAAGAAAGTCTCAAAGGTGGAGTCTTTTGTTGTTTCTTAGCATTAGAAATTCGTATCCTATGTAGCCTGGAAAACTCTGATGACTATAGAACTAGTGAGAAGATGGTGTCGTAAGGGCTAAGAGTGTGAAATTTGAGTAATTGAGAGGGGAAGGATTTGTAGTCTGATTATGTGACAGTGTTTTGTTTATCATTTATTTTACTTCAATGTTCAATTAACATTTCAGAGAAATGAAGCCTTTGTTAAAATCCAACATCCCACTCATTCAGTTAGAGTATGAGAGCTAACAGTGCACATCCTCTGAGATTTCCAACAAGTTTTACAGAAAAATAAGGAAAGATCAATGTTGATATTCCTGATATCTTAAAGATAAAACAGGAACAAACAAATCCTTTTAAATAAAATATTTCAAGCCTTCATTATAGATAATCAAGAAGTAAAAACAGGTACAAGCATACTTTTCTAAACATTTTAGGTCATCATTAATATCATCCCATTACTTCCTCCACATTTTCCTGCATATTTGATCATTGATTCTTAGATCCTTCAGCTATTTGTAGACTGTTGTCATGTTCCCATTCCATCTTAGTTGACACTTAAGCAAGTCATTCAGTGTATACAGTAGTGACAGCTAAATTTAGTTTCTTCAGTCTTTCCTAATACAGCAAGCCCCTTTATCCTTTTACTCATTTTTATTGTTTTCCTCCAGCCTTTTGCATTTTATCTACGTCTTTCTGGTAATGGGGTGGCTAGAACAGAATGGAATATACAATGGCAACAAGGCAGAGAGTGTTGAGATCTGAAGGCGCAAGAGACAATGATCAGATCTGGACAAGGTATAATCTAGAGTTTGGGGTTTGCATTTAACAACATCTAAATATTGCATGCTGCTCTTGTGAGCTTTTTGCCTCAGATGGTGGAACTCTCATGCTAATATCTGATTTCAACAGATTTTTGCAATCTCGAATTGTGGAAATGTTGAGAAGTCAATTGTCCTCATGAGATTTCTTGTTTGTTCATCAAAAATCTCACCAGAACTGCTGTTCGAGGAAAATACAGCCCCATCTGTTCAGGATCAGAAGGAAGGCTCCATCTGATTTTAGACCCAGCCCAAGCTATAATGGAGATTGACATGGTATGGGTCGATGGATCAGCAGACAGACAAGCAGATTGGAACCAGCATCATAGTGGATTCAAAATCTGAATTGTCTGAAATTTGAAATGATGCTGATTTGAAGTTATTGTTGCAGTTCATACTTAGTACAAGGTCAATCAGTAATCATGCTGCTTGTCAAGTTATCTTTGGTGGCAGTAATGACCCAACAGCCAACACTTCATACTATGGCAAAAGTTGCTGCATATAACAGATAAACATATGTTGGCACAAAATCAAAGAAAGTTTTTTCCTATAGCTCTCCACCTGAGTGAATTCTCATTAGATTGATGGGTACTACCCTCATTAGCCAGGCATTCCCATGGTGCTACATACAATTATGAAATATTAATCATTATCAGCAGTAGTCACCTAGGAATTGTGCCCCCTACCACAGCACCCAGTTTCCCTGACTTAGTGAGAACAGTTAGGTTTTATTAGGATGAAAAATATCATTCACCTATGAGGTCTGCATTCCCCATCATATATCTGAAAAAACAGTCAAACAAAAACAGGCCTTGCTCCAAGTGCAACATTCATTGAACTACATACTGGGTTGCTACTGACAGCACAATAGAAGAATCATAACCCTAAGCTTATTTATATAAAACTTTACAAAAATCAGTAAGTTTTTCACCAAAGATGTAAATTGTACCATTTTTCTCTTGTATTGCTAATGAGATATTTAACCCTTAATGCATTTTAAGCCTTCAGTCACAATATGTTAACATGGCAGTTTATTATGACACTTTAATATGACATTAGATTTATTTTGTTCATTACTGTATGAAGATTAATAATAATTTTCCAGATCTCCATCTTCTGCAATCATCTTCCCTTACTATTGTTCCTTAAGTGTATGCTGTTGCTGTACATTAGAACTCACACAGGGAAGGATGGTGTCAGACCCTGAACCCATTCTTTTTGTGGGGATTGCTCATTTGTATGATCTAGGGTAGATCAGACTTATGCTGACAGGGAGGAGATAGAAGACATTTTTTTTGTGGCACTGAATTGCTTCTCAGACCTCATCAATATTGTGGATATAGAATGCTGAAATCTTCAAGAAATGATACAGAATATTAATATTACTTTAGACTGCAGACTCAGGGAGTTACCTGACAATTAGATATCTCATCGTGTACAGTATTCCAGCTCGGCAATGATTCTTTAAGTTTTAGGAGAATTACATTAGAGCCTGAAAAGTGACATGTGGGTGTAGGATCGGTTTATTCTGTTGCATATCTGCATGATAACGAGCCTGTTGTGTAGATGGCATGAGAATGAGAGGGATATTTTGATGATGGGATTGTTGTCAGTCTATCAGCTCATCCTTTATTAAATTACACTGTATGATTTTTATGAGTTAATAGATTAAAATTATTTGTACAATTATATATTTTCATATTTATGCTTAACTTGGTTTCTCGTGATTTTGACTATATGGGCTGCTGGTGAGTGATGTTTTCAATATATGGCAAAAGTGAGGCATTTGATAGTTGTGTCTTGGAACACATTTGTTCTGAGATTTTGCATGTTTTGTTTTTCTTTTGTTGACTGAAAGCCTATTTAATTTCCTGGCTACCTTGGGTTTCAGCAGAGCAGCTCTGTTGATCTCAGTCCTCTTTCTTTCTGGTCTTCAAATCCTTTGCCTGTGGAGCCTTTGTTGACTAGCTTGATATAAGCTAGTTTTGCTGCCTCTTTCTCTTGAGAGCAAAGCTCGCCTGCTCCTTCTCAGTTTCTTGCAGTTTTACTTGTGCAGTTCTAATATGCAGAGCGTGGAGCCTAGTAGTGGGGGGCTGCCTCCCTGGCCATACTTGCTGGGCCTATGGTGGAATTAGAGGATCTGCCATGAAGCTGATCCTCTCATCCCTCCTTCTCCTGTTGGGAGGATGGGGTGGGGCGTGCTGAGGCCCCTGTCTCACAACAGTTATAGTGTGGGAGATATGGGTTGTAGACTCATAGAAGTTGTGAAGGAAGTTGTGAAAGAAGTCGAGTCCATTTGTAAATATCATAAGTAAGGGACTTTAATTTAAACCCCATAAAAAGTGCATAAATTTGACTTACAGAGTTCCGGTAAAAACAATTTGTATAAAACTATCACCCTTTCAGATAATCCACATTTAGGGGCAAAACCACACCTAGCTAAAACCCTTCAGCTGAGATTTAACTTGCCCTAAGTCCTAAACTGGACTGAACTCCTGGGTCTGGAGACCTTTATAGAATCCATTGGCTCCACACAACTGTCTCCCCTTGGTTTAAACCCCCTTCCATCACTCTCTGCAATTTCTTTCCTCCCTTTTTGTCCCCATTTTTTGTGTATACGTGCTTCCCCCCACACTTTTCCATCTTATTTGTCTGGCCAGAAGGAAGTAAGGGGCCACCACCCGCAGCCACCAAAAAGAAAAAACAGAATAAGAACAAACCAAATAATTGTGGGCCGTTTCCTACTCCTGAATGGGGAGCTGCAGTTCTACCTTTGTGCAATACTGCATTCCTGACAACAGGGGATGCTGCTGGACTAACTAGCAGCACATGCCAGCTTCCCAAGGGCTTCCTCACATGACCTAAAATGGAGCCTAGCTGTAGGAGATACATGGAGAAAACTTCCAGAGAAAACTGAGCCCCAAGGTAAAACTCCCCAAGTTTCTATGTTTTCAGATGAGGACAATAAGAAGAAGAAAGGAAGAAGTTAGCTTCCCCCTCACGGTCCACTCCTGTAGCCAGCATTTGGGCTCTCCTTCCTTATCTTCCCCATAAGACTTTACATACAGCTCAGTAAGGGAACTACTTAATGCTACTAATATACACTTCTGAATTAACCCTTCTAGAATTTCAACCACAACACATAACTGACCTCCTGTGGCAGTGAATCCAAGGCACCAACTGCATAGCATGAGAAATAAGGCTTCCTTTTATTTATTCTAAATGTACTTGCTATTAATTTCAAGGGATCTTTGTCTTTGATTATGAGCGAACATAAGGAGAGATTGTGGTCTGTGCACACCATCCCCTTCATAGGCTTCTTTCTCTTTCACTCATGAGTTGCATTCAGGTTTTCTGCAACGTGGTGACATGTTCTTTTGGCTGAAATTTGGTATGTACAGATACAGTAATATTGATTTTGGCTGTAACAAGAGACTTCTTGGATCTCCCACAGCTGACACAAATACATGTAGGTATCTGACACAACCGTGTTTCATTTTGCAATTGCCAGCTGTTATACAGGAGTAGATGGATCTTTGGGAGTTCTTTTCTGTTACTGAATATAAAGAAAACCTTCAGGAGTGGTCAGGTGGAGAGGAAAAATATGAGGTTCACCTCATGGAGTTTTCCTTAAAATATTATTATTGTGGGAGGGGATTGGGACGGAGTGGAATTTGAAGGTCAAACTTCCTCCTTAGAGGGGTAGGGAAACCTGGTTTGTGCTGAAAGGAGCTATCCTGTAGGTACATCTGCTACTTTATTGCCCTCTCCCATCCATCTTTCACTCTGTCTGGATATCTTCTGCTCCTGTACCTCTATTTCTCCATCTATCTATCCATCCATTCTTCTAAGTATATACATGGTCCTTATCCCCATGGTAACTGAGTGCCCTGGCAACATTTTAGTTAAGGGGGTGGAAGAAGGACCTCTTGATATTTAATATTACATATTTCTTGTTATCTAGTGTGTAGTGCTCTTTGTAAGAGCTTACTCAATGGAGATTGTTGTCAGTGACTTTGCCTTTGTATAGTGAAAGAGGTGAGAGTAGATCAAAGTATCTGTTCATATTTATGCTTATTATTTTATGATTTTAGTTTTTATGATGACCTCTCCAGATGTCTTTAACATTGATTTGCCTGTGGTTTTTTCCCTTTAACTCGTAAGCTTGATATATCATACTGACTATTCCTGCAGACCAGAGTTGCAGTATGGGGAAATCTCTATACAGTAAGGGCTGACATGGAGTATGGCTGTTTCTGTAGAATAATAAACACTTCTTAACATGGCAGGAGCTTGCTCCTGTTGTTTAGCTGACCTGCCATGGGACTATGGCTGAATGGTGGAGAGTTTTCACTTTGACCTACATTATTTATTCTGCACGTTTGTCCTTTTTTTTGAATGGCAAGGAAATCTTTTCCTTGCTTCTCTTGTTTCCTGCAATGTTGTGGGTAAAGGTGGGTTGGGGTGTCTGTGTGTTCACAACAGACCTGCCAAGTCCCACTCATTTGATGAGAGATTCACTCCTTTGGGGTTTATTTTAAGTAGGCTCTTAGAGTATTTCACTCTTGCAATGAAGGAATTTGCAACATATCTCAGAGGACCATTTAAAATCTCACTTTCAGAAAGGGCACCCATTTAAATGGTCACAGCTTGAAAACCATGCCTACAGATGCCTTTCTGTGTGTGGATTTATTTGGTGGCTTTTTGTATTGTGTTGAGGCAGCTGATGTCAGTTCAGCAATCAGACTAAATATCCTTTTAAAACATTTTGGATCTCTTTCTTCTTGTATTTTTATATATGCATTTTGTCTTCACTGTTTCATTGGTGCTCCTGCTCGTTCATAAGCATAATATCTGTCTTTGGCCCTTAATAGGCTGTATTAATTCTAAATGTATAGGTCATTTGTGGTTTATTTGGACATTTAAGAACACTTTATAAGACAGCACAATGTGAATAAAGAGGATTTATTATTCATGAGGTTAGTATATTTCTTTTACTTGCTGTTCTAAATTATATTTCTGCTTATATATGCTAGTCATTGTTTCTGAGATTTTTTTTCTTGTTTTATGTTTTGTTCAACACTGAAATGCACTCTGAGTTGGAGATATTAAGACAATATATTATTATTTATTATATGTAGAGCACTCTGGTAGGCCTCTTTTCTTAGGAGCTAACGATCTATGGGTCCAACCAATCTCTCATTGACTTTAGTGGGGAGGAACTGGACTTTAAGGGGCTGATCTAATTCCCATTAATTTCAGTGGAAAGACTCTCACTGACTACAGTAGGAGTTGAATCTAGCCCTAATAGCGGAGTCTGGGAATGGTTGCATGCTCTTCTTCCCTTGATACAAACATGCCGCCCTCCACCACCACCTGTGCTTGGAGACCTGCTCCACTGGAACTCCCTATGCACTAACAGGCAGGAGGTGTGTGGGGCTGGGATGGGAACCAGAAGATCCTCGGCTTCACAGATTCTCCCTTTCTTTTCTCTACAAAGCAAATAAGTGAAAGTTTTAAGCAGAAAAGTAGAAAGCTTAGTTAGGTATTATCTAAAAGTTACTACGAAGTTAGACTCCCATTTAACTAAAGAAGCCTGTTTCTGCCATGAGCTTTCCCCATGTTCAGTACAGTAAAGTCCAAAGTTTGTAAGTCATGAAACCTATTTTTGCATGAATGTAAGCCAGTCCTTTCCCTCCATATTCCCCACAGGCTGTGCAACTTCAAAAGAAATTCAAATCAAGATAAAAAGGAACATTTCTAGCTTTTTTGTGGTTTCTTACCTCATCTCTTTTTTCTTTATTTTAAAATTGTGAGAGAATTTAGTGCTCATGAAAGTGTGGAGCTAATAGCGTTGGTATGAGCCCGGAAGACTTCAGGCACATGTTATACAAGCTGTCCCAGATAGCTATCTGCCAATTAACCTCAATCCTGGCCTGCAACTGCCTTGATGTTCCACTCTTGGGCCTACGTTAAGCAGACTGCAACCTGCGTGTTGACTTTATGATTTGCACATAAAAGTAATGTTACGTTGTGCAACCCTGAGAGGGTTGGAGCTCCCAGTAATGGGATTTGGCCAAACTGGGGGCTCTTGCACCTGGGACAGTGGTATAAAATGTAACCTTAAACTAAGGGAAAATGTAGTTAATAGTAAGGAGTCTGTTTTGTTTAAGTCAGTTCGGTTTATGATGGATTAAATTAAAGAATGTGGTGTTACTGAAAGAATATTTTTGTATTAAAGGGCTTTGGTCTAGGAGTTAACTGGAATTTATATAAATGGAGAGAGGAAGATTGATTCTTTTGGATGGGTATAGGGGGTTATAGGTAATTTCTTCCCTAAAAGAGCTGAGTTGAACAGCTCATCAGATGAGGTCTCTGGTAAAGTTAGGTTACTGTTGGGGTAATATGGACAAAGGGCTTGAAATGATGTCCTATTCTTTTGGCCAGGACTTTAGGGACTTTTAAAATCTTGTTTTTGGTGTTAATTAGCACATAATTCCTTAAATTAGGTTAGTAGTAGCAATTTATCTTTTGTATTTTGAAATTTCCTCCTTCTAATTAAAATTAAGAGTTATGGAAATAATTCTTACAAAGTTCTTTGATGAACCCCCAACCCCTCCAAATCAGTGCTCA
Organism: Terrapene triunguis; assembly: GCF_002925995.2. Lineage (NCBI taxonomy): Eukaryota > Metazoa > Chordata > Testudines > Emydidae > Terrapene > Terrapene triunguis. The sequence continues at coordinate 36,234,055 of NW_020664562.1, read as the reverse complement.
AGTGTGCCTGTAACCTGCCTATAACTAGCTTGGCACAGCCCCTTCACACATTCTGGGTGAAATCCTGGACCTTCATAGGGGAGAATTTCATCTCCCCTATGAAATTTCTGGAATATGTTGTGTAGAGGCCTCTGAGTATGCATAGGTGCAGAAAGACGTGGACCATATTGGCTCAGTCATTGAAGAAAGGCTTGTGCAATCACAGGACTTTTATTTATAAGAGTTAAAATCCAGGTAGCCCACTTGTGTCCTGCTGCTTGCCAGGTATTTTCTGGCATGCACAAGGCAGAATTTGGCTCCATCACTCTATTATTTTCAAAATAGAGGCAGATGTTATTGTGGCTTCATTGCAGCAGCAAATTATGTTGCAGTAACTTGAGTTTGTTTTATGTCATTTAGTCTGTGTTCAATGAAAATATACTTCTACTGTGGCAATATATGCTTTGTATGGTACATACATGTTATAATACGGGACACTTTAAATAAATACATTTTTTAAATTAATGGAGATATCCTATCTCCTAGAACTGGAAGGGACCTTGAAAGGTCATTGAGTCCAGCCCCCTGCCTTCACTAGCAGGACCAAGTACTGATTTTGCCTCAGATCCCTAAATGGCCCCCTCAAGGATTGAACTCACAACCCTGGGTTTAGCAGGCCAATGCTCAAATCACTGAGCTATCCCCCCCTCCCTTTATAGATAAAGATGGGCACAAAGCATGATAACTCTTAGCTTTCCCCAAATGTGGGTTGTTTGGAGATGGGGTTCCAGTTTGGGCCCTTTATAGAGGTAAGCCAGAGTTGTGAAAATAATACATGTATCAGAACTTTCCCAAAGATCAATGTGTGTGTCAGAGGGGATGGGTTTTGAGTTCTGGGTTTTAGCCACCTCTGCTTTATCACACCAGAGTATTGCATGAACTCTGTTTAAATGTTTGATTGATAAGCACCAAGACTATAATGGGGTGAAAATTAATTGGAAAATGTGATATTTATAAAAAATCTCCTTAGTTCCATAGGCAGGGTACCAGGTTAGTATTTTAGCCAGAATATTTATGTACTGTTAAGGTGCTGAGTTAAACATTTTCTTCTACGAAAGTCTTCCCTGCTTATAACCTATCTGGTTTGTAGTTCTGTAGATCTTTCTTTTATTATTCTACAATATATGATCACAAAAGACAATCTTGCTGATGAGAAAAGCCACTCGGGGAAAAAAAAAAGTATGCTTATCCTTAAATCTAGACTGAATATTGTGCATGGATGTAGTATTTCAAAAAGCCATTTGCATTACTTTTATGACTTTTTCTCTTTAAGTCTGCTCAGTGATGGTATATTACTCAGATATGTGTGGGTAGTGAATTACCCAAGATGTCAAACTATGTGTGGTTAATTGACAATATACCATTTTAGTGTATTAAGTATCCATTAAAAACAACATACTTGTTCTAGATAGACACTGTGCAGTACACTCTTGAAATAATATGAGCCGACATAACATGGAGGCTAGCTTGTTAATAATACAATGGGCCAATTGTGAAGAAAAGGGCTATTTGTTTGGATTATATATTTACTACCAATTTTGGTTATATCTCATAAAGAATAAATCTAAGGAATTTATAGTCTTCTGTCTGAGAATTAGCAGATATAGTACTGCTGTTTGCTGACCAGCCATATTATTTTCTGATTTGTTCAGCAGTATGCAGTATGTCAGTTTTCTGGTTAGTACATCTTCATAGCTGGAGGTTTTCAGGCAGAGCAGAAATAGGCTCCTTTAAACTTACTGTGACACATCACTAATTCTAGCAATATATTTTTTCCAGAGGCTATTTTCTCTGAGATGCAATGAAAGGAGATCTATATTGTTATAGTATTTTTTTAAGAATGAAAGCTAGATTTTTTTTCCCCCTTGATGAAGAGGTGGGAGTGGGAACAGTTGTAAATATGTATATCTTAATTCATGCAAGCCTTTGCCATTTGGTATTCACCAACTCAAATAAATAAGCATACCCATGAGGCAGAGCAGTGGATTTATGCACTTAGGCTAAAACTGAGTTCAGGCATCCTGTACTCATCCAAGTGGTCAGGATGGATGCAGGGTCAGGAGTATGGGGAAACCCTGCACAGCGATGAATACCCCAAGTTGAACCACTCCTCTGCTGGCCCACCATGCTCTCCTCTTCCATGCTCGCTGCATTGCTCTCGCACATCCAGTTTCCACTTCCACAGTAGAGCTGTCCCTGTTTTGCTACAAAGGAGATGCTCTATGGCTGAGGAGGAATGTGCTGGATTTGTTCCTACAGCAAAATCCTCCAAAATCGTGCTGACATGAGGTCTAGGGAAGCTCTATAAGAGGTGGTATCTGGCAGTCTACTTTGGGCACAGCTCTGTAATGGAGTTTTAATACTTACATTTTCAAAAGAAAATTATGAAGAAATGCATGAAAATCAGCTAAAAAAATTCAGAATAACTGAATTTTAACTAGCTAATGTAAAGCACTACAGGCTTGTCCCCATCAATCAAACTTGAGTGCAAATTAGATGTACTTCTCAGTTCTCAACAATTATAGCTAAAGATAATCCAGCAAGTAAAATACTGCTGTTAAAATGTTGTCACTCTGCAGTGTAGCTGACTGTATCTGGAAATTATAGGCCTACAACAGAATTTTGAAATAATTAAAGGAAAAAAGAAAAGAGACAGACAAAAATCTTTGGTGGCACTGATAAAATTGACTAAACTGTATCATTTCTATTAAAAAAGCAATTATTACTGTTATTGGATTCATCGTTGTTTTATTGCTGATTTTGATTCCTGCATCTTTCTTTTTTTAAACACACGAGATAGTGCACGTATAACTTTGCATTGGTATTCAGGAAGAAGCTGCAGGTCTGCATTCATGACAGCCTATTTAAAATGTGCAAGAAAAGGAGTCTTCTGTAACAAGGTTATGCTGTATTGATTTACATTCAAGTTTTTATGTATTGTATGTGCCATTTTCAATAGGGAAAAAAAAATCCACATTATTTTGTGTTTGAAAAGATTTTGATGCTGAATGTGAATCTATATGGTAAAGAAAATATAAAGGAGATTTATTTTGAATATCTGCAATGGTTTTTATTCAAAATGAACTTTATTTACAGTACATATTTCAAAAAATACTTAAAACACAATACTAATATCTATGTAAAGTTATGCACTTTACATCAAATCCTTATCTGGCCTGTCCCAAAGTAGATTTTGGGAAAGAATATCCTTTGCATTGCAAAATTAACTTGTTACTTCAATGGGTATACGGGAGGAATAGCTCAGTAGTTTGAGCATTGGCCTGCTAAACCCAGAGTTATGAGTCCAATCCTTGAGGGGGCCCACTTAAGGATCTGGGGTAAAATCAGTACTTGGTCAGGCTGGACTCGATGACCTTTCTAGGTCCCTTCCAGTTCTATGAGATAGGCCTTCTGTGGGAAGTGTAGAAATTCCAAGCTGAATCCTTCACTTAGCACATTTAAGTGGCAGAAAGATCAAACAAAATATTCCCATAATTAAAGAAAATGTATTACTACTAGAGTTTTTTTTAGAAACACAAGTGTATTATCAAATGAAAATCTTCTCTTGATTTGTGGGGTGCTGCCAAATGAGAAAGGGACTGAACTGAGGAACCTGCAACATGTAGCTCCCCTTTCAGTTTGGAAAGGTATCTGATAAACATCAGATACACAGCATCTGATAAACATCTTGAATGGAGAATTATACTCTCCATTCAATGTATTGCTGCAGTGAAATAGACCTATATAGTTAAACAGAGCTCTTTACTTTTTCTGTATTGCAATTTCCCTGTTAATTATTGGCATTTCTGATAGGGTCCCTTGGCAAAGAATTGACCCAGTAGCTTTAGTTGAAAAATAAAACAAAGCAACAGGAAATTCTATGGAGAGCTGGTTAATGCTGTACCCTCAATTTGACCTGAAATGAGAAAAGTGCTTGAAAGCAACCTTGATTTGAGTTCAAGTTGTTGTCTCCAACTCGCAATGGTTAGTTAGCTGTGGCAGCATGTTGTATATGGGGACACCGAACCTGCCAGTGCTAAATTATAGTCCCAGGTCTAGGAGATGGGTGGCATCATTGCTATTTCCTGCTCCTGATATCTGTGATATCTCTCCTCCATTTCACCCATCCCCTCTTCTTCCACGGCTTTCCTTCGTCCCCTTTCTCCTCCTAGAAACATAGGCTGAAATAAACATTTTGTACTCTAAGCTTCAAACTAAGGGCCAGACTGTGGCCAGCCCCTGGGTGAGTGTGCAAAGAGTTTTCCCAGTCAGGGAATGGCCACAACTATCCGTGCACATGGCCGCTGAGCACGCAGGCAACTCCAGTCTACCACCAGATGTGCAACCCTCCCTATAGGGAGCAGAAAGTAAGCATGGCCAAGGTCTTGCTCCTTTCTTGTTAGCGACTAGTGGAGCTGCAGTCCTGTCTAATTTTTATGGAGTAACAGCATTAGCAGCTCACTGTTTATTTATATTAACTTCATTAATAGCCATCATGGGTTTATGTAGGATTTGTATGTCTCTCTTGTTTGAGAACTCCTTGGGGAAACAGGCACTATCTCCAGTTATTAAAAACATCACCTGTTATAGCACTGCAGAGGGCTTATTTTCTCATTTGTGTGAAATGCCTAGCATGCAGCTGGTGCTATGCAAATTGCAAGTAATAATTAATAGTTAATGATTGCAGCCTTTATTTTTCTGTATCAATCCTGATACATAAGTAAGAGGGAGAAATGAAATGTTTCCACAGAATTTTTCTAATAGTTGGGCTTCAACTTTGAGAGGTGTGTGAGGTTAGCTTTCTTTGATCCAAATGTTCAGATTGGGTTCTTAAGGTAGGCGCCTAAATCCATATATACGGACATAAATTGGTATCCTGCTTTTCCAAAAAAAAGTGCATGTGCTCAGCACTTCTGAAAATCAGAGCCTTATTTTGATGCCTATCTATAGATTTAGGTACCGAACTTTGCCACTGAAAATTTGGACCTCTGTTTTTCACCTACATTAGTTTTCAGTTGTGAAAAAACTGCTTTTAACATTCTGGGTCCATACATTTAGGGAAAGAATCGGCAGAGGAAAGAACATGATGTAGAACTGGGGGGGGGGGGGGGGGGGGGGGGAGGAGAAATGCAAAACATGCAGCACAGTACGAGAGAAACATCTATGAATTTTTTTTCAATCTGCATGTACTCTTTATTGATGCTTTCTTTAGAAGAGACTGCAGCAGAACAAATTCTGTTTCTCTGCCCCTTCTTACTTTGATGGTCAAACTAAAGGAGCAGATCACCAGTAGTGCAAGAAAGGGACATGTGGCTATACTTCAAGATACACTAAAGCAATAAAATCACAGAGAAATACTCTAATGATAATGGATCTCAGGATCTTTCAGGAAAGACCATTAGAATAAGATCACCGGCATATTTCAATTCTTAGATATTAAGGATGGAGAAAGCCATGTGAGTTTTGTGAATGAAGATATAATAGAAGTCTATTAAAAACTGCCATACAAGGTCCTAGAATGAAATCCTATTTATAGAAACATTATGACTGTTAAAGATATTAAAAGAAGGAAATTGAGGGAGATACTTGAATGCCAGAACAAACAGTTTTCATTAGATAGAACTTATGCAAGTCAGTAAAAATAAGAGAGGCTTTAAAAACATTATTAAACTTATTTAAAAAAAAAAAAAAGGAAAAACAGGAGCTTAAGAAGAAAGAAAAATAACATTTAACTGCACTGCTGCATAAAGATGAGTGTGAGGAATAACTGATAAGACTAACATTATTAAAGTGCAGTTCTGTTCTGAAAAATTACTTTATAAAAACAGCAGAGTGGGGTTCTATGTTTGTTGTATTCCAGTGATTTCCAGACAAATGTGCTGAAGTTTACAAATTAAAAGATTTTTTTTTTAACTGCCAGCCCTGCAAACTCAGGGCTTGTCTACAAAGGGGACATCCAGGAAAGTTAATCTCAATTGTACATATAAAATGATGGGGTCTAAATTAGCTGTTACCACTCAAGAAAGAGATCTTGGAGTCATTGTGGATAGTTCTCCGAAAACATCCACTCACTGTGTAGCGGCAGTCAAAAAAGCGAAAAGAATGTTGGGAATCATTAAGAAAGGGATAAGACAGAAAATATCATATTGCCGCTATATAAATCCATGGTTCGCCCACATCTTGAATACTGCTTGCAGATGTGGTCGTCCCATCTCAAAAAAGATATATTGGACTTGGAAAAGGTTCAGAAAAGGGCAACAAAAATGATTAGGGGTATGGAACAGCTGCCGTATGAGAAGAGATTAATAAGACTGGGACTTTTCAGCTTGGAAAAGAGACGACTAAGGGGGGATATGATAGAGGTCTATAAAATCATGACTGGTTTGGAGAAAATAAATAAGGAAGTGTTATTTACTCCTTCTCATAACACAAGAACTAGGGACCACCGAATGAAATTAATAGGCAGCAGATTTAAAACAAGCAAAAGGATTTTTTTTCACACAACGCACAGTCAACCTGTGGAACTCCTTGCCAGAGGATGTTGTGAATGCCAAGACTATAACAAGTTCAAAAAAGAACTAGATAAATTCATGGAGAATAGGTCCATCAATAGCTATTAGCCAAGATGGGCAGGGATGGTGTCCCTAGCCTCTATTTGCCAGAAGCTGGGAATGGGTGACAGGGGATGGATCACTTGATGATTACCTGTTCTGTTCATTCCCTCTGGGGCACCTGGCACTGGCCACTGTCGGAAGACAGGATACTGGGCTAGATGGACCTTTGGTCTGATCCAGTATGGCCATTCCTATGTTCTTAATTAACAAAAGGTGTGAATTTGAAGTGGGTTAGTTAAACTACATTAACCCCTGTGTGAACACCTTCATTCAGAATTAAAGTGGGTGCTCAACCCTTTTTTGAAAACCAAGCCCCTTCAAGTTGTCTCAGGCTGGGCACCCAAAATCACTAGACACTTGAAAATCTTGGCTCATGTCCTTTCCATCCTTGGCTCTTATAGATTCATAGATTCTAGGACTGGAAGGGACCTCGAGAGGTCATCGAGTCCAGTCCCCTGCCCGCATGGCAGGACCAAATACTGTCTAGACCATCCCTGATAGACATTTATCTTCTGCTGTTCCATCCTTGTAGTTAGTTTCTTTTTTCCTCTGCATATATTAAAATATTTTATTTAAATATAATTCTGAATGGACTGCAATCTACAGATATTTTGTGCTGCTTATGCTTTGGGTTTTCTATAGAGTTGCTCTTGTAGAGCTTTGGAGCAGCTGAGATTGGGGCAATTTACTTCAAGGATAATAACATCTATCTTGACTAAGCTTTTTTATCAAGACTATCACAATAGAGGCTATTCAAAATTTGCCTGGGTTAATTGCTATTTTGTAAGCTACTCCATTTAAATTATTCAGATGCTGTTACTATGGTACTGCAAGCTTTGTTTGTTCACATTGTGGAGGAAGATTCTAATGGTCCCCTAGTGTCCTCTGAACTGTGGAAAATCTAATTAAAGGAAAAATACTTTGCTGTGTGTGTACAAGATTCACAACAAAACTGCAGAATACCCTTTTCAGTGTTTTTTTTTTTTAATGTGTTCAATTGGCAGAGGTGGGGTTTTTAATAGAATACACTATTTATCTATCATTTCTGGCTGCATGGGTGCAAATGCTCCCGCATCCAGCTTCTGCTGGTTCAGGTCTGCCACATTCAGGTCTGCCACTGTCTGATGGTGAACCTGCAGGTTGGCGATTGGCTGCATAAGAAAGAACTTTTTATTGGTTCCAAATTAAATGCTTTTTAATTTATTTGAGTGTCCCTTGTCTGTGTTTTGTGTGACACGGTAAAATACTTGGAAAGATGTAATTAAAAATCATTTCAACCAATGACAAACTTGAGAAAAAGCAGGTTGTTGACAGTGCATCCTTTATGCGAGGACACTAGTGCTAAATCCAGTGGTACATCCTTTACTCTGACTGGACCTGGCTATCAGAGCAACATACATTTTTAAACCAGTGCTTGCATATTTCTTTAGTTACTCAGTCAATTCTGCAAGCTATTAAATGCAACAAACAACATCAGAAAGAAACAGATTTAGATATTTTTCAATATATCCATCTGTCTAGCGTTTGAATCCATATCCCAGGTCTATGATTCTGAGAGAAGATGGCTTGAGTAAATTCCCCATTGTGCAGGCTGCTGAATTACTCCATGGATTGGAACTCTCATTAAACACAATCAGATTGCTTCTTTTAAACAGACATTTTTATAACCAGCAATTTAACATAACTTCCATAGATTTGTACCGCAAGGGCCACACCATTACTTGCTTTTGCAGGAGTAGAGAGGAGAGTGCAAGAAGCCTGGCCCCTTAATCCCATGCGCAGGGGCTAATCACAGTATCAGTCTCACTCCCTCTGCAAGAGAACTGGCTTGAGGTGTCGCCAACAGACACACCACCTTCCCCAAAGGAGAGAGGCAAGTGCAGGACAATAACCTCTCTCCCAGTCTTTATCAACCAGGGGAAATGGGCCTATGTGGGGTAGGTATCTACATGATGCACCTTTTTGAAGATCAGTCTGTCCTTAAAGCACAATCTCTCTGGGGGCTCCTACGTGACCCTAGCACATTCTGACTTTACAGCCAAAATCTATCCTTATACATCTGCATTCACATGATGACTTTACTTTCACTCTTTTACTGCTGTCAATTTTTTGGCTAAATCTTGAGGTGTTTATTCACTTTTTGCTCATTCTTTTCTCTGGCAAACTCCCATTAAAGTCAGTGACCTCAGGATTTGGCCTACACACCATTTAGTGCCAGTAGTTTTACTATTTTTATCCAGGATCAACCCCTTTTTTTTTGTTTTTTACTCTGTCATCTGTTTACTGCATCCTTTTCAGCTGTCATCATCATGATTTAAGGTTTGGTTACTTCTCGCTCTACCTTACGTTAACCTAGGTTCACCTGCTAAAAATCCATTATGTTCATCCTATAAATTTTGATTATACAGTCCCTCTATGCTTGTTTCGGGTCATGAGTAAATATTACACCCCTTTTGAAATTATTTCCTCTTTGTGCATTTATGAGATTGACAAGTTGAAGTTTTAATGTGACCCTAGTTTGGCTGACTATTGATTGGGATACACATACACCAAAAGCCAAGAAAGAGACTGAGAAAAAAAACAAGTGATGGATTTGATCACCAGATTTAAAACACCCACAAGTGCTGTTCTTTATCCAAAATGAAGGATTCAGAATTGTTTCGGTCATACATTTTATATTCTTATACCTATTGTGTATGAAGAGGACTTTAGCTAACTGGATATCACTTCTGAACTACTAGTATGTTATAGTCTCAGTCATAAAAAAGCATTACAGTGGAATAATGAGCACAATATGAACCTAGAATATTCAAAGGTTCGTTTAAGGCTGTGTACTGTTTAGGGCTTGGATGACTTGTTTTTTTTTTATCTGGTTCCATTTCTCATTCTCATTTCCAACACCATTTTCTGAAGTTTGCAGCCAGCTGAATGTTGCCATGTTGCTTTCTGGAGATACGTAGAAAATTTTTGCAGACATTACTTGCCAGGTAGGTTAATGAGTGTTATCTCTGTCTTATTGGTGGGGATATGAGAGACAAATTTAATTGTCACGCATATGTTACACTGCAATAAAACACCCGCAGCTGGCCCATGTTAGCTGGTTCTGGCTGCAAGGCTATACAATTGCAGTGTAGACTTTCAGGGTCAGGCTGGAATCCGGGCTCTGAGACCCTCCCCCGTCGCAGGGTCTCAGAACCTTGGCTCCAGCCCAAACCCGAATGTCTACACTGGAATTTTATATCTCCACAGCCCTAGCCCTGTGAGCCCAAATCAGCTGAGGCAGGGCAGCCGTGGCTGAGACGGTGCAGTTATTTTATTGCAGTGTAAACGTATCCACAGAGAGCCAGTAGCTGAGCCAGGATTAGAATACAGTTGACCTCAATGAAGTTGTACTGGTGTGAGTGAGAGCAGAATACATCCTAACATGTAGCAACCTAACAGAATGTATAGAATACACCCTGGTGTTTTTTCATGCTATATTGCAGCAGTTGACAGTAACTAGAAGTGTTTGCTGCCAGAGGAGACGCAGGCAATGAGCAGCTCAAGGGTACAACTGCATTTCCTCAGCATGCCTTTGAAGATATTAAACATGTCGGTGAAGATAAGCTTGTGTGGCTTCACTCACATTATTAGGGGTTTACAAGTTCTGCTGTTATTTCACCATTTGTGAGATTACTGCTGGCTGGGAAATGACAATAAAACCAAAGTTTATAGTTCTCCTGTTGTGAGAGAACTGGATTATAAACTAAATTAAAACAAAACAACTGTAAATGTGAGCAGACTAGATGGAGCACTGGTCTTTATAGCTTATTTTTGTAATTTATTTATTGTAGTATGAGTGTAACTCCCATTAAGGAATAAGATACTGTCAGGGCCGGCTCCAGCATTTCTGCCGCCCCAAGCAAAAAAAAAAAAAAAAAAAAAAAAAAGCCGCGATCGCAATCGCGACCGGCGGCGGCAATTGGGGGGGAAAAAAAAAAAGCCGGGATCGGCAGCGGCAGTTCGACGGCAGGTCCTTCGCTCCTAGAGGGAGTGAGGAACCTGCCGCCCCCGAATTGCCGCAGGTGCCGCCCCTCTCCCTTGGCCGCCCCAAGCACCTGCTTGTTAAGCTGGTGCCTGGAGCCGGCCCTGGATACTGTAACAATGATGAAAAATTAACAGGTCAACTATGTAAATACTGTATAAGCACAACAAATTTGCAAAATGTGCAGGTATTACATTTTTTAAAAGCTTTTTATTTATTGTTAGTATTATTATGTCTGAACCAAACCCCTAAATCTGAACACACCTGAACTTTGGGAGATTTGGAATTTGAAACTAGTTCAGATTTGGATTTTCAGTTTATACTGATATTTATAAAAGGCAGAATCAGAAATTTCGATCTGAACTTCCCTGGACTTTTAGTGGGTGAAAATTCAGATGTGATCCAGACTCAATTTTGCAGCTTACATTTGCCTGATATTACTCGGTTATTTTCACTGAGAAGTCTGTGCCCAGGTAGGTATTAGCTAGGAGAGAGTCTTCCAGATATTGCAAATAAGTATGCTGCCAAATACTAAAATATTGTCTCCTGTTCTGCTGCTTTAAATATACATTACCTTGATGTAGGTTTCCTTGTGCCAGTCTTCTGTTACTGGAGTTTTGTGAACTCTGCAACCCCCATATACAGATCATTCTTGCATATATGAAAGGAGGACCTGAGCTATGTCTAAATATCTTTTATTCATCGCTATTTGCTGGCCAGTAATCTAAGTAGGAGTTCATTTTCTGTGTCCTCACTTAATATGTTGCAAATGGCTTCTGTAACCTATTGCCAAAACCCTTTTTCCTTGGAGCAAGGCCAAAAAATAAAAAAAACAGGTATCTCCAGCATTCTTCCTGAAAGTTTGCATGAATGTAAGTTTTGTGAGGATGAAATATCAGGTTTGGGTAAGGTGACAGTGAGCCAGCGTGTAGCTGGAGGAGATTGCTATAATAAGTCAATGACTGAGAGGCTTTGTGATTTGGAGTTAATTGCATATTTAAGTATTCTTGCATAAAGCTAAGGGAGTATTTGGAGGTATGGAAAAGTTTGTAGGCAGGTATGATTGATTTTGTTGAAGCTGTTATGCCATGTAAGTGTTCTTTGGTTTAAGTTTTAAATAGAGATGGACCCTGGATTTGAGCATCCCCAAACCTGGCAGTTCAGGCTCATCTTTGGGTTTAGAGGTAGAGTTTTGGAAGCCAATTTAGCAGTGTCTCAGTGAGACTGAGGCAGGAGACATTTACAGAGCATAGTGTGTGCAAAGGTGTATAGAAGTGGGAGAGCTGAGCAGTCACCTCCTCCGTGGCTGGTGAGTGAGAGCTCCCGCTCCTGGTTCAGTCATTTTTAACCACTGTATATGTGTCAGCCTTTGCAGGATCAGGTTTACGTAGAGACTTAAGAAAAGAAGACAAAATCAGAGGGAAGAGACAGTCGGAATAGGGAAACAAGGGTTACAAGTCTGAGTTACTTTAGTGGTACAGCATAAAATATTAATGTTGATGAAGTAACTATAAATGTATTCCATAGTTTGATACTTTCTGCATTAAATTAAATGTGAGGGAAGTTATTTACTGTCTTCAAAAGCAATTTTAAAAAAGAAACCCACAAATAAAGTAATATTGATTATGATTAATTTAGTCTGGTATTAAACAGTGTGCCACATGTCTTCTGTTTACATGGTGTAAAACAGTATATTTTGCAAAAACTGGGAAGCAAAATTAACTACAAATGATTAAATATGCTAGGAGTGTTGTTGCTACTACTAACAAATTATCCCTGTTGCATGGTAGTAATTGTAACTTTGTGCAAACTATTTCACAATCAATGGAATAGATACAATTCCCCTTTTTGTGTGTATGGATCAGAGAATTGGTCTTTTGGCCATAAGAGGGAAGCTGTTTTGACTTCTCCCGCCACTCCCTCCTCACTTAATAATTCTGTGTTGCACAAGGTGCGTCATAATGGAGGTGAGCTGACAAGTCATAGCTGAAATTCAGATTTCTGTGCCACACTGTCTTAACTACTAGCATTTCTCATATGGTTGGTACAGCTAACTGTCACAGAGAGATGTGCTTGGCAAGGGAATGAGGTCAGATTCACGTCAGAGGAAACGTCGAAAGCAAGTACTAAATAAGATCTGCTTAAACACAGAGATATGATGATTCCATGCTCTTTGGAATTATAGGTATGAAATCCTAGCTTCTTTTTCACACTGGGTAGCATTTACAGTTCTGAAGAGCCAGTGATGTTGTGGTTGTGTTACCTAGCAACAGCTTGTGCTTGCTTATTTATTAAGTTTTACAAAAGTAATCATCACATAGTCTTTAGGCACTGAACAATAATAGAAAAGAACACACAGAACTGGCTGATCAGAAGATTCTCCTCATGGGGGATGGAAATTCTGGAAGAGAAACGGGCCGTGTATTGTGCCCTGAAGGACAAGCTTAAGCTCTGGTGCACTGGTAGGGGAAATTTTGTTTCAGGGAATGATGCCGTCAAATGAGACGCTCTGTCACTGGATCCCTGACGTTTAAAGCTAGAGGCTGTTAGCGTGAGAGTGCCAGCTGATCTCGGCTGCTATGCCGGCACACACGGAGAGAGACTGTCTCCCAGATAGCCAGGATACGAGCTGTATAGATCAGTGGCAACCCTCTAAATTACACCCCAGAAGCAAATTGAGGGGGCAGTGGCTCAGTGGACAGGGCACTGGATTGGGACAGACGTGAGTGCTATTCCTGGCTCACTTTTACACCTGCTATGTAAGCTTGGGGGAGTTATCGCATTTTGAATGTCTTCTATATTTAGATTGTAATTCTTCAATGCAGGGGCTGTGCCTTACTCTGTGTTTGTACAGGGACTAGCACAGTGTAGTTGTGATCTTGCTTTGGGACTTTGTGTACTACTCTTCTTATCCCAAAGCATCTTTACAAACACAGGGAGCAGAACATGCATTCCTCTCCATGGCCTTCCATACCTTCTTATGTATTTTTCCTAATGCTTTGATAGCACTTGTCTGACGGGCTTTTTAGCAGCTCAGCTGTTATATTGTGTATTCCTGAAGCCTGCCCATTTTTTAACTGCTTCCCTGCTCTTTTTATTTCTCTTTCTGATGGTAGTTCAGTGCTGATATCCATTCTGGCTTGAATGCTGCCCTCTTCATCTAAAATATCTAGAATTCTTGCATCGGGAAGAACTACAGTGTTGAGCACTTTGTCAAAATGCTCCTTCCATACTTCCAGCACTTCTTCGGCATTTGTTGTCAGTTCACTGGTAGCCATTCTTACTGCTTGAATTGTTGCCCTGATTGTGTTTCCATATAGCCTAACCTTGTTGTATATTGTTTTCATATCTTGTTTTCTTGATGCCTCTAGTTGTTGAACCTCTTCTTTCCAAAACTTTTGCTTGTCCGATCTTTGATTTCTTTAGTGCTTTGCACAATGCTTTTATTTTTCCGCTTTCCCAGCAGTCTAGGCTTGTTCCTGCCTCCAGCTCTAATCCCGAGCTTGGTTCCTGTGTCTGTCTCGGACTGCTGCTACTGTAACCGTTAGGCCTGACCACTCATATTGTCGTTCTGTGACACACATCTCCCATATTCCAACTCATATCATGATCAGGAATCTTATCTACAGCACTATCCAACTGTTGATAAAATCTGTTCTTCTCTTCCTCTTTTGCTGCTTCTGTTGCTGTGTAACAGCAGATCAGTTTTACATAGTTTATTGTAGGCAGTCCACTAAAACACAAGCTTTCAGCTGTTCATTGATGTAATTGTTCTCCTGTCCACTGCCATAGCAACCCCATCCCTATGCTTTGCTTGTCCACTTGAATGTCCGCAACAAAAGAAAGTATAATTTCCAGCTGTGAATACTCCTATACCCAGCCAATGTATCTCCTGTCTGGCAGCAAAGGAAACTTGAAACGTCCTTAACTCCTCTGCCAAACGCTCAGTGTGACCTGGAGTGAATAGAGTTCTAACATTCCAGCTCACAATACATGTATTATGTTTAGCCGTTATCCGAAATCCATGACCATTTCCATTTGCTAGACTTGTTAGGCCTGGGTTGAAATCCATATAAATCAGTCTGGCTTGCTGCACTGTTTCTATAGCAAGTAAGTTTGGGTTATAATGGCTTGTTAGGCCAGTCCATGCTATCCAGCTCATGGGAATGCCATGTCATAGCCTGCTGGCCTGCTAGGAACTGGTATCAATGGTCTTGTCATACTAGTCTGCTTGCCTTCCTAGGCTAATGAAATCAGAGTTTTCCTTGTCCTAGACAGACTTGTGTAAAAAGAAGTGAGCCCTGTCTTCATGTGAGGTCTGCCATCCCAGTGCCCGGCCACGTTCATGACTGGTGGAAGCTGTGTGATGTGCTACATCTCACACAGAGCATGAGGTTTACTTCCAGCAATAAAAGCTATAGGGATGCCAGACTATGGAAGGCAGCTTGACAAAATGGACAGGCTCCAAGTCTTCCCTTGCTGAGCAAATCCTATTAAAGAAGGTGGACAAGTAAAATGCTAAACCTATGCTAAGTGTGGATTCTTTCTCATGACAAGCCTGATCCAAAGCCCATTGTAATGGGTGAAAAGGTTCCCATTGACTTCAATGGGGATTGGATCGGATTCCATGGCAGTATTGCTTTTGGCTGCTTTTTCCTCCCTTGGGCCCAGTGTTTCTGGTTCTGTCTGGGATGAAACACTTGTACAGACTTGTTAATCTTCTAGGACTAACCCACATCCCCCACATCCCAGTGAAGGGAGTGCAGAGGATATCGAGGCTAAAAGAACACACTGGATCGGCGACTCCAGTATTGGGAACAGAGGGCACATGGAGCTGCAGCCAGTGTTTTCCCCAGCAGCACCACAGACTTGGAGTACCTAAGCAGACTGTCTTTGTTCTTTACCTTCAGAGGGAGATTTGGGAATGTCCAGCCCAGGGGAAAGACTGATTAAGTCATGGGGGTGAAATGGACCAGCTCATGGGAGGGTGAGCAGTTGCGCTGCTTATCCACAGTACAGCTGAGCCATCCTCTAAGAATGAAATTTCCCGCAGCCCCCTGTTTGGCAGCTGAAAAGGATGGGGGTGGTGGTGAAGGCAACCTTTCCGCAGCACCCCATCAAGCAAAATGGCTAGTCAGGGTCCCAGGTGCCAGAGAGCCCCGGGCATATCCCTTGTAACAGCCACATTACCTACAGACCTATGATGACAGTGAAAAGACAGAACAGGGCATGCAGTGCTGAGAGAAGGAAGGAAGGAAGAGCTACTCTGTGCATTGTGAAGCCAAGAGCAGCAGCAATGCAATCCTCCTGTCGCTCTAGAGATGGATTAGAAAGGAAAACCCAAGAGAAAATCTGCACTAAAAAAGCCACTCAAAAGCAAGCATGCAGCAGTGTGGGAGAAACTTCTGTGTGACATCCAGTAGCCCACCACTAATGGGGTAACAAAAGGGCCACCAGTCTCTCTTGCTCGCCTCTCTGTTGGCATGAGGTGACACTTTGCATATGAGGCCTTGAAAATTCCTGTGTTATAGGGAACATGTTGGCTCAAAAGTACCCAGGTGGACTGCTCACTACCTTGCATTTTTCTTATGGATTGACAACTGCTAATAGGTGAAATAAGCTACATGGCATTGACAGTGGTGATTTTGGTAAACATGCTGCGTTTTACAGAAAAATGTGTTGGCTATTGCATGCAATGTTTGTATTTTTGCCATTTACAGCTTGAATTGCACCTTGTGCCTAGGGATGGGCTATAACCAGTGGCGTCCTCACAAACTTCTGTGAACTTGCACATATACACAACCCATGTTCCCCAGGAGATCCAATTAGAAACCGTATGTTTTCCACCAAAAGAATGCTGTGCTATGCAAAAAATCAAGATATCATTCAAAATAGCTTTGTATGAATCTGTTTTCCTATTTAGGAAGGAATTGGGACTCAGGACATTTGGGTTCAATTTCCAATTCTGCTGCAGACTCCCTGTATGAAAGGCATGTCATGCCTCCATTCACCAGCTATAAAATAGGGATAATAGTACTTCCTTTCTCCCACTCTTTGTCTGTCTGGTGAATTCAGGCTCTTTGGGGCAAGGATTGGGGCAACAAATACAAAGAGACCTCAATCTCAGGGTGTTACTGTAATACAAATAATACTGAATAATGACATAAATAAACCCAGATTAGTGACTGCTTGTTAGTTAGGGTAGGTTTAGGGATAATAGATGTGTCACACAAAGTGAATTTTAAAAGGTACTAAATTAAGTTTAGGTTAGATTAATTAATATTTGAATAGTGCTTAGAAAATATAAAGTGCTAAGTATTAATATTTTTGGCAAACAGTTTTGAATATTCTGTTTTTGTGAGTAGAAATATTCTTGGCAACTCCAATATTCAGTATTTTTTCCTATTTAGTATCATTTTTATTTGCATTTGTTTATTTGTATAAGTTCTACACCTTACCAGATTGATTGTATTTTAAAAAGCAGTCTGCATCTTCCTCCCTACACTTCTTTTTTACATCCCTACTTAACCACATCATCCTTTTTCCCATTTCTGAGTTTAGAGTTACTTCAGGAGAATTTCAGTTGACATCTTTCCAGGTATCAGGTAAAAGTTTTCTTCTTTTCTGTGATAGGTTTCCTACAATTCATAGAACCATTGGTTCAAATTATTCCAATAATATCATACTTATCTTTGAAAACAAGTAATTTACATTCAGCAATATTATTGTATATGCTCCTAGTTACATAGAAGATATTCACCATGTCTCAGAACTATCCGTTGCTTTATCTTTGGACTAACTCATAACCATGTTAACCACTGGATGTATTTTCCGGGGATTATAGAGTCTCCCTTTAAATTCTTTTTTAACTCTTAATCTAACTACTGCCAAGGTAATTTTCCATATTAGCAGTGGGTTTGTTATAGATAAGAAGCAGCTCATCTCTCCTCTGTTACTCTTTATTTCGTATGCCAGCTACGTGATAATTCAGCCAAAACTTTCGTCACAGCCACAGCTAGCCAAATATTCACTCACCCTCAAGATCCTCCTCATGAGCTACTTACTCTTTATGTTCTGCATTAACAACTCAAGAGAAGATGTGCTGGTATTTAGGCATGTAGCTACCACTAGTGGTGCACATAAATCTCCAAAAATATACTCCCTCCACCCCAAATGTAAAATCAGCAACAATGCTATGTGTAGCTCTCCTCTTCTTAATCAACATCATTGCCCCCGACAGTGTCTGAATGACTGAGCTTTCCATTCATAATTCTCCTGCTATTTGCCAGTTTAATTAAGTCAGTATTCCCAGTGAATTTAGCCCAAAGATGCTGCTAATACACGGATTTGCAAGGCAGAGAATGAACACTGAGGTAGCCAGCAACTCAGATAGCACAGGGAAGACTGCGAGCGAAGAGATGCACCTCACTGGGGAAAGCATCAAACCGTTAGATAATACAAATTTTCTCCTTATTATATCATTTCGCCTTTGTTTTTAGTTGACATTGAAAAATTGTATTCTCCTGCTACCATGTTCTGCTGACAGTCTTCAGCTCCCTAATTCATCTTTAGTAAGACCACTGCTTGTTGGTAAACCTGTTTCTTCCACAGTGAATCTGGCCTTCTGGGAGAATGGATAGCACCTAATGACCATTAGGATGCACTGCTTTTGACACGCTGGGTTGGGCACTCATTCCATTGGCTAGATGTCTTTTAATCGGCATTTCTTTTGGTGTCCTGGACCTGGGGAATACTGCTCTCTGCTCTCCCCTCTCCTCCATCAAACTGGCAATGAGCCCTGACTTTAAAAAACCATCTGGCTTATTCAAAGACCAGTTAGATAGTAATTGTTAAGAGATGCTTACTCCATCTGTACTTACAAGATTACCAGTTGTCTTCACAAATTAAATATGTCCCATCTGTTTTTCTGCCTTTTTAAATGAATGCAAGCATCTCATACCATCGCAGGAAAAGCAGCATTTGGTAAAATGGAGCCTGAAGCCAGGAGGCACTAAAACCAACACACCTCATACCCAAGATCCCTGGGAATGTAGAAAATGTAACTTTCGTTGCTTCAAAAGAAAGATTTTTGAAAAGTGGCCATAAAGTAGCTGTTTCCATTTTAGATATGGACAATGATCCAGGACTCAGACTAAGGCCATGTCTACACTTACAGGGGATCAACGCTGCTGCGATCAATGCACCAAGGGTCAGTTTAGCGGGTCTAGTGCTCTCCGGTCGACTCCAGTACTCTACCGGAACAAGAGGAGTAAGGTAAGTTGACGGGAGAGCGTTGTAGACACCGCAGTAAGTTGACCCAAGCTACGTTGACTCCAGCTACATTATTCACGTAGCTGGAGTAGCGTAATTTAGGTCGACTTACCCCAGTAGTGTAGACAAGGGCTGAGTGCAGAACAACCTGGAGAGTTTTTTGTTTTCTTATCCTCTTGGCATCTCAGCTAAAGTTAGTAGAAATAAATTATATGAATATTAGTATAATGGGCATTGAGGAGGGGGCCACAAAGGAACATTAGTAAATAGATGTGGGGATAAATCCTGGCCACTTTACTCATGTGAGTATTTGCATTGACATCACTGGAAATTCTTGTATAAGACAAGCAGGATGGGGTCCAGTGTACACCTGGGTGTTACTAAACAGAAGTCAGAAAAATTAACACAAAGAAAGTACCTAATAAATGTTCACTGGCAAATGAGCCAGTTGATATTTTATGCACTTGAAACCTGTTTGTAAACTGTCAAATACTGATATTTAGGATGTCATTCTACCCTTCAGATTTGGTACTTTCACAAAGGGCATCAGATAATGCTAGTTAGCCAATGCTCTGATGCTATTTATGGAATCAGGTTTATTTGAGTTAATTGTACCAATGGAATTGGGATGACACCATGGCATTTTCTCTTCCTCCCCCTGCCTGACTGAAATGCCTGCTGACTAGTAATACTTTTAATCCAAACATTTTCAAAATGGCCACTAATTTTGAGTACTTTAATTTCTGGGAGCCACCTAAATGTCTTTATCTGGGCACCAAAATCAGAGCCATACTAGGAAAATTTTGTTCATAGAGGATACTCAGCCTTAAGGCGGAAAAAATACATGAATATGCTTCACTTGGAGGAATGTATATTATCATTGCTGGATTTAATTACAGCAGCATATCATTACTGGGCCATGCTCACTAGCACAATGCAGTTGCCAATAGAAATTTACACGTGGGTCTGATGCTGACTGGAGCTGACTGTTTAATTTAATTCAAAATGAATGTGGTTTTACTGTGTTCTTACACCTTTAAACTTCACTGTTCGCAGATATTTTGGAAGACATGTTTATCATAGAATCATAGAATATCAGGGTTGGAAGGGACCTCAGGAGGTCATCTAGTCCAACCCCCTGCTCAAAGCAGGACCAATTCCCAACTAAATCATCCCAGCCAGGGCTTTGTCAAGCCGGGCCTTAAAAACCTCCAAGGAAGGAGATTCCACCACCTCCTCTAATCCTCTAATTTGTCTAGGTCCCTCTGTATCCGATCCCTACCCTCCAGCGTATCTACCACGCCTCCCAGTTTAGTGTCATCTGCAAACTTGCTGAGAGTGCAGTCCACACCATCCTCCAGATCATTAATAAAGGTATTAAACAAAACTGGCCTCAGGACCGACCCTTGGGGCACTCCGCTTGAAACCAAATGCCAACTAGACATGGAGCCATTGATCACTACCCGTTGAGCCCGACGATCTAGCCAGCTTTCTATCCACCTTACAGTCCATTCATCCAGCCCATACTTCTTTAACTTGGCAGCAAGAATACTGTGGGAGACCGTATCAAAAGCTTTGCTAAAGTCAAGGAATAACACATCCACTGCTTTCCCCTCATCCACAGAGCCAGTTATCTCATCATAGAAGGCAATTAGGTTAGTCAGGCACGACTTCCCCGTGGTGAATCCATGCTGACTGTTCCTGATCACTTTCCTCTCCTCTAAGTGTTTCATAATTGATTCCTTGAGGACCTGCTCCATGATTTTTCCAGGGACTGAGGTGAGGCTGACTGACTGTTCCCCGGATCCTCCTTCTTCCCTTTTTTAAAGATGGGCACTACATTAGCCTTTTTCCAGTCATCCGGGACCTCCCCCGATCGCCATGAGTTTTCAAAGATGATGGCCAACAGCTCCGCAATCTCATCCGCCAACTCCTTTAGCACCCTCGGATGCAGCGCATCCGGCCCCATGGATTTGTGCTCATCCAGTTTTTCTAAATAGTCCCGAACCACTTCTTTCTCCACGGAGGGCTGGTCACCTCCTCCCCATACTGTGCTGCCCAGTCCAGCAGTCTGGGAGCTGACCTTGTTTGTGAAGACAGAGGCAAAAAAATCATTGAGTAAATTAGCTTTTTCCACATCCTCTGTCACTAGGTTGCCTCCCTCATTCAGTAAGGGGCCCACACTTTCCTTGACTTTCTTCTTGTTGCTAACATACCTGAAGAAACCCTTCTTGTTACTCTTAACATCTCTTGCTAGCTACAACTCCAAGTGCGATTTGGCCTTCCTGATTTCACTCTTGCATGCATGAGCGATATTTTTATACTCCTCCCTGGTCATTTGTCCAATCTTCCACTTCTTGTAAGCTTCTTTTTTGCGTTTAAGGTCAGCAAGGATTTCACTGTTAAGCCAAGCTGGTCGCCTGCCATATTTACTATTCTTTCTACACATCGGGATGGTTTGTTCCTGCAACCGCAATAAGGATTCTTTAAAATACAGCCAGCTCTCCTGGACCCCTTTGCCCTTCATGTTATTCTCCTAGGGGATCCTGCCATCTGTTCCCTGAGGGAGTCAAAGTCTGCTTTTCTGAAGTCCAGGGTCCGTATTCTGCTGCTCTCCTTTCTTCCTTGTGTCAGGATCCTGAACTCGACCATCTCATGGTCACTGCCTCCCAGGTTCCCATCCACTTTCGCTTCCCCTACTAATTCTTCCCTGTTTGTGAGCAGCAGGTCAAGAAAAGCTCTGCCCCTAGTTGGTTCCCCCAGCACTTGCACCAGGAAATTGTCCCCTACACTTTCCAAAAACTTCCTGGATTGTCTGTGCACCGCTGTATTGCTCTCCCAGCAGATATCAGGGTGATTAAAGTCTCCCATGAGAACCAGGGTCTGCGATCTAGCAACTTCTGTTAGTTGCCGGAAGAAAGCCTCATCCCCCTGGTCTGGTGGTCTATAGCAGACTCTGACCACGACATCACCCTTGTTGCTCACACTTCTCAACTTTATCCAGAGACTCTCAGGTTTTTCTGCAGTTTCATACTTGAGCTCTGAGCAGTCATACTCCTCTCTTACATACAACGCAACTCCCCCACCTTTTCTGCCCTGCCTGTCCTTCCTGAACAGTTTATATCCATCCATGACAGTACTCCAGTCATGTGAGTTATCCCACCAAGTCTCTGTTATTCCAATCGCATCATAGTTCCCTGTCTGTGCCAGGACTTTCAGTTCTCCCTGCTTGTTTCCCAGGCTTCTTGCATTTCTGTATAGGCACTTAAGATAACTCATCGATCGTCCCGCTTTCTCAGTATGAGACAGGAGTCCTCCCCTCTTGCGCTGTCCTGCTTGTGCTTCCCCCCAGGATCCCATTTCCCCACTTACCTCAGGGCTTTGGTTTCCTTCCCCCGGTGAACCTAGTTTAAAGCCCTCCTCACTAGGTTAGCCAGCCTGCTTGCGAAGATGCTCTTCCCTCTCTTCATTAGGTGGAGCCCGTCTCTGCCTAGCACTCCTCCTTCTTGGAACACCATCCCATGGTCGAAGAATCCAAAGCCTTCTCTCCGACACCACCTGCGTAGCCATTCGTTGACTTCCACGATTCGACGGTCTCTACCCAGGCCTTTTCCTTGCACAGGGAGGATGGACGAGAACACCACTTGCGCCTCAAACTCCTTCATCCTTCTTCCCAGAGCCACGTAGTCTGCAGTGATCCGCTCAAGGTCATTCTTGGCAGTATCATTGGTTCCCACGTGGAGAAGCAGGAAGGGGTAGCGATCCGAGGGCTTGATAAGTCTCGGCAGTCTCTCCGTCACATCGTGTATCCTAGCTCCTGGCAAGCAGCAGACCTCTCGGTTTTCCCGGTCGGGGCGGCAGATAG
The DNA here is from genome assembly GCF_002925995.2 of Terrapene triunguis. Lineage (NCBI taxonomy): Eukaryota > Metazoa > Chordata > Testudines > Emydidae > Terrapene > Terrapene triunguis. Next base: position 36,211,242 of record NW_020664562.1, on the reverse strand, counting down.
ATGACTCAGTCCCCCTGAGGAGGGAGTCCCCAACCACCACCACCCTCCTCCTCCTCTTGGGAGTGGTGGTTGTGGAACCCTCATCCCTAGGACAGTGCATCTTTTCCCTTCCAATCGGTGGAGTCTCCTTCTGCTCCCTTCCTTCAGATGGGACATCTAATCCACTCTCCGCATTAGTACCTGTAGAGAGAACATGGAAACGATTGTTCACCTGTATCTCCATTGCTGGTACATGGACGCTCCTCTTTCTTCTTCTGGAGGTCACATGCTGCCAAACTTCTTCACCATCCTTCTGTCCCAGCTGCGCCTGCTCTGAATCTTCAGAACGTTGTGGCCATAGAAGCATCTCCTGACGTCTGTCCAGGAAATCTTCATTTTCCCTTATACAACGCAGAATCGATACTCGTTTCTCCAGACTTCGAACCTTCTCTTCCAATATGGAGACCAGCTTGCACTTTGTACAGACAAAGTCGCTTCTGTCCTGTGGAAGAAAGACAAACATGGCACAACCTGTGCAGGTTACAACAGCTGATCGCTCACCTTCCATATCACCTTCCTCTTAAGAGCTTCCTCAGCTGTTGCAGTAACTACTCAGAGAAACCTGCAGATGAAAGCCTCAGTGAGCTGTCCCCAGGCGAACTCCCAGGCAAACTCCCTCTGTTAGCCTCTGCTGTTCGCCGCTCAGCTGGGACAGGATATCGATAGGAAATATTAACAGAAAATCCAATTTTAAGCAGATACTGGAGTATTTGCACCAGAAATCTGATTCTTACACTCATTTAGTCATGGAACAGAAGTATAACTTAGGTTTGTGTGTCACAGAGCCACAGGATCTGTGCTATGCCCCGACTTTTAAACAGCTCTTTAGAGGAAGCCATTCAGTGTGCCAGACCATCAAGGTGTCCCACTCTTCCTTAATGGTAAGCTATCCTGCCTCAGTGCCTCTGAGCCTGTGTCTCCAGTGCCCCTGTTTCACACCATGAGCTCTGCCCAACAAGTCCAACTGAGATAGATTCCTGTTAAGAGCTTTTCACCCTCTGCAGGGACCAATGCAAGTCAGCAAATATTTTCAGTGACATCAGGCAGCCTTTTCAAAACAGACTAGGGTTTATTAGTTCACTGGAATACAGCAGCGAAAGTCCTCAGGTTAGCATAGAGAAGCAAAGGTTAAGACATAGTCCTTATAGGCCGAAGCTAGGGCTCCCTCAAGCTATGCTGCTATAGGAACCATCTTGGTTTCCTTTCTCTCTGTCTCTGTCCCTTTCTGCGAGTCCCAGGAAAGTGCTTCTGTTTCTCTTAAAAGGCCAGCTGTTATCCTAGCTTCCTGTCACCTCTCGGTCCATAGTTGTCCTCCTGCAGGACCCCTGCTGAGGTCACATGTTCCACCTGCTGGAGTTTCCCATTGTTAGGAATCAGTTGTTCAATCCTTGGGGTTCCCATTGTCTTTCTGCATCCTCCTTTGATATGAGTTGGTTTCAGCCAGTCCTTAATGACCCACCACCTCAGAGAGTTTTGTGACAGAAACACCTCCTGTATCCTGCTTTGCCCCAGAAGCAGCATTTTAACTCTTCTGCACCCACTGGGTAACAATTCCAAATCAAATAAGTCATTGTCTTGCATATCATTCACAAAAATATTCTAGAAAATTCCTACTTTGTCATGTGCCCAACCGAAACGGCTGTAATTTTGAATTTAAAATATCAAGCACAACAAACTGCTTGTAAACAATCTGCAGCGCAAAATTCATTAATACAAAGTGAAATTCATCCCGGTGTAGAGGGCCAGGCCAGATTGTAGGTGGGAATTTAGTGATGTATTGACCTTCTGCTATAGGGCTTCAACACAGGGCTGAGTTTCATCCTTAATGTATTAGACAAATATATCTGAATAATGTGTATATTTGAGAGTTGTTCTGTATGTTTGGACAATGTGCAAAGAGAAAAAAAAGTAATACCTGTTCAATAAATTAGTCAGCTCCAGTTCTGAGCACAATATTCTTCCACTGCTGTTTGACATTACATCAGGCAGAAGCTAAGCATACCAAAAATAGTTTGCATGCATAAAGGCATGCTTTAAAATTACAGAGCAGCTAAGCAACAAAAAATACACAGTTCGTACCAGGCTTCAGCTGCTTGTTTGATGCTCCAGCCAAAAATGACTTATTTATTCAAAATGAAATACTGTAGGCGGTTAATCCTGAAACCACCAGGGATCCTGAACAATATGGCAGCACAAGGCAGACATAGCAGAGTGGGAACATCTGTTGCCATGCCAACCTTTTAATTTAAAGCTACAGCAAAGCAAACGCTATCACATATTAAATATGAGTTCCCGCAATGGTAATATTGTTCATGGCACTGTCTGTTTGCTCATGTGGAGGATGTTTGTGACCTGAAACACCCATCAGAAACCAAAAAGGTGCCTCTAGTCTTGCAGCCTTCTACATTTTTTTCATGATGTAAGTGAGATATTCTGATATACCGATTAACTTATATCAGTGTTTTGTGTGTTGGAATACACCTCTTACTCTTCAGAACACACCTTTCGCTATCACAAGAGCTACACCCTGCACACCCCTGCAATGGTGTATTCTTTTGAATCAAACACATTTATTACCCATCAGCCTGACACTCAGTCCCACCTAGACAGTAGTCATATTTTTTATTTTGACGGAAGGATTTAATCACAAGTCAGTATATATGATGCATTCTTCCTAATGACAGCCGCAAACAGGAGAACTGACTGCAATAATGTTAAAATGGAGAAAAATGAGCTCATAAATGTTGATGGCTTTAAGCGTTCTCTGGGGAATGGTTATTTATCACTATGGGATTTTTAAAATATTCTCTTTCAGGTTCACCTATGAATGTGAAATGGTAGAAGGACACATATTATATACGTGCATGCAAGTTTAACTGCGTACGTGTCTCAAAAGAAATCATGACCCAGGGATCCATCGCATAGAAAGTGAACTAAAGGAATAGTTCTGCTAATTCTGGTCTCACTCTGTTGCCCTTATGTATGTTGACTGGTACTTATTGAGAGGAGCTATTCAAATGAGCAAGTACTAACCCAGTAGATATAAGGGCTACAGAATCAGGTCCTTATACATTAAAGGGTAATTAGACCTAAGCGTACAGCTGATGGGATTTTCCCAGTTTCAACAAATATTGAAATTTTGAATGTTGGTTAGAAATAGGGATGAATTTTTCATGAAAAGCTTTTCCATTTTTGACTGCTCTCCTTAGGAGGTTCTGACTTTCCATTCAGTAGAGGGCAGTGGCACACACATACACAAGGTAGTTTATTACAACCTTCCTGTGTAGTTACCGTTATTTATATGTCTTTCCAGTTCATGCCAGCTTTTTCCATTGTTCTTTCCATTTTCAATCATCCCTTACCTTCCTTTTATAAAATAAAATATCTTATATAAGATATTTTGTGGTGATAACATCCTTTAGTTTGCAGTTCTATTTACACATTTTATATGAATTTTGCATGGCAGTAGCACAGATACATTATACAAAACTTAAAGCCATACAAGTTATTGTGCTATCTCGAGGGATCAGAAATCATGGTTTTACTAGGAATGAACCAATTTTGCAGGGTTGCCAAGTGATTGAGACGAAACATCAGTTTTGTTATAGTGTCATTTTAATTATCCTGCTGAAAGAGCCACCGCCACTCCACTCTGACTCTTCTCACTCTTAGCACTTTCTCTGGTGCAAAGTTGAACTCAGGATCCATTTGTCTCTGTTCTTAGCCTCAGCACAGTGTCTCTTCCATCAAACTGTTGTCTGCTCTGGTACATTGTGAAGTCTTGAATGCACTAACACAAGCCTTGCACACACTGGAATTTGGAGCTGTGCCTTCCAGTTGAGTGACAAGGGATCTAACTCCCCAGAAAAGAGTTCTTTTACAAACATATGCTATGCCTGGTTTCAGCTCAGTTGCAGCTGTTCTCCATGTTCACCTGTAATAGTAGGGAGAGCGTTATGAGAACAGAGGTGGGAAATTTCAGACAGTTTTTGGGATTAAGAGACTGGAAGGCCAAAGGGTACAAAGGCACAGTGAGGAGGCATTGTGAGGAGCACAGCAAACTTCCTTTTCCTAGCTGCCAAAACAGTGATAAAGTGCCATATCTTTAATTACTAACTTTTAAAAAAAGACAACCGTTGTTGACGGTACACATTACAAAATACAAAAATGACAGGAATTACAGTAATGTTGAGACAAGTTATTAGTTATGGAAGGAATACAAATCCTTCTTATAAAAGCTACATCATTGATCTTTTAAAATCAATCAATCCCATTTGGCCCCTATTTCTTCAAGCAGTTCAGTTTTTAATCAACTGCAGAAAGTAAATTGTTCCATTTCTTATCATTCTTTTATATTGGTCAACCATATTTCTATTATTAACCTGCTTTGCCTTCTTTTAAACATACTATAAGAAAATGCAGACATTGACAATTAGGGCTGATAAGCCCTAACATAACATCAACAAAAACATCATGAAGTCACAATATCAAGCTCAAATTTAAAAACAAATACATTTCAGATTATTACACAAAGAACTGATTAAAAGATTTCTCAGCCACTTCAGTTGTGCATGCATGTATGTGTTGGCGGTTTGACACTTAATTTGATTTATTGTGGTTGATACTTGATTTCACCAAGTGTAATTCACTGAAACTTGATACATTTTCTATTTCTACATCGGTATGCTGAGATAACGAAGATCTATTGAAATGATAATGTGTGATGTCATCCAAAGACATAGGACGCTACTTGAACACTTGCAACTTTAGTCCCGTGCCTTTCATATTTTGCTTACTGCACATTTGCAATTTTCCATTGAAGTGAGCAGTATTTTTAGTTGCGTTGGCTAAAGGCTTTCTAGGCAGTGGGCCCTCAACTGTGCAACTCTTTTACCAGACTCAAGGTGTCTACAGTTCTTACAGTCTTTAGAATGTAGTGTAAGATTATTTCTTTTTGTAAAAGCCTGCCTACAATTACAAGAATAGTTTCACTATAGCGTCAGTTCTGTGAAGATAAATGACTAGAAAGGCTCTGATGCTTTATAGTCTTTCAGGAGCATTATTGCTCTACAGTAACTCCTCACTTAAAGTCGTCCTGGTTAACGTCGTTTCGTTGTTATGTTACTGATCAATTAGAGAACGTGCTCGTTTAAAGTTGCACAATGCTCCCTTATAACGTTGTTTGGCAGACGCTTGCTTTGTCCACTGCTTGCAGGAAGAGCAGCCCGTTGCAGCTAGCTGGTGGGGGCTTGGAACCAGGGTGGACCGGCAGCCCCCCGTCAGCTCCCCGCTCCCCTAAGTTCCCTGTGCGGCACCCGCCCAGCAGGCTACCAATTGCTGGCAGTTCAGTTGTCCCATCCCCCACTGCATGTGCTGCTCCTGCCCTCTGCCTTGAAGCTGCTCCCGGGAGCCTCCTGCTTGCTGTGCGCAGGGGGGGGGGAAGAGGGGGACTAATATCAGGATGTCCCCCTCCCCCCTGCTCCTGCCACCTGCTTACCCCTTCTCCATAGAGCGGGGGGGGGCCAGAGGGGGGGAGACATGACAGGGCTCAGGACGGAGGGAGCTTGCAGGCAGCAGCTGCTGTCTCAACTTCCTGATCTAAAAAGGCAATGTACTTAGAGTGGGGTCAGCGTACTTAAAGGGGCAATGCGCATCTCTCTCTCCCACACACAGGGTGTGTGTCTCTCAGGGCCGGCTTTAAGGCGTTTCAGCCGATTCCCCGGAATCGGGCCCCGCGCCCCTAAGAGGGCCCCACAACGTCCTGAAGGAGCTGCCGCCGAAGTCCCGCCACTGTCTTCGGCGGCAGCTTAATTGCTGCCGCGGAGGAAGGTCCCTCCGCCGAAGTGCCGCCGAAGGCACCGGCAGCTGATTGAGCTGCCGTCGAAGTCCCGGCACTGTCGTCGTTGGCAGCGCAATCGTTCCGCTGTCTTCGGCGGCATTTCGGCGGAGGGTCCTTCCTCTACGGCAGCGATTGAGCTGCCGCCGAAGACAGCGGCGGGACTTCGGCGGCAGCTCCTTCAAATCGGGCCCCGCGGTGCCTAAAGCCGGCCCTGGTGTCTTTGTCTCTGTCTGCCATGCTGTCTCCCCTCCCTCCATTCGTGCTGCCTTGTAGAGTGTGAGGCTACATTAACAACAATGTGTTAACCCTTGAGGGCTCAGCCGAGTGCTAGTTCATCATTTAGCAGTAAGGCATTCCCTGGGAAATATCCCACCCTCTTCCACCCTCTGACTTCACCACCTCAACCAAGCTTCACAATCATCATTGCTGTGTACAGTATTAAATTGTTTGTTTAAAACTTATACTGTGTGTGTGTGTGTGTATATATATATATATATATATATATATAATATAGTTTTTTGTCTGGTAAAATTTTTTACCTGGAACCTAATCCCCCGTATTTACATTAATTCTTATGGGGAAATTGGATTAATTTAACATCGTTTTGCTTAAAGTCACATTTTTCAGGAACATAACTACAATGTTAAGCGAGGAGTTACTGTATATCATTTTGTTAGAATCCTGGTACCAGATGCCATATGGATGGATGCATTAGATAGGAGTAGGCTAGAAGAGTTTTGATAAGGCTTTACCAAATCTGTTTGTTCTGAGATATACAGTAGGAGGTCTGAAGTGAATAGGATGCTCATGTATATGTCAATACTCAGCATTCTCTTTCACCTCTGAGCATCTCAGGATACTCAGCTTGGGGGAGAAAACGAAAGGGTTGTCCTATACTTGTGGCTCTATTAAATTCATTACCATCACCTCTGTGAACTATAATGGTGAAAGGCTTTTTATGTCTTCCATGTATTTATAGTGGGACAAATTCTGAGGCAATGGGAGTGTTGTCTGAATAGATGTGAATAAAATACAGACTTTGGGATCTGGCCCTGTGCTGGGGTTATTCTATATACCCAATTTATGCTGGCTCTTGGGCCAGGTTGCTAAAACACCCTCTTGCCTCCAGTAGGGTGACCAGATAGCAAGTGTGAAAAATTGGGATGGGGGTTGGGGGGTAATAGGAGCCCATATTAAAAAAAGCCCCAAATATCGGGACTGTCCCTATAAAATCAGGACATCTGGTCACCTTAGCCTCCAGTAGGGTGAAATGTTGCCATGATTGTATGGCTATCATGAATAAACTGTATGACAGTTTGATCAGTAGCTTGTATGTGAGCAGATCATTGTCTGTGTTAGAGATGCAAAATTCTAACTGTTTTGCATAGGTCACATGATATGTATTTGGTCACTAATTGGAGAGGCATAAATCCCTGATTGGTATTCCCATGTGAATACATAGTGCTCACAGAGAAAGAAATTTACCTTAGTTTTGTGAGTAATAGTCACTGTTTTCACGAACATTCCTCCTTGTAAATTCAACTGCTAGGCTATTTGAGGAAAGTGAACACCGTCTAACTGAATTAATTAAAAAATTATTTACAATATTCAGATAGGTTTTGCTTTTTACTCACCCCCCTCTCATAATTGTCTGAGCTTAGGGAGAAATCCGGAAGACTTGGGAATGCTTTAGGGGTCATTAAGCATCGGATTGTCAGAAGTGCAGAGCATCCACAACTCCTGTTCCCATGAATGCGAGCAGTGGGTGCTCAGCAACTCTGAAAATCATGCCTGAACTCCCTTCTGTACTTTTGAAAACAAGAAGAATAGAGGAATCTACATGTTCTCATTTAGGCATGTCTTTGATTGGTCTGTTCTTGTGTTAACAAGCTGTTATTATGCCCCCATATAAATATGTCATTCTTCTTTTAGAATTGCTTTTGCAATACACAGATGGAGTCGTGCATAAAAATATTGTGGAAGAACTTAGCCCAAATGCAAAATTAATATTTGAATGGGGTCTAAAAGGTCTTAGTATAAGCCATTGAAAATGTTTATGTTACTGTAGACACAGTATTGAAATATAGCATGGTTAAGTGGGTAGGATACTGGACTGGAACCGGGGAGACCTGACTTCTGTTCTTGGCTCTTGTCTGTTGTGTGACCTCGGGCAAGTCACTTCTCCTCTCGGGGTCTCTGTTTCCCTCCCACCTTTTGTCTATTTAGATTACAAGCTCATTGGGGCAAGAACTATCTTACTATGTATTAGCACAGCTCCTAGCACAATAATTTGTGGACTGTGGATGCTACTTCAATCCTAAACAGTTGTAATTTATACGTACAATCACAGCTCAAATCTTATCAAAATAGCCACTTCTGAAATGATTCCTACAAAAATCACTCAATGCTAGACTGAGCAGAGTTTGGGAACAATGGATTTTATTTATAAAATTAAAATTTATTAGGGTTTGGACCCATCAAGCTGTACATATAGCTAACCCATGTAAATGTATAATCTTCTGACTCGTACCCTCAGCCTCCCTCCATCCCTTCCCTGCTAATATTTGTTACACAACTTTGTTGCATTGTGATTCAAATTGAAATGTGAACTCTTACTTTGTTCGTATGCTATCTAGCACAATAGGGGCCTGATCCTGATTGTGTTTTTGGGGACTACTACAATATAAATAGTAATAACAAGAGCTTGCTTATACTGAGTGAGGAAAACACATCTTCATGCCACATAGCTCTGAGGATCAGAATAATTTGGTCCTGTTCAGAGGAGGACTACTCTGCTTCCCAGACCTCTAAAAGATAGGAGGCCAAATCTTTTTCTAGTTGGAACTGGCTCAGCTCCATTAACTTCAACTGAGTGTGCCAATTTATGTCAGCAGAGAAGTTGGCCCATGGAATCTTTCACCATGCACATTCATATTGCAGCTCTGAAATCTTCAGGAGATTTTCCTACTGCTTGGCAAATACCTACTCTGTGGTATCTGGAGTAGCCATGACTCTATAGCAGTAGCATCTTCCTTTTTATTTTGTTTGTTAGTGATCCCCAGTTTTCACTTGCTTTAATTTCAAATGAATAGAAATACATTCTAAGGTTAGGACCTTTTAAAAAGGCCTAGTGTGTACTGCAGCTTTCAGAAAATCAGCCATTTCAGTCAAAGCTGTACTGTTTTATTAGTATCAAATCTGAAAGTACTTAAAAAAAAGCTGTAAGAAATAAGGCTACTTTTTACATTCCAGGTTTGATATCAATCAGCTTCTCCACAAACCACAGGAACCTCGCCTAATTTACTTCATGAATTGCTACGGCTTACCTCGTGCTCAGCTTTGGCTTGTGAAATTCTTCACCAGGGTCATCAGTGAAGGCAGGCTACCGAAGAGATGGTGCACTGCAAAAGTCATTGGCTTCCTAAAGCCTGGAAAGGACCCAAGTCAAGCATCAAGCTATCATCCCATATCATTATTGTCGGTGTGCTTCAAGGCATTGGAGCGCTTGGTCCTACAGCGCATATTACCCAACGTGGAGAGAATTTTGAGCCCTGACCAAGCCGGCTTCCTCTGAGGCCGTAGCACATGCGACCAAGTACTCGCGCTGACCACATTTGTTGAAAATGGCTTCCAGAGAAACTTGAAAACAAGCACTGTTTTCATTGATCTAACAGTGGCGTACGATATGGTATGGCCCACTGGCCTGCTCGTGAAGGTATCACGGGTCCTGCTACCCTGGGTCACAGGCGTTGTTGAACTGTTCCTCCGTGATAGGCAGTTCAGAGTCCATATGGGGGAGAAGACAAGTGCCTGCATATGACAGAGCAATGGGTTACCCCAGGGCTCTGTGCTTTCTCCAACCCTGTTCAGCCTTTACATCAATGACCTGCCAACAACGGAGTCACAAAAGTTCATTTATGCAGACGACATCTGTTGTGGTACCCAGGCCCGGACGTTTCACGAGCTTGATGCCACCTTAAACCGGGACATGGTAAAGTTAGCTGACTACTGTAAGACTTGGCCCTCCAGCCAAGCATCATAAAAACAGTCTCCAGTTTGTTCCATCATCATCACGCCAGCGCAACACGAGAAATGAATGTTTATCTGAATGGTCAGAAGGTGAAGCATGAAGTAGAACCGGTCTATCTAGGTGTGACCTTAGACCACACACTGAGTTACCATGCCCACCTGAAGAAGACAGCAGTTAAAGTTAAGATGCGTAACAATCTTCTTAGCAAATTGGCAGGTTCGTCATAGGGTGCCCATGCTCAATCTCTGGGGACATCAGATCTTGCCACCTCGTATTCGGTGGCGGAGTATTGCGCAACAGTATGGAGTCGATCATCACACACCAAACTGGTGGATACGCAGTTATATGCCGCCATGCGCATCATCTCCGGCACCCTGCATCCGACTCCACTCCCATGGCTTCCAGTTCTGCGCAATATTGCTCCTCCTCATATCAGATGAGAGGTTGCCACTGGCAAGTTACTGGAGAAAGTATGCACCAACCCAAGCCTGCCGCTGCCAATGACTTTTTTAAACCACCAGCTGCACGTTTGCCATCACGTTGCCCATTATGGTCTCATCCGCTACGCCAGGACGTTAGGGCGGAAACACTCTGGCAAGAGGAATGGATATCTGTTATAATCCCCAACCAGTCCCTCGTCGCTGACCCCACAATTTGCCCGCCTGGTTTTGACCTGCCCTGTCGCCAATGGTCCCTGTTGAACAGGTTCTGGACCGGGCAAGGTCTCTGTGCAGCTAACCACTATTGCTGGGGCCTTCGCGACAGCCCTTTGTGCAGCTGTGAGCAACACAGACGATGACGCACATTGTCGATGAATGTCTGCTGACTAGGTTCAGCAGTGGCCTAGAAGAACTTTATCACACCACTGAAGATGCCATCGCTTGGCTAGACAACTGTGCACATGCTAAATAAATAAATAACCTCGTATTAGCCACTTCCAGGGCCGGCTCTAGGCCAGCAAAACAAGCTGGTGCTTGGGGCGGCACATTTTTAGGGGCGGCATGGCCGGCGCCAGAATGCCGCTCCTAAAAATGTGCCCCGGCCGCCCTAGCTCACCTCCGCTGCTGCCGCTCGCGCGCCATGGCGCACGAAACAGCTGATTCGCGCGCCGCTGCTCGCCCTCCCTCCCAGGCTCTCAAACCTGGGAGGGAGGGGGAGATCCCGAGCGGCTGCGGCGCGCGAAACAGCTGATTCGTGCGCCGCTGCTCCCCCTTCCTCCCAGGCTCTCAAACCTGGGAGGGAGGGGGAGATCCCGAGCGGCTGCGGCGCGCGAAACAGCTGATTCG
>NW_020664562.1:36191474-36199948 GCF_002925995.2 Terrapene triunguis | reverse complement strand
GGGGGGGCGGCCAAAATTGTTTCTGCTTGGGGCGGCAAAAATCCTAGAGCCGGCCCTGGCCACTTCCCTGAAAGTTGTTAAAATCTTTACAAGCTTTAGAATCTTGCAGAATCCTTATGGTATAACAGTGCTTAGAGAGAGAAGAGAAGTACAACTGAAAAAAAGCCTTCTATTTAGGAAAGTATTTTTGGCCTTATTGCCAAAGCAACGGGGACTTTACATCAATAAAAGACATTACAAATCAACAGGAATGAAACTAAAAAAGCTATTGTGTGTAGGTGGATAATACAAAATAGTCAGTGTGTGTGTGGAATGTACTCAGAAACTTGTAGCAGGCGCACTCAGCACCGAACAGGATCCAGCACTATGTCTCCTACAGGTAAAGTGCCATCAGAGAATTAGACACGACACTCATTTTACTTTATTTGCTTTTTTACAGCATGATTCACCATAATATCTGATCACCTCACATACATCAATAAATTTACCTTCACAACCTCAATAGGTAAGGAGGTATTATTCTCCCCATTGTACTGACAAGGAGCTGAGGCACAGAGATTGTAAGCTGTTTGGGGCTGTCTTTTTGCTATGTGTTTGTATAGATTCAAGCACTGGGGCCTGATGCATGATTAGGGTCACTAGGCACAACTGCAATATAAATAATAATAAATATAAAGTGACTTGCCCAAACTCCCACTGAATCTGTGGCTGAGTCAGGAACCACAACTGGGATATCCAGTGCCTTAGTCACAAGACCATCCTTTCCACTGGGCTGGTATTTGTAAGGCCAATCATAGCACAGAGACAAGATGGATGAAATAATATCTTTTATTGGCCCAACTTCTGTTAGTGACCTGAAGGAGAGCTCTGTGTAAGCTTGTCTCTCTCATCAGTAGAAATTGGTCCAATAAAAGATATTACCTCACGCCCCTTGTCTCGCTAATATTCTGGGACCCACATGGCTACAACAATACTGCATATAAAATAATGTAAATAGCATACAGTACATGGTCCCCACAGTAGCCTCTTCCTCCGTCCCCTCCTTGGCTTCCATCCGAAGCTTATCCCAAGTGGAGGGGATCTTTAAGAAAGCTTCAGCAACACCCTTGAGCAGGGGAAGGGAGTTAGCCCAGATCCCAAACCATCCTTCTTCCTATTTAGAGCTAATATTTTGTGTCTTATGGCCCCAGCAGCACTAAGGTGCAGTGGATTCACAGCCTTGAGAGCAATTAGATGTCAGCAAGTCCAGACACTGTAAACTGTTTTGTGGGGCTGGGAGATTGACTGTTGGTTTGGTGGGAAAAGGAGGTAATAGATGAGCCCTGAGAACACATTCTCAGCCTTAGGCAACAATGACATCAGAGCACACACTTCATAATCCATCAATGGACATGGCCCTTGTGCCCTCAGGGTCCAATGCGTCCCATCCAAACATAAGCAGAAAGAGTGGGAGAAACCTCAGGGCCCTAGTATCCTCACAGCCCCTGCATGGGGCAGGCGCTCAGCAGCCCAGGGAGAGGGGGTCTTCTGTACAGCAAGCAGCTTCTGAGGAAGTTTTGGAGACGTGCTGTGGGGATAGTTTGTGTAGACGGGGATAGGGAGGAAAAAGCAAATGATCTAACTAGAGCTGATTAAAAAACATCTAATTTCAAAAAATGTTGATGAAAAAGACAAACTTTTTGCAATCTTTTTTCCCCATTTTTCATCCAGCTCTTGATCCAGCAAATAAATTGGAAATTAACATCATATAAATACCCTTTTATGCATGCACTGCTTCTATAAGCTGATTTGGGAACTGTGGGATAGGTACCCCGAAGGCATTTCAAGCAACTGAAGCCATTTAGGTGAGTGCTGCTGTGGATGTAGAGCAAAACTTAAACCAATGGCTTGTGTGAATGCACTGAACCATTTGTGCTTAAACCAGTTGAGAAGAATTTGATCAGTTCTCTAGTGTAGACAAGACATATGAAGCAGGAACCATGTCTACCTATATATTTAGCCAGCACTTAGCACCACAGGGTCCCAATCCTGATTGAGGAGTTTGAGCTGTACCATAATACACCTCTACCCCGATATAACACGACCCGATATAACGCGGTAAAGCAGTGCTCCGGGGGGGCGGGGCTGTGCACTCTGGTGGATCAAAGCAAGTTCAATATAACGCGGTTTCACCTATAACGCGGTAAGATTTTTTGGCTCCTGAGGACAGCGTTATATCGAGGTAGAGGTGTATAAGGTCCAAGTGCAGTTAGCATCCATATCGTCTCTGCTTTTTCCCTGTGAGACAAGGGGGTGAGGTAATATCTTTTATTGGACCAACTTCTGTTGGTTAGAGAGACAAGCTTTCGAGCTTACACAGAGCTCTTGCAACACTCATACTTAAGAGTCTACACTGACCTTCCCTGCTCCCCCCACAGATGGAATCTATTACTTTTACCTTTGCTGCTGTTTAGAATTTGCCTAGCAAATTTTGTGGGTGTTGTATTTCAGCCTGACGGGGTGTGAACACCACACAGGCACCAGAAGGTTAAGGGAGGCTGAGAGTGCTAATAACCTCACTGATTGCACCTGGGGAGGGTGTGGTAAGGTGAAGTGGTGGATGGACTTAAAGGAGGGAAGAGGATGTAGTGAGTTCCCTCTCTCTGGGGAAGGGCCTGATAGAAGGCTGGAAGGGCAGAGAAGAACGCTGTCTGTTCCTGAGATGATCAGGAGCCTCTGAGGGATGACAACCTGCTTGAAAATCCTGGCAAGACAGAGAACTGTGTCCACCCTAAACTGTGGGTGGAATGAGACACGAGCCTGAGGACAGATGTGAGGACTTTGCATTATAGCTGAGGCCTGCCTGTGAGGGAGAGGGACAGCCATGAGACTGATAGGGGCTGAAGATCTTGTTATCTTTATATTTCTGTTGTATGTGTTAAAGGACTCTGTGGCCCTGGAAGGAGTCAGACTCTTTAATTATCTTGGCTGGAGGGTCAGGCCATTCCTACGGTTGGAATAAGCTGAAGGACATGAGGGAAACGAAGGCAAAGCTGCCACAAGCCACATCCAGCCATGAAGAGGGCGTTTTGAGGTGGCAACTTGGCTACCCAGATCTTTAGCAAAAAACTTGCTGTGATAAGGTGTAAGTACCTCACAATATTTATCCTTACTAGAGCTGGTTGGAAAAACTTTGAGATAATTTTCTGTCAGAAAATGCAAATCAGTCAAAATCAAAACAGTGAAATAGTGTCAATTTCCAGAAATTTCATTTTGGAGAAAAACTGGGGTCGGGGGGGGGGGGGGGAATGCCCCAACAACATTGAAACATCCAAATGTTGACATTTTCAGAATGGAACATTTTGAGTTTTCATTTTGTAGTTTTGCATTGTGTATTATAAAATAAAAGTCAAAATCAAAATGGAACATTTCTGTTTTGTCAAAATGAAATGTTGGATTCATCCAAAGTTAATTTTTGAATGTTCTTCTGTGGAGTACTTTGAAAGTTTTGAGTTTTGTTCCAGTTCGAAACAAAGCCAGCTTTTGAAATCTCTAAATCCTTCTTGAAACAGAATTTCTGTCCTACACACAGTTTTCTTCCTTACTCCATTCTCGCTATCTTCAGGATGTTATTATTTGTAATAGTTGGGAGTGAACTACTACAGAATACAGTATGGGAGATTTTAATTATACAGAAATCTGAAGGTTATAAATGATATACATGGTATACAGTGCAATCCCATTTATCTGAATGGCCTGGCAGATATCTGAAACTTTCAGATAACTGGGCATTTGGATGAACTGAAGTGCAATTTTGAGCTGGGTTCTAGCTGTGGGCTATAAGCCAATGAATGGCAGCGCTCTGCATGTCAGCTCTTCCCCCGCATATCCCGCCTGTGCTGGTGCCCAGGCTGCCTGCCTTGGGCTGTGGCTGGATGCACCCCCTCGGTGATGATTGTGGTGTCAGTGAGACCCCCAACTCTCTGGTCACTGGGAGGAGCCGTGTCCCAGGCTGCGGGATTCCATGATGGGAGAGGAGCACTGAGTAGAGATGCTGCTGTGGATAACAACTAGTTACATGGGTTGCACTTTGAACTGGACACAGTATTGTAGCCATGGAATCATATTGTGAGGGGATTCATTGGTGCACTGGTATAGCATGGGTTAGGCTGTTGTAAATTAGTTCTGGGATTCCCTGGCAGGTGGATGCTGTTTTCACAGGGGATTTTCTTTAAAGGGAAGGATATCACTGGTGTAGTCTGTCCTTGTGAATGTATTGCTTGTGATCTGTAGGGCTACTTCGGGACACACTGTGGATTTGGATAATTAGGATTTTTGGATAAAGAGAATTTGGATAACTGAGAGCGTACTGTATATAGTATGTATGGGAATATTTAACTTTGTGGTAGAGAAAGCTAGTTCAAGTGGTGACATTTTAAGCTTTTGTATCCTTATCAACAAAGAAATAGGCGACCTTCAGGGTTTCTTTTGTTCTCAGAATATTACTTTCACATGCTGCTGTTTTAATAGGTTTTTTTATATCAGTCTCAGCACTGTGACTCAGAGAGGACTCTCACTCCCACTCTGCACGTTGCCCTGAATAAGTATTTTTGCACCTTTTGCAAAGCCAGTGATATTTACAGAAGGGAGCCAATCAGACAGGAATGTCACCAGTCTCTTAACCTTCATTCTGGGAAGATTTTATAGTAATAAAACTTTGTACTTCTTCAGTGCTTTTCCTCCAAGGATCCCAAAGTACTCTACATACATGAATTAACCCTCACTCTACCATTGTGAGGTTGGTGGTACCATTCATATTACAGTTGTGCCAAACTGACTGCTGAATCATACAAATGCAGGCTGTGTTAAAGTCCAAGAAGAAGGGTGGTGTGTATTAGGTTCATGTCTGACCTATTCATCAAGGGGATTGCATGGCTGTGGTTGATATGGTTTCAGTGGACTGAATGGAGAGATTCCTTCCTCAACATTTCCCTCCTGATTCACCCTTTGTAGAAGGAAATAATAGACAAAAAGGCTAGGATAGATCCTCTACCCATGTGTGTAACCAGGTGGCTCTGGCTGGCCACACAATTTGTTCTTTAAAAGGAAAAACGATAACTGAGTTTGGTAAGTGCCTTTTTCTATGTGAATTAGGGCAAAATGCTCACAGTTGGTCTTCTGTCTTCACTCCATCATAATAGTAGTGTCATGCCTGCCAATCAGCCATGGTACACAAAAAGGCCTTCCTTTAGTAAGTGATATCAAAGACTCCTGATGCCTTTGTTAAATGGATGTCACACCGTCTTTATCACATAGGAATTGTGGGTCAAAGTCTCATTTCAAATCAGTGAGGGAAAGAACAGAAATAAGACAGGAGTCTGATGTACCAAATATATAAGTGGATTAGCTCTGTTCTGCCTTACCCTGATTCCTGGCAAACGCCTTTATAGACCTTAGCTCCACCTCCTTTTAGCTTCAGTCACTCTTCCCCTTCCATCTTTCCATGCTGGTTCCCCTCCTCCAACTCCACAGTTTCCTACCCTTCTTTTTTGTTTGTTTAGTGTGTGTTAACCATTAAAAACAATATACCAGCTAAGTCACTTCGGGTCAGGAGGAAGTGGTGGTTTTGCCATTCATCTCAATGAGAAGTCTCAGTGCTGTGTTCCTGCTGGCATGTGATAAATGAGCACCTCTTACACGAAGAGTCCGTCTGTCAGCAAGTACATCCGGCTTCTCCTGGACATAGAGCAAACCCATAATAGCATGAAAAATACACCCTGGCAATAAGGGTGCGCAATGCCTCCTCTAGTGTTATATACTGTGTTGGAGGAAGGAGATGGTAGCCAGTGTTGAGGTTGATTTCTCCTTCTTTGTCTTTCCTCTGGGGACTGCATGTAAGGTTTTAGGGAAGGGATATTGTTCTTGGCGAAGGGATTTCTGTGTTAATCTTTTAATAGCTCTCCACCTTGTACTCTTGTCTTCCGTGGCCAGTTGCTCCATTGCAATAGAATTCTCCGTGTATGGTCAGAGGCTGTAAGAAGACAATGTTTTGGCCTGTACGCAGGAGACTGCCTTCAAGGACCTACATATTTTCTGGTAGCTGATTCTTAATCAGGGCTTTGCTGGTGTGGAACTGTGGAGTCACAAAGACGTTCAGTGGTCATGAAGCACATTTTTGTCCGAATTGCTCCTTAAATTTAGTAGCTCAGGTCTTTTCACAAAGCTTCTCCTGTTTGTCACGACGTCTGCACGTCCCACAAATTCTGCTCACTTAAATCTCCTTGCATAGGAATTGCAGCATGGACTCTGACTTGATGCATCTGCCTGTGCTCATTAGCACAATCCTTATTTATTTATTTATTTATTTATTTATTTTTTCAGGATCAACAAGTTCTGGAGCAAACTGCAGTGCTGCAGCATGTCACTTAGGTGATATATATGGACTGGACAACGTGAACTGCCAGACTGATGTAGAGTTTAGATCCTGATGCTGCTCTTCCCTGCTCTAATATAAGTCAATGTGTGTTTTGACTGTGCAAGGAAAAGCAGGACTGTGTCCTTAATGCAGTTCCCTGCTGGGATGGCAAGCACTGGCAGATGTGGTTCCTGTGCATAAAGAACCTGATATCCCTTAAGTATCCGAAGAACTCCGTATCAAAACTTGTAAACTCCTCCTTAGAACTTTTCTCTGCCAGGATGCCTACAAAACAAAATTATCCGGCATGGGTGAGGCCGGTTGCCATCTGTGGCTATGTACTTATTCCCCCTTTACCGTTACTTTGTTCTCCATCCAACCCCTTGTTTCCCTGTTCATCTGCTGGCTGCATCTTTTCATAATCCTAAATTGTGAGCTCTCTGGGACAGGGACTGTTTTATTACTTTGTACAGCACTTAGCAAAGCGTGGCCCTGTTTAGAGCTTCTGGGTACTGTTGCAATATAGGTAACTCAGTACCAATGGTTTAGAGAACCCTGTCTTACATTTCAACATTTCTGTCTTCTGCCCCAGTAACACATGAAAAGATATTGACTGAAGCGAATTGCACAGACTGCAGGAGTAAAGAAAAACTGAAGTGAATTATTGTAGTCTGCTCGAAGAAGTCCGCCACATTAGCATACTCCAGTGTAACCTGCAAATGAAAGACAACACTGAATTATTGTAATTTCACTCCATTGTTGTGTCGTTAGGGGTGAATATTGCTTGCTACAAGTTTGGAGACCAATTCAGCACCTCTTACTCAGCTGCAATGGAACGGGACTCAAATGGAATTTAAATCTGCAGAATTAGGGCCCTATGTAATAAGACCTCGTACTGAGCCATTGATTTTTAAGCAGAATCTCCCCATTTTTATTTCTGCAAAATAAGGCTGGAAATGTTGTTAGGACACCACCTTATTCAAGTAGCAAATACAACAACTTTAGATCACGCTTGAATATTTTTTGTTTCTTATGTCATTGATATTTTATTTATTTTACTGTGGTATTTCTTTTCCCAACTATTTTTAAAATGCAGAATTTTATTTTGAAATTCTCACGGGGAAGGGGGAGAGGGTGTGATTAAAACTTCAGCTTATCTAGAATAATTTTTAATATTTCTCCCTAATGATTTAATCACTGAAATAGCACTGAGGGTGTATAATAAATAGTGTTACATCTTCATCTGTTTCCTCAGGCTAGTTGCTCTCTCTTAAGCTGAAGTACAGTGCAGTAAGGCACAGCTCTTTCATCTTTTATTCTGATTCATCTCAATTCATATTACCCAATAATACAAAAACGATCTGAAAAGGAAACAAATCAGCTTATATTTTCTTTTGCTTTAGCAAAGAATGCTTTAATAGTAGTCATTTGGAATCTCAAAAAACCACACATCCAGACTGTAAGGGCTTGCTCTTGTGAATGCTTACACACCTGAGTCCTCCTCTCTCACATAAAATAGTTTAATTGAAGTCAGTGAAACTACTCACCTGAGAAAGGATTTTAGGCTCAGGTCCTAATGTTATAAATTTGAAAAAGTGAAACTGCCTGAATAAAAAATGAAATGAAGCAAAGGCACCAAAATGCATACTGTATGTTTTTATAAAAAGGGGGGGGATATTTTGTTTAGTAAGTGTGTTTGCTTGATAAATTGTGCATTTATATAGCACGTTTTAGCTTCAAAGTGCTTAGCACAGGTTAGTCAATCCTCACAACATCCTTGGCAAAATATAGGCAGAGAGGTTGAGTCATTTGCTCAAGTCCACAGAGTAAATCAGTGTCAGGAATAGAAAGCAGGAGGTTTCCAGATCCCAGTTTTGGGCTCAGACTACTACTCGCTATAAACAGGTTCAGTAAATCCACTGAATCATAGACTTTAAGTGCAGAAGGGACCATTGTGATCATCTAGTCTGACCTCCTGCACAATGCAGGCCACAGAAGCTCACCCACCCACCCCTGTATCAAACCCCTAAGCTCAGGGCCGGTGCAAGGATATTTTACGCCCTAGGCGAAACTTCCACCT
>NW_020664562.1:36127716-36191074 GCF_002925995.2 Terrapene triunguis | reverse complement strand
GGAAGGGTCAGAACAGGGATAGGAAAACCAGGACGGTGGACACTAAGACCCAGTGGTGCCCCAAATTTTCAGGTGCCCTACCCAGCTGCCTATGCCTGAGGACAGCCCCAGGCACCCCCAACCACTTGGTGCCCTAGGCCACTGCCTAGTTCACCTAGTGGTTGCACCCGCCCTGCCTAACCTATGTCTAGGATGACCAGACAGCAAGTGTGAAAAATCGGGACGGGGGTAGGGGGTAATAAGAGCTTATATAAGAGAAAGACCCAAAAATCGGGACTGTCCCGATAAAATCGGGACATCTGGTCACCCTACCTATGTCTGAGCTATTGAAGTCCTCAAATCGTGGTTTAAAGACTTCAAGAAGAAATATAGTATTTTTCTAAAAGTGACCCAATTGTGAGTGGAAGGAAACGAATACAGATTTAAGCTATTGTCAGAGTCGCTTGTCTGTGGGTGGAGTTATGAGACCTGGAATTGGACCCATTTACACCAGGGATTAATGTGGCTGATTATGTGTGCATCCTATATGTGACTTCATCTGGGTGGCAAACTGGAATCCTTGTGTTCAAAGCTAGCAGTTTTCCTGGATGAGTCAAAAAGTAACCTACCCCTTGCTGAGCCAGAAGGAGCAGTGTTCAGGTTTTATCTGCTTAAAATCACTCTTTGTACATCTTAAACTCGAGAGACATATTGTTACTTGAGCTCTGTAATTTGCTCAGGGGGTTTGTGCACAAATCTTCCACATAATATTTTGAAAATATATCCCTGTAAGTGTAATGATGATGATAATTATCTGCTATTGAAAGTACTTCAGATTTTCCTTGAGAAAATAAAATCTGCCACATACTGTAATACTCTCTCTATATATACTTGCACTCTCTGCCGACAGCACAGAATTTAGTAGACATTGGCCTCCATCCTACATGGTCTCCATCCACTGAAGCACTTAAGCAGTGCCTAATTTTAATAACAATAGCAATAATAATAATAATAATACATAGCTCTTACAGGGCATCAGTGGATTTCAAATCACTTCTCAGTCTTCAATATATTTATCCTCACAATACCCTATGAGGGAGGGAAGTATAAGTATGCTAGCTACATTTTACAGATGAGGATCTGAGGCACAGAGAGACTAAATAACTTGCCCAAGGTCACACAGGAAGTCTGTGACAGAGCAAAGCTGCGTCTCCCAAGTTCTGGGCTAGTGCCCTAACAATTGGACCAGCCTTCTTCTCTAACCATGTGAGTAGTACATTCACTTATATGAGACATGCCTAAGTGTTTTGCTGGATCAGAGCCAGTGTGCTCATCACCTGGCAGGTATGATTTATTAACAACTTTTCTACACTCTCTGCCAAAAGCTCTTTCAGAAATATAGGGGAAGGGCAGCTATCTTAATGGTAGATAATGAAACATTTTTGAAGCAACAGAAATAGGAAAAAGGAAGCGAAGAGGAATAAGTAAGTGGATTATCCAAAAGGACCCAGAGGAAAACGGAGTACCTCAATGAGAGACAAGAGAAGGAGCTATTTAGTTAAAAAGTAATACTGTGCTGCAGCCACTCCCAAAACATGAGGTCCAGCGAGAACAGCTATTCCTTCTCCTGAGACTTTTAATGCCATAATCATTAGTTCCACATCCTGGAAAGTATGACATGGAGAGAAACAGAGTGCATTATCAAGGTCAATAGATGGTAATAACCAGCTGTCTAGAGGAAGGTGAAAGAACAAGAAAGATGGCATGGTCTGTATATAAATTTTTCTATACAAGGGACATTACATGCATGATCTCTTCTGTGGTTCTCACCCTGCTGTCCATGGAGATCCAGATTCCTACTTGGGTGACCTCTTCTTTTTTTTTCTTTGTCACCTGGCTGTCTGACAATATTGTGAGTTGGAGGGACAAGATGCACTACAGTATCACTACTGCTGAGAGTGTGCAAATCTGTCAAGCCTGCCAAAACCAGGCTGTTAGAGGTCTGATGTGGAATCAAGTCATTGTTGGGGCCTTACTCTCGCCTGCTGTCTTCCCCAGTCAACTATAGACTACTACAGTGTAGTAACTTCAGAACAGAGCCCCAAGGTTCTAAGCTGCTCAGCTTGCATGTGACGAGTGTAGGGTGACCAGACGTCCCAATATTATCGGGACAGACCCGATTTTAGGGGACTTGTCCCGTGTCCCGGCCATACATCGGTTAGGACGCCCTTTGTCCCGATATCGGGGACCGTCTGGACCGCAGCCGTGGCGCCGCCGCTCACCGCTTCCTGGGGCAGGTCCTGGCACCCGCCCGCCGGCAGGAGCGCCGCATGCTGCAGGGGCAGGGCTTGCAGGCGCCAGGAGTGGGCAGAGAGCCCTCCGCCCCCCCCCCAACCCGACCTGACCCGCGACCTTAGGAGCCAGAGGGACCAGCCTGCTGGATGCTTCCCGGGACGGGAGCCGCCCCAGGTGAGTACCTCCGGGACTCCCCACCTCGCGCCCTGGCAGGTCCCTCTGGCTCTTAGGGTGGGGGGGTTCTGTGTGCTGCCGGTGCCTGCAAGCCCGGCTCCGGCAGCTCCCATTGGCGCTTTTCCCAGCCAATTGGAGACACGGAGCTCACGCTTGTGGCAGGCACAGCACGTGGAGAGTCTGGAGACTCCCCTCGCCGCTCTCACCCTAGGAGCCAGAGACCTCCCAGCAGGGCTGGTGAGTGCGGCCAGGGAAGGGGGCAGGGTGTGATGGAGTGAGTGTCTGGGAGGTGTGTGTGGGGCGCTGGGCTGTGAGGGTGTGGAGGGCACTGGTCAGTGGGGGAGTGTCAAGGCTGTATCCCCACTTTGAACTTTAGGGTACAAGTGTGAGGGCCTGCATGAGGACTTCTAAGCTTAACTACCAGCTTAGTTCTGGTCCGCTGCCACCATTCCCTTCCCTGGGAAGCTTTTAGAAACCTTTCACCAATTCCCTGGTGAATACAGATCCAAACTCCTTGGATCTTAAAACAAGGAGAAATTGACCCTTCCCCCCTCCTTCCTTTCACCAACTCCTGGTGAATACAGATCCAACTTCCTTGGATCTAAAAACAAGGAAAAATCAATCAGGTTCTTAAAAAGAAGGCTTTTAATTAAAGAAAAAGGTAAAAATCATCTCTGTAAAATCAGTATGGAAAATAGCTTTACAGGGTAATCAAACTTAAAGAGCTCAGAGGACCCCCCTCTGTCTTAGGTTCAAAGTACAGCAAACAAAGATAAACACTCTAGTAAAAGGCACATTTACAAGTTGAGAAAACAAAGTAAAACTAAGACGCCTTGCCTGGCTTTTTACTTACAAGTTTGAAATATGAGAGACTTGTTTAGAAAGATGGGGAGAACCTGGATTGATGTCTGGTCCCTCTCAGTCCCAAGAGCGAACAACCCCTTAAAACAAAGAGCACAAACAAAAGCCTTTCCCCCCCCAAGATTTGAAAGTATCTTGTCCCCTTATTGGTCCTTTGGATCAGGTGTCAGCCAGGTTACCCGAGCTTCTTAACCCTTTACAGGTAAAAGGATTTTGGAGTCTCTGGCCAGGAGGGATTTTATAGTACTATACACAGGAGAGCTGTTACCCTTCCCTTTATAGTTATGACAGGGAGGTTTGTGTGTTTTGGGGTGCTAGACAGTGCGGGCCTGTTGGGGGGTGCTGGGCAGTGGGGGAGATCTGTGTGTGTCAGGGCACTGGGCAGTGCAGGTCTGTGTGGGGCATTGTGTAGTTGTGGTGGTGGGGCTGTGGGGAAGGGCTCTGGGAGGGAGGAAGGAAGGGAGGGAGGGGAAATCTGTGTGTATTGGGAAACTAGCGAGTGGGGGGTTCTGTGTGTGGGGTGCCGGGCAGCTGTGGTGGGGCTGTGGGCCGGGGGGCACTGGGCGGGGTGTGTGTGCACAGTACTGTGCATAAGCGGTGGAAGGGTTGTAGGGGGGCTCTGGGCATAGTGGATCCAGGGGGCGCTGGGCAGGGGAGCTGTGTGGCGCAGCATGGGCCCACCCTCAACTGGAAGGGGCACGCTGGTAGCACAGGGCCAGGCGGACCAGTGTGCCTCTGGCTCCGGTTGGGGCTGTGCACCTGTGTCTGTCTGTCTCCCCCCCGCTCGACCAATGTGTCGTGATATTTCACTCTTGTGATCTGGTCACCCTAGACGAGTGCAGTATAAAAACCTGGATAGGTCAAGTTCACAAGGTTTTTGTCTAACTTCTATGACAGGAGCAGTGAGAGAGGAAAAAGCAGGGAAAAATTAGAGAGCATTTTCCTGCCTCAGTTAGGGTCAAGGACAATCCGTTTTCAATCTCTCCTCTGTCATGAGGGTTTGCTGCTTGTAGCAGTGCTTCAAAGAACCAGTCCCTTATATAAGGAAATCCAGGAGACTCAGAAAGATCTATGGCCTGATCCTCCACTGCTTTGCTGCTTCTGTCATAATTTGCATCTGTGCAAAGTGGGCATGAAACATGATCAAATCAGCAAGGTAGAGATTTACAACCCGTTCACGCTCCATCCAGGTAGATGTAAACGGTGATACAAGATGCTAGGCAGTGGACAATCAGGCCATTGCTGAATCAGTGATGCTGAAATGACAGGAATAGGAGGAGAGGATTTGCAATAGGGAGCTTCTAAGGAAAAACTGGAATATCCAGCGTGAACTCAGACAGGATCAGGGAGTCCACCCACCAACGTGGTGATGAGCAAGCTACATTGTTTGTCCCTTGCCCCTGGAGGAGTTCCCTTCTGCTTTGTCATGTTTAATTGCCTAACCCATCTGGTTCAGGGATCCAACAATATCTTCATAGGGCCAGATGCTCAACTGGTGTAAATCAGTGTATTTATTCATTTGGATTATAGTAGTGCCTAGAGGACAGAACTAGAGCCTCATTGTACCTAGGTGCTGTACAGACACACAGTGAGAGACAGTTCTTACCCTGAGGAGGTTACAGTCTAAACGGACAAAGGGTAGAAGCAGAAACAGGCACAGAGAGGTTAAATGACTTGCTCAAGGTCACACAGCAGGTCAGTGAGAACCAGGATAGGATCTATGTCTCCTGAGTCCATCCAAGTCCACTGCCTAATGTACTGGATCATATTGTCTTGCCAAAGGCATTTTCTTCTCCTCTTGAAGTCAGTGGAAATTATGTTGCTTTATTCCAACTGAGAATCTGGCTCCATGTTTTTGTATAAGTGTACATTAATATTGCTTATTTTTATTGAAACAACTATCATGCTGTACATACACTCCCTATAAAATTAAATCAAATGTAAGACTGAAAACCTTTAAGAAGGCAACATTATTAAAAGAAAATCCAATTCCAATTGTGCATGTTTCATAATGGCAGTTTCACAAATGTGAATTCCAAGTGCTAACTTTTTTTTTTTTTGTACTGCAGATGGTAAAGTAGATGTTGAGGTGATTACAGTGGGAGAAAGAGTCATTTAGATAGTGTTTTCCTGCTTGATTTGTTCAACAGAAGTGAACAAATAAGGAGAGCTATTTAGGAAAAAAAGTCTGGAAAGTATAAGTGGAGCTCAATCTGATATATAGGTGGAGGTATTAGGTAGGATAGACCAAAGAAAAAGAAAACTGAAGTGTTAAATATGTGAGCCATTTCGGCTTGTCTTCTGCTTGGGATACCCTTGACTTAAGCAGTTTTTTGTTTCTGCCGTCTCTCTTCTGAAATTCAGGGCAGAATCCTGCTTCTGTTCTACATTTATTTCCTCCATAGAAATGTAAAGATCTTTAATACTGATTGTCTGTGAGTATCACCCATTATCTCCCCCCAGCACTGTCTAGAATGCTGCCCAAATATTTGACATTTGACCCTCCCCACCCCACTTGATATCCTGGCTGGACAGGTTAATACTAAAATAGTTATAATCTGGAGCTGGCTGGGAGATGGTAATGGGCTTGATGGTAATGGGCAGGGATTTAGTTTTATCCAGCTTTATAACCAGACCAATGCTTGCTGCTTCTTGTCTGGCCAAATAAGCCATCAGCTGCAGCGATTCACCAAACTGAGCCAACAAGGCAATGCCATTGTCATATTCAAGATCTCAAAGCAGAATAGAGTTCAGCTGAGTCCCACCAGTAGTTGCCGCCTCAATCTTATGCCTCATCCAATCAATGTTGATATTGAACAACTACGGTGAGAACTCAGCCTTGTAGAACTCCTTTGGAGACAGGAAGCCATGCCATGCCATGTATCTGCCATTCACTCAAACACAGCCACCTGTTCTGTTATAGAGCTGGAGGATGTTTGAAAATTGTGGACACTCGTATAGCTGCAGATGCTGCCATGTTTCGGGCCCTTCAGCACTTCGGGGATGTAGCGACATCAAGCTGCAAGTCTATAGAACCTGGGCTATACCAATTCTGTTGTACAGACGTGGAACGTGGGCACCGAGGAAGGCTCAAGAACACTCAATTGACATTTTTGATTCTTGCCATTTTAATCAGCTGCTTCATATTAAGTAGCAGGACAAGATCAGAAATGAGGATATTCAAAGCCAAACCCTGCAACCACCTCTATCAGCACAGTTATGGTTTTGGTGGCTTTCTTGGTTTGGACATATAATTAGAATGGAAGGGCAATGAACTCTGAAGCATGTTTACCAAGGAATGGCGCCATGTGGTCAGCAAGCACATGGACACCAAAAGCTTTGGTGGCAGGATATGACTGCCAGGGATGGCCATAAACTGACTATCCAGGCAGACAACCTTTAGGACCTAGCTGGGGTTTGATCCGGATGGAATCTGATCTGCAAGAAGGCCATATCCCTTTGGGATTTGCTGTGATGATGAGGGCAGCCCCCTATCCCTCTTGCCTATAGATATGACATGCTAAATTGTCATCAAGATATTAGGGGTTCTTTCTGGCTTACCACTGAGGCAAGTGGGATAAGTAGGCTGATACCACATCTCCCTGTTTGCAGGTTCCTACATATTCAGAGGTATTCAGGGCCTGAAAAATACAATAGCCTATGTTAAATCCATGGGACTCAGTAGATTTGGGTTCAGTTCCTGGTTCAGCCACAGACTTCCTGTGTGAGATTGGGTAAGCTCCTTGTGCCTCAGCTCCCAATCGGCCAAATGGGGGTAATACTTCCTTTCTCCCACCATTAGCTGTTCTCTAAAAAGCTTACAACCTAGAGAGGAGAGAGACAGAGGTTTTTTTTTGCTCTGTGGGTGAAGATAAAGTAAGGGGATTTTTGTTTTAAGCTGGCCAGTGTCACAGTGCTGCAGCACTGTCTCAGAACACACAACCTTCATCTGCCTCAGAAAGATGCTACAGAGGGAGCTGGGGACCTCGGGGAGGGGCTACACAAAGAATAACAAGGTTGCAATAAAATGTGTACAGTGAATTAATTTTTGTAGTGTTAAATATTTAAAACTTACATTGAGTTTTTAGGTAGGAATATGCATTCTGAAATTTAAAGGAAAACTTCAGTGTAATATGAAATATATTCTAACCACTGTGTCTGATTACAAAGAAGAGTAAATCATGTACCTGCTTGCATAAAAAATTCAAAGCCTCAGGTGCACTAATGTGAAATAACAATCAAAGAGGAAGCTTCCATCTTGGCAGTCATTATTTGAAAGTAGGAAAAAAGGGGAATTATAAAGTTATTGCAAAAGAAGTTCAGATTTAAAAAATAATTATTGGATAAATGTAATGATGAGCAGTCTCATTGCTAAAATCCCCTGGGATATTTAGTGATCATGGCAGGGCCTGATCCAAAGCCCATTAAGGTCAATGGGTGTCTTTCCATTGACATAAATGGGCTTTGGATCAAGTCTCTGGGACCCTGGTTTTACAGAGATCTTCCAAGAGCACAATAGTCCTTAAAATCATGCAGCAGTAACCCAAAGGGAAAGGTCACCAGCACCTAACATCTGTGCTGTCCAGGCATCCACCTACTTATTTTATGACATCTAACGAGATCACAGCTCAAAGTGGTTTGGTTCCATTCTGAAACTATACATCAAGTTTCAGCTCAGATATAGAACACTGTTGCATGTCTGTGCACGACAGCATGTTTTTAATCTCTGAAGAAGGTGTGTGGGGAGGAGAAAGCTTTGGTACTCAATCACCCAGCCCACACAGCATTTTTAAAGTCAGTACTTAGTGGTATTCTTTCATCGGACAGATCGATCAATGCACTTGGAGGTGGCAGTTTGTCTAATACAAGTGGTGTTACCAGTGGTTGCTGAGAATTCCCTTATTGTCAAGAATCATATAACTATAATTATTTTGACTCCCACCAGCAAGGTTTGTCCATTAGTTTACTCTCTGATTTATTTTGTACTTCCTTATAGAGCACGGATAATTTGTCAGACCTATATTCCTCTAATCCTGGTTTGTTGTTATCAGTGAGAAAGGAAACTAGATCTGCTGGGATAGATGCTGTTCACAGGATTCAAACTGCATTCTCTCCACTATCTCTTGCTGCACAGGAAATATTTTTACATTGGCATTGAAAAGAAAGGCTTGCTTTGTGGAGTAAGCTAAATAACTGAAGCAGGGTATGTCTCACCAGGAGTCGAATGGGTTCTGTTGGCACCTATATTTTTGTTAAGGGCAAGAGTTGAAAAAAGGAACTATTCTCATAATGTAGAATTTGGGTAATATGTAAAAATCTGGTACCTACAGCTGTTGTTTTCCTATCTGGTTTATGAAAGGACACCATTGACTGATAGGAACAAACGTGATTTCTGCAATTATGTTGCTAGTCAGTATTTTCTAAGGCTACAAGCTCATTCTGAGAAGTTCTTCCAGAATAATAATTTCCAAAGTGAGCAGGAAGCAATTTTGGTCCAAGTTCAGCATGGCCTCACTAGGTTTGACACGGGATTGCTAAACTCTGATTAATGGCTTCACTTAAGACTGAAGAGAGAATTGAGGAAATAGGTTGGGCAGCAGGTGCAGATTTTCAGCATTTATTTAGCAATATTCAGTGTTTTGTAATGGTGATTGGGGAAAAAAAAATCAAAATTCTCTAACACTTCAGTGTATATTTACATACGGTGTATTCATACATGGCCTAGGCTGTCTGTTCATGCACTTAATATAATACAGCTATGTTGCATGGGAATCTGAAAACTGCATTGAGAATGCTCAGGAGATCACTAGGGAAATTTACAGCTGGGCTCACAGGGCCTGATTCTGAGTCCATCTAAATAAGTGTAAGTCAGATGTGACTCTGCTGAAGATAATGGTGTTGCAGTGCTGTAAAATTGGTGTATGTGAGAGCTGAATCAAGCCCAGTGTCTTTAACTCGCACTGAATCCCCAGGTACCTTATGCAGTTAAACAAT
Organism: Terrapene triunguis; assembly: GCF_002925995.2. NCBI lineage: Eukaryota > Metazoa > Chordata > Testudines > Emydidae > Terrapene > Terrapene triunguis. The sequence continues at coordinate 36,181,771 of NW_020664562.1, read as the reverse complement.
ACGGTTGAACAGTTATGATCAAACAATGGCTGAAAGAGAAAAATGATGGGGTTGGAGAGGAGAAGTAAAATTTACAAAAGTACCTAAATGACTTAGGTTCCTAAATCCCATTGACTTTCAAGAGCTATAATCTGTGAATTGGAGAAATGCCAGAATAGTTTTCTACATGACATGTAAGGAAAAAGCTGGAATGTAGCTGAAATCTCCCAGCTCTTTAGCCCTTACCCAGGGGTTTATTTAGTAACAGTGTTTTGAAACTGTGATTCTAAACCTCATAATTATGTAATAGTTGAGTGTATATATTTACATGGGATATTCTTGGAAATACCAGCTCCAGGGTGCAATTTACTCAGTAAATCCATGGGTCAAGTGCAACCCTGGAGCAAGTGAGTGCATTGCTGTCAGTGGAGTTGGAACTACTTTTATCTGTGCTGAATTTGATCCTGTATTTGTTTCTCAGCTACTCTCTACACCTGAAGTATAATGGGCCAAATTCTGGCCCCTTTATTCTGTAAAGGGGGCAGAAGAGCTGCTTGGGGAATTCCCCCAGTTGTGAGCAATGTACAGCCAATGTAGGCAGCCCTGTGCTGCCTTCCTGTTCAGCCCCAGCATATGGAGGCTTTTCCAAGCGGTGGATTGTGGGTGGGAAAAAGAGTGGCTGGAGCAGCCCACAGGCAGTTGTGCAAAACTATCACAGATTAGGGTAGCCCCTGTGCTGGCACCTAGAGCAGCACAGAATCTTAAAGATGTGAAGGTATCTTAAAACCACCTTTTCCCTGCCCCCACCCCATCTGCGCCTCCTATACTGTGCCTTGTGAGATCCACAGCTCAGACATTGCCCCCTTATCTTTAAAGACATCATAGAGTCTATCTTCTGAAGTACATAGTCTATTAGCATAGCTGAGATCCAGGGTGCAAAAGAATTGGTATGGCAAGTTGCAGAGAGAACATTCCTGTATCCAAGACAATCTTCTGCAAAGGTACTGCTCAGTTTGTAAGGTGCTTCTGGATCACTCTTAGCTAATGGAAAAGACACTTTATCTTTTGTAAAGGAATTGGGCAAAATTCTGTTTCCCGTTGAGCCAGTGAACATTCAGCATAACTTCACTGGAGTCAGTAGAAATCCAACAGATTTATGCTGTTCTAACTGAAAGCAGAATTTTCCCTCTGTATGCTCACTGCACATGGTAAAAAAAAAAAAAAATCTCTCTATATTTAAAAAAACAAGCCAGATGACAAAGATGGGTAGAGTGAAAAAACAGAAACAAACCACTGGAAGTGGGAAGTAACTATTTTATTGTATTTAGACTCAGGAGTCCAATATGTCTGCAGATATTTGGTTGTGCATGTACAGTGGGTTCAAGGAAATGGAACTGTAGTAGTTCCCTGCCATTAAATAGTGTCACTTTCCTGTAGTGCCTTCAGTCAAAATAGGAATTTATTTGCAGCAGTTAATATTTAATTTCCATACAAAATCCACATGTACATCTAAATCTAGAGCATTGTTAAGCATGTTTAAAGTATTTAATTAAAATATTGCCAATATTTTTAAAAGATTTGAAGATTTTCCATTTTTTAAAATTGTTTGTCTATAAACGAAAATTAAACCAACTTTATTTATATGTTACAAAACAGCCATCAGGTGATAATTGCTGTTGGCCACTTTGGCTGTATTTGAACTGACGACATAGAGGTAAAAATACCCCACTCGCCCATTACTAATCCCAATAGCATTCCAATCACCGAGGTTTCTATTTTTATTAACTTTATAGTACAACACAAGAGAAAAGTACATAAGTTACTAATCATAAATACACTGTAGAATTAGAGCGTGATCCTGCAGGATGCTAAGGGGCACATTTTAAAGGCATTTAAAGGCCTAACAATGCAGATAGCCACCTCCTGGGATTTTCAAAAGGTTACAGATTGCTTAAATAAATACCTTTAAAAATCTGGACCTAAGTGCCTACTTCGAGGTACTGAGCAGCTCAATTATCGTCGACTTCAAAGGAGTGACTCACATGAATAAGGATTTACAGGAGCAGTACAAAGGGGCCAGAAAGTAACTGGATCCGCCCAGCTGGGAATTCCTGATGTGGGGGAACATTCAGCTGGTGCAGAGCCAGCATAGCTGTCCTTTGCAGCAGCATCCCGGACTCTACCTTGATGCAGTGGCTATGCTGAGGTGGGAAAAGAGCGCCGCTGGAGTGGGTTGTGTTCCAGCTATGGTCAGCTGGCACATGGCCCCATAGGGATCATAGCCAGCTGGCAGAATTTGAGTAGCCTCTAGAAGGACTGAAGGAGCTGTAACTGGTTCCCTTACTATTCTTCCTCTCTGTAGAACCCAGTGTGGATACAAAAATGTGGATCCGTATCCGATCCACATCTGCCAGGATCAACCCATGATCCACCCTGCAATCTGCTAGCCGTCGTTTACCTGCAGCAGCAGCAGCAAGCTGTCTCCCAAGGGCTGGCGGGGGGGGGGGGGGAGGGGGGGGGGCGAGAAGGGGGGGGGGGGGGGCGGGGGGGCGTGCGGGGAAGAGGGAAGGGGGGGGTGGGGACTAGGGGTAAGGAGCACCATGGGGGTAGGATTTCGGTGAGACAGGGCAGCGCAAGGGGATGGGGGCTGAGAGGAAGGGGCGTTGCTAGGGTTGCCAACTCTGATTGAAGCTATTTCGGGAGATTTTTTCCCCCAACATGTCGTAATGTCATTTCCTTAAAATATCATATTAAAATCTCCTGTATTGCTTTCTATAGTCACCGGGAGATCGATGCCGATTCCGGGAGACTCGAGGCCAATCCCCGAGGGTTGACAATCCTAGGCATTGCATTGCGTGCTGCTCCCGGGGGTTCGCGAGCAATGGCACATGGCAGCAGCAGTGCGTGTTGCATCACAGTGGGGTGGAGGAGTGTGGGGCCAGGGTCGCACACGCTCCAATCGTGTGGCTAGGGGTGGGCCCTGCTGTCCGGGAGCCAGCGGGCCAGGCCCGGGACTGGGAGCACGGCCAGTGCTGCCAGGCTGGGTCATGGTGGGAACACTGGTGCTGCCCCAGGGGCCTGAGCTGCTGGACAGGAAGCAGCATGGTGAATTGGTGCTGGACAGCCCCTACTCCAACCTGCCGCTCAGCCCCAGCCACTGGCTGCTGCCGCTGGCCCCGAGTGCGCTGCGCCCCCCGGGCTGCCTGAGCCGGATGCTGCGGGCCAGGCGCCATTGGTGAGTAGAGCCCTGCGCAGTTGTCTCTGCATCCGATCCACTATCCGTGAAAATGGTCCGCAGATATCCGTGGATGCCGATATCCACAGATATGAAGCGGATATCCACGGATTTGTAGGCTCTACCTCTCTGCTACCCCGCAGTGGAAATTCAGCACAGTAAACAATATGAGTCAATACCTCTGTATTCTGCAACTACTAACTCCTCCATTTTGTACCCTTTGTTTGTGCTCCATCAATTTAACCGGTGTCCTTTTGGCAGTAAACTAAAAAACTCTTTTTTTAAGACATTATTTATGATGGGCGGGTGGAAGAGAAGTAGGGGTGTGTGTGCGCGCTACATATATATAAAAAATAGTCACAGGAAAAAGCAAGGAGATTTTCATTCCAAAGCACGTGCCAGAGCTGCAGTGTGTGATGATCCACTGCAGTGTTGAGAATAGAAGGTATTGCAGAGTAGCCTTTGTTTAGTGAAAACGTGTTGATAGGATTAATGCATAAATAATTGTTGATACCTAAGTAGCCTTTATGAATAGAAGCAACTTGCTTCTGAGAGCCATAATTTCCTCTTTTCTGGCTCTCTCCATGGTGCTTTGACCCCAGGTATCTGCCTTTCAAGGATGTAATTTAGCTGGAAGAAAAAAGAGCATGTCAAATTAATGGAAAGAAATGTATGGAATTGATCCAGTTTTTTGTGGTGATGTAATTCTGTGATATAAAGTGCAGTGGCCATCCCTGCTTAAAGGTATATATTCCATTTGTCATTTCAAAGCATCCAGTAAAGAACAATGCACTTTGAGGAAGAAAGGAAAAGGTTACAGTATGCCACTGGGCTACAAAAGAAAACAGCTCTATTTTTCTTTGTTAATCAGGTCTTTCTGAAATCAATTAGCTTACAGAAGCTGCCCAGTAAGTACTTTGGTTACTATGGAGACTAATATGGGAGCTACGGGGAAAAAGTAAAATTTTATTTTAAAAAAAGTCAAAATTTTGTGTTCTATTTTTTGAACCTTTTAAAGAAAATTGCAAACTGCTTTAATTGTTTATCACCCACTATGAAACAGTTTTGAGTGTTGTCGAGACAGTGTCTTAAATCTGTGGGGTAGTGTACCAAGAAAAAAATGTATTTATTTTTCACCTGGCAAGGAGAAGTTCTGAAAGAATCAGTTTCATACTGACAGATTGACAAGACAAAGGACACTTAGCTCTGTCCTGTAGTTTTTTTGCCCACATAGAAAAACAACAAGGTTAAGTAGAAACTTAAAGGTCAAAATAAAATAAAAAAATAGACAGGAGTAACTGAATATGATTTATGTATATATTCCATTTTTTTGCCAGATTTAATGTTTCTTTCAATAAAGGTCAGACTAGAATTTATGCACATAATATACCTAATACTTCCCCTTGATTTTAAAAAATACTGTGTTTATAGCTAAATGAGATACTGGTTGTTTATGCATGAAGCAAAATGACTTAACATCTACCGGTACTTAGTATAATTTTCAGTGTGGTTTCCTCAGCTCCTAAATCATGACCTGTAAACTCATTGCCTATTGTTCTCACTATAGCATAATCTATAGTATAGGGAGAGATGGCAGTGCTGCCTATAATTTAAGGTTGCCTGATACTTCCCGTTATAAGAACCTGTTTTCAGTTGGAATTGAAGATCTGAACCCTGCTGAGACCTGAGATTGGTGTCATTATGGTTCTACATGATGGAACTTTTTTCTTTCTTTCCCAGTTTGCCTTTTGGGGGGGAAAAAAAAGGAAATTGCTAGGGCTGTCAAGCGATTAAAAAAATTAATCGCGATTAATTGCACTATTAAACAATAATAGAATACCAATTATTTAAAATTTTTTGGATGCTTTCTACACTTTCAAATATATTGATTTCAATTACAACACAGAATACAAAGTGTACAGTGCTCACTTTATATTTATTTTTGATTACAAGTATTTGCACTGTAAAAAATAACAGAAATAGTATTTTTCAATTCAGCTCATACAAGTACTGTAGTGCAATCTTTTTATCATGAAAATTGAACTTACAAATGCAGAATTATGTACAAAAACACTGCATTCAAAAATAAAACAATGTACAATTTTAGAGCCTGCAAGTCAACTCAGTCCTACTTCTTGTTAAGCCAATTGCTCAGACAAACAAGTTTGTTTACATTTGCAGGAGATAATACTGCCCGGTTCTTGTTTACAATATCACCTGACAGTGAGAACAGGCATTCTCATGGCACTGTTGCAGCCGGAATCGTAAGATATTTACGTGCCAGATGCACTAAAGGTTCATATGTCCCTTCATGCTTCAATCACCATTCCAGAGAACATGCGTCCATGCTGATCACGGGTTCTACTTGATAAGAATCCAAAGCAGTGGGGACCGACACATGTTCTGTAGTCTCCGCATTGGAGTATTGCTCTTTTAGGAAAGCATGCTCCACACCTCATCCCTCTCAGATTTTGGAAGGCACTTCCGATTCTTAAACCTTGGGTCGACTGCTGTAGCTATCTTTAGAAATCTCACATTGGTACCTTCTTTGCGTTTTGTGAAATCTGCAGTGAAAGTGTTCTTAAAATGAAATATGTGCTGGGTCATCATCCGAGACTGCTATAACATGAAATATATGGCAGAATGCAGGTAAAACAGAGCAGTCACAAATTTAATTGACGCATTATTTTTTTAACGAGTGTCATCAGCATGGAAGGATGTCCTCTGCAATGATGGCCAAAGCATGAAGGGACATACGAATGTTTAGCATATCTGGTATGTAAATACCTTGCATGCTGGCTACAAAAGTGCCATGCAAACGCCTGTTCTCACTTTCAAGTGACATAGTAAATAAGAAGAGGGCAACATTATCCCCTGTAAATGTAAACAATCTTGGTAGTCTTAGCGATTCGCTGAACAAGTAGGACTGAGTGAACTTGTAGGCTCTGAAGTTTTACATTGTTTTGTTTTTGAGTGCAGTTATATAACAGAAAAAAATCTACATTTGTAAGTTGCACTTTCACAACAGACAGATTGCACTACAGTACTTGTATGAGGTGAATTGAAAAATACTATTTCTTTTGTTTTTTTACAGTGCAAATATTTGTAATAAAAATAATATACACTTAGATTTCAATTACAACACAGAATACAATATATATGAAAATGTAGAAAAGCATCCAAAATATTTAATACATTTCAATTGGTATTCTATTGTTTAACAATGCAATTAAAACTGCAATTAATCGCAATTAATTTTTTGAGTTAATAACATGAGTTAACTGTGATTAATCGACAGCTCTAGAAATTACATTTTAAAAAAATTATATTAAAAGAACAGTAAGGTTGAAAAGACAAGCACTCAGAAGTTAGAAATGCTAGAATTAAGGTTGCCCATGTAACCTTAGTTTGGTCCCCTGGTATGTGTCCATTATGGTACTGTCACTTATTACTTAGAATTTTCTTTTGCTCATGTGATATGCAATTACAAGCAGAGTTTTGGGATCCTAGGTTGTCATTTTGGAGTCCATTAGGAGAAAGATAAACATTCACGAAAACACAAATTCTCTGTTTTATATCTCTGCGATATAAGTATATGAGTCTCAACTAAGCATTATGGTGCCCTGCCCTCTTTTGGTGATGCTACAGGTGGAAGTGATTTTGAGGGACTCTCACGAGCCCAAACAATTGGAAGCAGTTTAAGGGTTTTTCTTTTGTAGTTTCCTCAACCCCAAAAGAGGTTGCAACGACACCCCTCCTGTAGTGTATTCTCTAGCTTTCACTGTGGGCCAAATTCTGCTTTTAGTTACCCTGATCAAGCTCATTGGCATGAGTAGCAGGTATACCGGAGGGCAGACTTGGATGCTGTGTCTGTACCTCAGGCAAATTGTTATAGTGAAAATACACATTTTTAAGGTAGCACCAGGGTTCCCAAAGTGTGGTACATGTACCACTAGTGGTATGGGAGCTCGTGGGAAGTAGTATGCCAAAAGTGCTTTAAAAAAGAAATCATTTTTCAGTTTCAGCATAACATGCTCTGTAGCATGCCGGAGAAAGAAAATGCACTCTCCTGGCTGCTTTTAGCCATAATGATGAATAACATTCACTAACCATGCCAGCATAGTAGTTTTATTTAGTGGTGTATTGTGCACTGTGGCTGTGTGGATGTGTGCTGTACTCTCACCTGGGTGGCTTTCTGCTAGGTCTAGCCTTCAGCTTGTGCTGAGCCGCACAGGTCTCTTCTCATCTGAAAAGATATGTACATACAGGGATCGTCCAAAATGACTGCAAAACCTGCAGCTGTAAGGAACCCTGAGATCAAAGGGACCCTACACAGAAAGCCACAGAAAGCAGGAGCTTCCTCTACACTTCCTGGTCTGCAGAGGCTGCAGCCCAGCCCCTGCAGGTCTTTGGGTCAGGGATGTACCAGGAGTTTCCCTCCTGTCTCTGCAGGGAAATTGTAGGAGTGGGGGTGTCAATATTCAAAAATTATTAATCAGGTTCCAGAAGTCAGGAGATGGCTTAAAAATCGTTAAATTAAAAAAAAAAAAAACCACGCAACCTTGGGTTCTTTTTATTTGCCTTCTGGTTTCTGAACCTTCTGGGTGCACTTACTTCACATTTTCAAGCCTTTCTCTGCAGTCACGAGGTCTAGAAACATATTTATTAAAAAACCCAAAAGCTGAGATTCTTATGCAGTATCTTGATTTCAGGAGCTCGGCCTTCAAGTAGCTCGCCAGAAATTGTGAGACATGGGATAAAATCATGAGAATTGGCAACACTGGGGTCAGTCAGGTCCAGTGGATAAAAGCCTGGCTCCAGACTAAGGAGAGTTGCCTGGCTCCTCAGCAACAGAGCAGCCAGCTGGCTGCAATTTGAGCCTCCCCACAGCATGGGGAATCACTTTGCAATTTTCCCAGCACTGCAGGATTTCAGGGGCCCTGCTTGGGAGGAGGCCAGAGCTGCCGAGGAGCAAGAGGTCCACTAGAGCTGAAGTTGCTTGATGCCCCAGTAAAGACTCCCACTTCCAGCCAAGACTTAGGCTTGTGTTCACCCATACTCCAGATAGGAATTAGCAGGAACATCTAATTGAAATTAGTCCATTAAAGGTAGTTCAGCAGCACACACCGAAATATATCAAGATGTCACTTACGACATATTTGTTTCTTGTAATTTGAGTAATGTGAAAGGCATAAATAATAATGGCTACTTCATTGTGTTTCTTTTTGATGCATTTTCTAAAAACCTGAGCTATTTAAAAGAGGTTCTATCACCTATCATCAAACATTTTAGGCTTTCTTAGGCATTTATTTTACTATGCAGTCTGGAAATATTTAAGTTACACACACTAAGCCCTAAAATAAATGAGCCCAAAGAGGCATCATTTTTTTTAAAGAAGCTGGTATGTGATCCAATAAAGTTTTAGGAACCACGGAGGTAGGGCATAGTTGAGGGTCACTTTTAAGGAACTAGGCTGCTCCACGCTTCCTGCCCTAATGCACACATGCCTTCAGCAGTATTATTGGGGGTGCAGGAATAGCCCATGCGGGTGCTGATTCAGCCTGCAGTGCGGCTGCAGCGTGTTGCGCTGCACAGAGAGGAAGGATTAGGGTAAGCCTCGAGGGATCTGCTCCTCAAACTAAGTGAAAAGAGATGTATCTTGGAGAGAGAGCATCTGTTTTCCTGGAAGGAACCACACTTGAGCTGCAGTTGAAATTTCTTCATATTTATTGGTTCAAGCTGGGTTTTTGCACTTATTGGAGCATCTTACTTCTAAGGGTATGTCTACACTGCAGCTGGAAGCATCTCCCAGTCCGGATAGACAGACTTGTGCTACCTCTGCTAGAGCTCGTGTGCTAAAAATAGCAGTGTGGACATTGTGGTATGGGGGCGGGGAGGGGGGAGTGACTCTTGCTAGCTACCCAGTTTCAAGCCTGCCCAATCCCCTGGGTCCAAGCGTGGGTGGTTAGCTTGAGCTGTGGCCAGTGCCACAGTGTCCACACTGCTATTTTTAGTGCACTAGCTTGAGTGGCACCAGTGCAAGTCTGTCTACCCAGGCTGGGAGGCACATTCCCAGCTGCAGTGTAGACATCCCCATCTACATTTTTGTGCTAGGAATGCATGGTTTAATCTATCACAGCATTCTGTGTGCTGCTGTTCACACCATTCTTTGTCTGGGGAGAAAGAAGCCAAGTCCTTTCCATGTGATACATACCTGTGAAGCCTCCTGGATATTCCTGCTGGACAGGAGACTCTTTCAAAAGGGCAAAGCCAGTGTCCTTAGCACTGCTGCAAGGGAAGGCTCAGTCAGTATAATGCTCCCTTTCTTGCCTATCTTGTACTTCCTCCATAATTTAGGAGCGTTTTTGTTATTGCAGGAGTCATTCGAAAGTGCAGTACAATTAGAAGAGTTCAAATAAGTTTAAACCTCCTGGTTCTGCTGATGTTTTTGCCTCAGGTTTTGAGCGTGAAAGATTTGTTAAATCTGCAGCTCTGGCATGTTACCTCTAATGTGTTTTCAGTGTTCACATTCTAAGGCAGGTGGCTTGTAATGAACAAGTATAGGAAACATGCAAAGCATGGTGTCTGCCACTGTTCATGACACATTACAAGACTATGTTGGCACAGTTGTCTGATCTGAGGGCAGAAGGATATTTGAGGTTGAGTGCAGTATATTTCTGAAGTATTTATATGTAAAGTGCAGGTGAGCAGACAGTAGTGTACACACTACTTCCTAAGGATGTGCATGTACTGTAATAACTACTGCCCACCAGAGATGCACGCAAGAAGGGACTTGAGTGCTCCCAAAGAGAGTCATTAGATATTTCTGGTCCGGCTGCCTGTCCTGTTGAGGTGCAGGTGGCACACCAAAGGACAGCTGAAGATGCTCACCTGGGCAGTTATTGGTGAGAAGCAGCAAGCAGTATGTTGACTTCAGACACCACATTTTCTCTGCAAGCATGGCTGAATGCAGCATCTCTGTTTTAAAGGGCATTACATCAAATTGCCCCTTGTTCTTCTTCAGACCCCTCTGTACAACTGTTTTCCCGCATCTTTCACAGATGGCATCCCCTAAGTGTCACCGCTCTTTGAGCTTGCACTTTCACCAAGTGTACTATATGCCATCTGTATTGTCAATGTCAGATTTAGATTGTAAACCTTTTCCCTACTTTTTGTACATTCAAACAGGACGAGGCACAATCCAGCCCATAGGGCCACATCCTCAGCTGCAGTAACTTCAGTGAGCAATGACTGTTGACAGTAGCTAAGGATCTTGCCCCCTTAGTATTGCCCAAGAGGACAATTAGTATTACCTGTGTGGTATTCCCTTGCCAGACATATCGTCTATTCCAGGGGTGGGCAAACTTTTTGGCTTGAGGGCCACCTCTGGGTATGGAAATTGTATGGCGGGCTATGAATGCTCACAAAATTAGGGGTTGAGGTGTGGGAGGGGGTGAGGGCTCCAGCTGGAAATGAGGAGTTCAGGGTGCGGGAGGGGACTCCGGGCTGGGGCAGGGAGTTGGGATGCAGGATGGGGTGAGGGCTCCGACTGGAGGTGCAGGCTCTGGAGTGGGGCCAGGGATGAGGGATATGAGGTGCAGGAGGGGGCTCCGGGCTGGGGGATGGAGCCGAGGGGTTCGGAGTATGGGAGGGAGCTCTGGCCTGAGGCAGGGTGTTGGGGTGTGGGAGTGGGTATGGGCTCTGGGCTGGGGTGTGGATTCCAGGGTGGGGCCAGAAACGAGGGGTTCAGAGTGCAGGAGGGTGCTCCGGGCTGGGGCCAGGGGTTGAGGTGCGGGGGAGGAAGTTCCGGGCTGGGGCTGAGGGGTTCAGAGTGCGGAGGGGGCTCTGGGCTGGGGTGCAGGGGGGGAATGGTGAGGGCTCCGGCTGGGGGGGTGGGCTCTCAGGTGGGGTTGGGGTGCAGGAAGGTGCTCTGGGCTGGGACCGAGGGGTTTGGAGGGCAGGAGGGGAATCACGGCTCGGGCAGGGGGTTAGGACACAGGAGTGAGTGAGGGGTGAAAGCTCTGGGCAGTGCTTACATCAAGCAGCTCCCGGAAGCAAGGGCATGTCCCTCATCTGGCTCCTACGCAGAGGCACAGCCAGGTTGCTCTGCACGCTGCCCTGTCTGCAGGCGCCACCCCTGCAGCTCCCATTGGCCGGGAAACATGGCCAATGGGAGCTGCAGAGCCAGCGCTTAGAGCGGGGGCAGCGTGTGGCACCCCCGACTGCCCCTACATGTAGCAGCCTGAGTGGGGACATGTCATTGCTTCCTGAGCCGCACAGAGCCACGGCACTCATGGAGCGAAGCAAGCCCCCGATCCCACTCCTCGGCAGGAGCTCGAGGGCCGGATTAAAAGATTTGACAGGCCGGATGCAGCCCGCAGGCTGTAGTTTGCCCACCACTGGTCTATTCTGTGAGATTAGACAGTATTAATATTGATTATTATCTATTTGTATTATAGTAGTGCTGACCCTAATGAGGCCATTGTGATGTACACTGATACAAAGCGTCAAAAGAGAGTCCGTGATCCAGAGAACTTAGTCTGACTTTTAACTGCTAAACACCAATTTCACTTTATGAAGGGATACACAGATTCACAGCCCTGCAGACTGAAGTGGTCCAGTCAGTGAACAGGTTTCATGAGTCTCTCAAGGTGCAGCTGCTCTGACTCAGATTGCTATAAAAGCAGCTGTATTGAACTTTTTTCCAAAGTGTCATTTTCAAACTTTTCACTTTCTTGACCTTTGAAGTTTTTATTTGTTGATTATTTGCTGTTATTTGCTACTGTTCACTTGATTACTGGAAAGTGCTTGTGATTAGTGCTTCTGCAAGGTGCTGAGAAGTGCCTGAGTACCCTAAACTCCAACTAATGTCAATGGGAGTCAAGGTCATTCACCACCTACAAGGGCTGGGTCCTAATTCTGTCCTAAGACGATAGTAGCAGCAGGAAAAATGAAGCTATCAAAGGAGGAAACAATGTAAATGAATGTGATGAGGTGATCTGCTCTAGCAGATGTCTGAAGCTGTACAGACAGGCCCTACGGAGGCCCCACTTGAAACATTTTTAACACTATACCCTTTACAGAAAGCTGTATTAAACCCCACTCCCTCTTCCAAACCTCCTTTTTATCTCAAATGAAGTTTAGCGGGAAGAGGCAAGGAAAATCCCACATTACATGCACTCAGGTGACGCTTTGGTCTCTGCTATGGGAAATGGTCTCTTAATCCTTCGCTGGCTTTCACTCACTTTATTGTGTATGAAATCAACGCGTGACTAGAAGACAGTGGGGCTGGTGATATCTGAAAGTGGGTGAGCAAAAGGTGCACTCAGAGCCATTTAATAGCTGTGTATAAGGATCGCATTGTAAGGTATATATGTGTCTACCCTGAGGAGCCTCCACTTTTACAGCTATTAGCAACCAGCATAAACTTTTACTCCTCCGTCATCTCAGATTTCTTCAGATTAATATACCAGTAATATACTAGTAAAATTGAACTGCATGCCTTCTCTTTTTAACCCACTTTATGCTGGTATTTGCCCCTGCTTTGCTGGGTTCATTTTATACTTCTATCAACAGCTTATCATCAGCAGCCCTTTACATAATGTACACTGCTAGCACACAAGCAAGGAAACATTTGTTGCTTGTCTCTTTAGAGTGACTCCAGGATAACAACCTGTGATTGATGTCTCTGGGCCCTATACTGTGAGGATCTGAATGGCTTTCCAGAGGTGTTCAGCACCCTCAGATGCCCATTCACTTCAACAGGGACTTGAGGTGCTTGGCACATGGGAATTGCCATATGGGATCAGACCAGTGGTCCTTCTGCTCCTGTGTCCTGTCTCCAACAGTGTTCAGTTGAATGGGTTTCTTATCCTGTTAAATGCGGTTAGGTCACAATCAGACAAATATTTCAAAAACTGGGCTTAGAGTGTAGACATGTTCAGCTACGTGTTCTTTTTTTTATCCCCAACGGTGACATCATTGGATGAGGTTTCCAGATCATTCCACACTGAAAACATTTGAAAATTTTTGTTGTCAACTTGTGACTTCCAAAGATCTGGTTTTTCAGTAAAGGCATTAATTTTGTTGTTGAGTTTGAGAATGTTTGTTTCTTTTTCTTGTAGTGATTCATTCAGTGAATTTAAATAATCAAAAATATCTGCTAGATATGCGAGTTCTGCCAACTATGTGATGCCACTTAAATGCTTCTTCAGGGTCGAATCCACTTCAATCAGAAACAAACGCATCTCATCTCTCAATTCAAACAGACAGGTTAGAACGCTTTCCCACGACAGCCATCAAATCTCTGTGTGCAGTAATATGTGCTGATGCGCCAATCCCATTTCTCCACAGAGGCTTGTAAAAAGTGAGGAATTTGCTTTAATAAAATTAGCAGTGGCTACAGCTTGACTCAAAATTGATTTAAGATAGGGATAGCCTGAGACTAGGGGTGTATTAATTTTGGTGGAATAAATGGTACTAGAGAGTCAAACGTGCTAACATGACCCTGTCACTGTACAACATTAACAGATTTCAATAAGCTTTGGGATTTCAAATGGAGATATCGGTCTACTTAGTCCCATGGCAAACACACCGTTAAAAATCCTTTTAACCATTTATTAAAGATACAGAAAAGGAAAGAAAAACAGTTTAAAGCATTTAAAATGTAAAGTATTAAGTACGGCTTTTATTTTAACAACATCTTTTGTTGCCTTTTCCTTTAACTGTAGAGAGCCTTTAGAAGGGAAAAAACCTTGCTTGACAGTCTTTTAGATGGTATGAAAGATGGTAATAACTGTCCTTTTTGGGGGTAGAGAAAAAGGTATTTGAGATGGGCTGGCACTGTTAAAGTTTGATTCCATTTCCTAAAAGACAAGCAAGACAAACACGCACAAGGCTGTTTAAGACATTGCTTTGAGCTGTGTCTGGTCACAGTGTTGCAGAATATGCAGACTTGACCACCTAAACCAGATATATTTTTTTTAAACAAAAGGCAAAAGGAAAGAGATAGGAAAGAGAAGAAATAAGGTGGGAGAAGGAAAAGCACTCACATGGGGGGATGACAAAGTCTCTTATCCCAAGAGGTATTTGGGAGTTAGCCAGAGCTGATGAAGGTGGTGATTGCATCTGACTCCCTCTCTCCAGCCCAGTCTGGTCAGGACATCTCAGGATCAGGGTGACGAAGGCCCAACAGTCTCACGATGGATCCTGGGGTCCCAGGAGATGGTGGGGGTGGCAGCCTGGATGGTGAAGCTTATTCTGTACACCTGTCTCCCACCCAGCATTTGTTGTCAAACAGATTGCTTTCCCCAAAAAGTATTTTCTTCTAAGGACTTCAGAAGGGAGTGATGGGCTCTCATCATTTTATTCACCAATTAGGCCTAATTTCTGACACACCAATTTTGGTTCATTGATTTCTGCTCTCATATGCCTCTTGTTTACCAGACATGATCGTAACATTGTCCTTGAATTATATCAATAGACCTTTTTGTTTGGACTAATTCAGTCTTTGTCTCTCTTTTGCACCTTTTCCCATCAACATTTGTTTGGATAGGTTATTGTGACAGTTTATGAACTTTTACTCCTGACAGTTGCATTCACAATTAGGGTAAATTTGTATGCCTCATTATTACAACAGTATGAAAACACTCTTGTTTTAAGTTCAGTTTGTGATATGCCACGTTGTTGGTAGGACTTAATACATTGCACCCCAGAAGTAGGGGAATCTTGTTTTGAATATCTTGGACAGTGGTGTGGAGTATAAGGTGCCCTGGGGAGAGGGAAGAATGAGGCAGGGGCACTGCAGAGCCACTCCTGGTCATCAGGGGGTGCTTTGGAAGCAGCAGCCTGGCCACAGGTGCCAAGTGGTATTCTCAAAAAATTGTAACTCTTAAATCCTTCCTATATCTATCCTTTGGCTTCAAGACCACAGAGTAAGAAAAGGGTGTAAGCAGAGAACAGGGTCTCTTAAGAGACCAAGGGTTAAATGTGATCCTCAACATGCAAATTAAAGCATTTACCTGCATGCTAATCTCTTTGGATTTACATCTGTGACTCGGCAGGAGTAACTTGGTGACCTTGCAGGAAGTGACTCTCCTGCATGCTTTGTCCTGCTCATTACTTTTGACTAGAGCCAGGGCCGGCTCTAGGCACCAGCAAAACAAGCTGGTGCTTGGGGCGGCACATTTTTAGGGGTGGCATGGCCGGCGCCAGAATGCCGCCCCTGCCACCCCTAAAAATGTGCCCCGGCCGCTCTAGCTCACCTCTGCTGCTGCCGCTCGCGCGCCGCTGCTCACCCTCCCTCCCAGGCTCTCAAACCTAGGAGGAAGGGGGAGATCCCGAGCGGCCGCGGCGCGCAAAACAGCTGATTCGCGCGCCGCTGCTCACCCTCCCTCCCAGGCTCTCAAACCTGGGAGGGAGGGGGAGACCCCGAGTGGCCGCGGCACGCGAAACAGCTGATTCGCGCACCGCTGCTCCCCCTCCCTCCCAGGCTTGAGAGCCTGGGGGGAGGAGGCAGGGCTGGGGATTTGGGGAAGGGGCGGAGTTGAGGCGGGGCCAGGGGTGGGGTAAGAAAAAAGGGGGGGGGGGGGGAAGCGGCCAAATTTGTTTTTGCTTGGGGCGGCAAAAATCCTAGAGCCGGCCCTGACTAGAGCTAATCAAAATGTCAGAATTTTTTAAAAATCTTTTTTTTTGTGCCAGTTTTTAAAAAATTCTAAATCATTCCATGTTCTTGACAGCTGGTAGGAAAAAAAGGATGAAATTTTGTGAAAATTGATCCCGTTTTTCATAAATGAATAAAAGAATCAAAATTTAATATTTTTTCAACCAGCTCTACTTTCGATCTTTGGTGTAAACATGCAACATTCTTCACCAGTGCTGCAGTAGATCAAGCCGTCAGGCTGGCAGTGATCAGAGAAAAGCATTGTAGGTTTAGGAAATGCCTTTGAAATTTTGAGAGGGTGAAGTGATGATTGATGTTTGCTCTAATAATGCTTGAAAAATATATTCCTGATATGTAGCAGATAGCAATTGATACCAGAAAGTCTCTGAACAAGGGTTCAAGTTAGAAGAGGGCAAAGTGAGAGATTTTCAAGACCAATTGGCCATTATACGACATGTCTACATTGCAAAGTGAAGGTGTGGTTGTAACGTGTATGCCTACACAAGCTACAATCACACCTTTGCTTTGCAGCATAGACATACATTGTGGGTCAGCATGCTCTCAGGAGTCTGTCTTTGCTCTAAAGGCTCCAAGATACTTTTCATTCTTGTGTCAAGTCTTTGAATCTGTTCCAAATACTTTTGAGTCCTGTTTCTCTTTTAGCTCTTTGCATGCCCCAAGCCTTCACTGTCTTGGTATGTCTAGTTGAATAATCTGGGTCTGTGTATATGTACGTGCATGTGTGTGTATAAACCTATATACTGTGTGCCTTTTATATAGTCTGGAACATTATTATAGACCAATTTCCAACTCATAAGAAATTGAATTACGTGATGCCAATCAGTTGTAACCTTATTTATTTGTAGATAGAATGTTTGGGGTTTTTTAATGCAATGTGCGCTCTAGAGCATCTCCCAAGGAAGAAGTTTGTGAATGACATACATCATTTTTCTGTCAACCATTTTTCATTTGCTATCCTTGAATACATTTCATATTATATACTACACAGATATGAGTGTGAAAGATCCATAACCCATGTGCGCCAATGATGCATGGAAACTATTAAGGTCTCTCAAGAGTGAAAGAAATATCATCGATATCCTTCTCTATGAAAAATGTAATCTCTTTTCTAGGAAGTGTTGTTCAGAAAAGTCACTGAGCCAAATTCAGACCTGGTGGAAGAGGGGCAACTCCACCTGCTTACATCAAGTCTGAATTTGGCATCATGTTTTTGAATGGATAAGACTTCAGATCAACTTCATTGGGCAAAACTGATGTGCATGGTAAATTAACATCAGCTTTTATGTTCTCATTGCAGGTCATTGACTTTATGGGTTCCAAAATGAATTCCCCACAGAGCAGAAATGTATATTGCACCAGAGAAAACTAAGGGGCGATATGATAGAGGTCTATAAAATCATGACTGGTGTGGAGGAAGTAAATAAGGAAGTGTTATTTACTCCTCATAACACAAGGACAAGGGGTCATCAAATGAAATCAATAGGCAGCAGGTTTAAAACAAACAAAAGGAAGTATTTCTTCATACAGTGCACAGTCAATCTCTGAAACTCTTTACCAGAGGATGTTGTGAAGGCCAAGACTATAACAGGATTCAAAAACGAACTAGATAAGTTCATGGAGGATAGGTCAATCAATGGTTAGTAGCCAGGATGGGCGGGGATGCAAAACCATGCTCTCAAGTGTCCCTAGCCTCTGTTTGACAGAAGCAGGGAATGGGCAACGGGATGGATCACTTGATGATTACCTGTTCTGTTCATTCCCTCTGAAGCACCTTGCATCAGCCACTGTTGGAAGACAGGATACTGGGCTAGATGGAACATTGGTCTGACCCAGTATGGCCGTTCTTATTTTCTTATATTTGGCTGCTGGTTTCCAGGCTGTGAGCCATAGCAGCAACGCATTTGAGGCATCCAGGGTTACAGGACAAGCGGTGATACAACCCCTCACTAGGGAACTGCACCCAAGACTGTGACAGTGATGTAGTTGTATAGGATTTATGCACATCTTGATAATTTAACCGACGTTTACGCTTTAAGCACTGGTAAAATCATTTTAAGTGACAAGGCTGGGAACAGCTAAAGAGAGGTTACAGTTTTATTCTATTTTGGGCAAGGGAAATAGAACAAAGGGAACTGCAAAGATGAGTAATCAGCAGAAGAGGCAGGACGAGCAAAGAAACGGATGCTGAGCTCACTAAGAAGTAGTTAGAAGAGCTGTGTGCACAGGGAGGCCTGTCAGCAGCTGATCAGAAGCAATCAGAGCTAATGGCCATGCTGCACTTAACATGCCATGAGGCAGGATGGGGCACATGCTCCAAACTGAGGGCCACTTTTTCTCCTACAAGGCATTCCAGGCACCCAGGGTTACAGGGCAAGCAGTGACAACCTACCACCAGCCTTGGTTACTACTTTCAGGGTGACCCCAACACACCCCCAGTCCTGAATTTCCCCCAAACCATGTGCTCTGCAAGGTCCAGCCCTCTCCTACACAGTTCAGAGAAATAATATGGTTTGATGGTTCCTCTAAATAGGCAAAATACACATCACATTTTATTAAGTTAACCGGGGTAAATACACCTTTCTGTTCAAACACAGCATTGAGTTGGTTTATAGTAAAAATAAAGAAAGTTTATTAACAATAGGACATAGGTTAAGTGATACCAAGTAAAAGAAATAAAATTAGAGATGGCTACAAGCAAGCAAAAACGAAAGCATGCATCTAAAAGTCTAAACCTTAATCTAGCAAGGCACAGGCCTTGTTCAAGATGTTTTCTTTCACCAATCTTCACAGCCATTGCTGACTTTCCCTCAGTCAGGACCTACCACAGAAGTACAAAGTGCTGGCTTCCCTTGTCTTCCTAGGTGAAAGATCTTTGCCTAAGCAGTTTTCTCAACTATATTCAGTTCCCAGAGACTTCAACCATGCCTTGGTTGAAGGACCCATCTTTCTCAGCTTGCAAGAGCTCTGGCCCCTTGTGTCTGTCTACTGATGGATCCCAAAGTTGGCTTCTGTCCTTTGCTTATATTTTCCAAAGTTCAGTGACCTTGTTTCAAGAGGCAGAATGATCTCATTCTGTTCTTTCCTTCCTGTGGGCTTAAATCACAATATCATTAAGTATCCATAGTTCCTCATATAGTGTTAATACATACATTTCACAATGATATTAATCACCAGTGTGTCATTAGCTTGCAGAAAAGACCTTATTTGATTCCTTTATAATGCAGTAATAATATATACAATCAGATCCAATTGCTTATCACTTGAGGTTCATACCCCCTGTCTTCACAGCCCAGATAAAATACCTCTCTCCTGCTGGGTGGTTGGTGCCATCCTATCTTCTCTCCCCACCCCCCATTTTATAGCTTAATTTATCTAATATATAAATGGACTTTCATTGTCTCTGCCTGATGATTGGGCTTGTCAGAGAAGTTAACACATTCCTTTGTCTAGGACAGCCCTGTTTAGCAACTCCCACTACGTGACTGATTTAAACACATTTTAGTTATAATTCCAGCATATATCCATAACTCATAATACACACTGTGTACATACAACACACAAGAATATTAATAATCAGTGAGTTATTTGTTTTCCTGTGACATATTACATGATACTTTTTAGATACAGATTATAACCATAGTGAGTTGGGGCACACTGAATTGGCCAGACCAGGTGAAACTCATTACCTGATCCCAGTGAGCCCCGTGCCCTCTGAATTGGGATGCTCTTAGGGTCACACCTCCCCCACTTACAAAGCTTCAGGAGGATTAGCCATCAGCTGATCTGGAGGCAATAGGTCAGAGCCCTCTTTCCTGGCCAGGGCATCTGCCACCATGTTTTCTTTCCTCTTTCTTTTTGTCACCTTTGTCTGTTTACAGTCTTCAGGACATAATATCAGAGTATTCATGATTTCACCTACTGAGGTATTACAAAATTTTGTAGTGACATTAATGACCAGTGTGGTGGTAGGTTTCCAACAATATATTACATGTCACCTTTTAAATTAATGTCATGACACCAGTGTGTGAAGTGTAATGAGCATGTCAGGCCTGACGAGAATTGCTGATGCAGAATAGTGAACCACAAATGGGCCTCAGTGTCACAGCCTGAAAGCCTGTACTTGGCTGAGTATTTACTGTGAAGCTGCAGCGTTTTGAAATCTGTTCAACTGAAGGCTGTTCTTCTCAATTTCTTTAACATCTTTTTGTGCGTTAGCTATTTTTCTTGCTTTTCCAGAGCTGGAATGTTCATGCCCTGCACTGAGGCAACATGTAGAGAGTGGGTGTAACGAGACACCCACTTGTCTTGTACCCTCAACAATCCCCTTGGAGAGTGCAGGTTCTGCTGCCTGTTAGAACCATCACCAGCATTATTTATTTGAAAGGAGAGAACCCCTCCTCTCCTCCCCCCCACCTCCCGACTGGCTAGCAGAATAGAGGATTTTACTAAAAAGAGTTCAGACTTTAAAACAAATTCGCTTCTGGTATGTTTGCACTTGTTGCTTGTCTGCTTTCTGTGAATGTGCTAGCTCCTGGGTTTCCTGGCAGGAATGTTTAGTGAATTTTAAGGAATATTTGCAGCGAGTGAATTTTCAGTTTGCTTTCTAAGAGTATTTGCACCAGAAACTTGATTCAAAGAGTTTCTAATGAGCGAAAAGAAGCTTATCATGTGGCCAGTTACACAACCTGAACTTCAGATACTGAGCTACAGAGTAAGAACCTGATCCTGCAAAACTGCTGCGTGCAGGCCCCTGGGAAGAATTCTTGCAGGCTGACCCTGCATGCGCACGCAGCCATGGGTATTCTTATGCTAGTGTGTGGTCCTATTTCTTCAATGGGATCATGTCTAGGATTAAGCAGGAATCATATGTAGAAATTATTCAGCAAATACTTTCGTATAATAACGACTTCCTCTATCTCTTACTAGACAACATGTGAATAGGAAAAGAGAGACAAAATTCATTGACTAAACTGACTAAATAATAATTCTGCCAGCTCCAATAACCGTATGGCTTTCATGAGGTAGTAGAGGGGAACAAATTCTTTAGAAATCATTGGTTTTCCTGACCAGACCACCTGCATGGCAAGTCATAGCATAGGCAGGAGAGCAGCATCTGCGGGGTTGCTATTCCCTCTCATGCACAGGTGGGCATGGAGTGGTTGGGCAGTGAGGGGCAATGGGGTGGACCCTTAGCTTCCCCGCAGCCCCATGCACTGGCCAGAAGGACTGAGCTGGTGCAGGGATAAGTAAATTTACTACTGGTGCAGACCAGGGCAGATTACTTGTTCCAGTCCCCCAGAGCGAGGGGGAAACTGTTGTGAATTGTGACTGAATCACAGTTCTCTCACTCATCTACTCCTGGACAGTGCAGCTGTGTGCTGCCCCTTCTTCATAACAGCTTGTAATCTTAGGCCTGGTCTACACTAGGAGTTTATGTCGAATTTAGCACCGTTACATCGAATTAACTCTGCACCCGTCCACACCACGAAGCTATTTAATTCGACATAGAGGTCTCTTAAATTCGACTTCTGTACTCCGCCCCAACGAGGGGAGTAGCGCTAAATTCGACATGGCCATGTCGAATTAGGCTAGGTGTGGATGGAAATCGACGGTAATAGCTCCGGGAGCTATCCCACAGTGCACCACTCTGTTGACGCTCTGGACAGCAGTCCGAGCTCGGATGCTCTGACCAGCCACACAGGAAAAGCCCCGGGAAAAATTGAATTCCTTTTCCTGTCTGGGCAGTTTGAATCTCATTTCCTGTTTGGACATCGTGGCGAGCTCAGCAGCACTGGCAATGATGCAGAGTTCTCCAGCAGAGATGGCCATGCAATCTCAGAATAGAAAGAGGGCCCCAGCATGGACTGATCGGGAAGTCTTGGATCTGATCGCTGTGTGGGGCGATGAGTCCGTGCTTTCCGAGCTGCGATCGAAAAGACGGAATGCAAAGATCTACGAGAAGATCTCTAAAGCCATGGCAGAGAGAGGATACAGCCGGGATGCAACGCAGTGCCGCGTGAAAATCAAGGAGCTAAGACATGGCTACCAGAAGACCAAAGAGGCAAACGGACGCTCCGGATCCCAGCCCAAGACATCCCGTTTCTACGAGGCACTGCCTTCCATCCTAGGTGCGGCCGCCACCACTACCCCACCACTGACCGTGGACTCTGAGGATCGGATATTGTCAACGGCCGCTTCCTCGGACATGTTAGCGGACGGGGAAGATGAGGAAGGAGATGAGGAGGACGAGGCAGTCGACAGCGCTTACAACGCTGATTTCCCCGACAGCCAGGATCTCTTCATCACCCTTACAGAGATCCCCTACCAACCGTCCCCAGGCGTTAACCCAGACACAGAATCAGGGGAAGGATCAGCCAGTAAGTGTTTTAAACATGTAAACATTTATTTTTAACAGAACAGGAATATTAACAATATTAACAATGGGTTGTGCATGATTACTTTGCCCTAGGCGCTTAACGTTTCAGTCCTTGGCAGTGCAACTACTGAAAAAAAATCTAACACTGTCCGGTTTGGCATGATTGTTCTGCCCTAGCCGCTCTACTGTTTAGTTCCTGCCAGTGCAGCTACAGTAAAATCCGGTCTATATGTCCCGGGGATAGAGCTGAAATCCTCCAGGGACATCTCCACGAAGCTCTCTTGGAGGTAATTGGAAAGCCTTTGCATCAGGTTCCTGGGGAGAGCAGCCTTATTGGGTCCTCCGTAGTAGGAAACGTTTCCGCGCCAGGACACAAGCAAGTACTCGGGTATCATTGCCTTGCAGAGCATGGCGGCATACGGCCCTGGTCTTTGCAGGCTTTCCCGAAGCATCCTTTCTTTCTCCGTCTCTGAAATCCTCATCAGAGTGATGTCGCTCATGGTGACCTGCTTTGAATTAGGTAGGGGAATGTTAGTATTGGGACTGCTTGCCTGTTCCTTTACAGAACTGTAACCGGCGGTTTACAGCCACGCGGTGGAGGCGGGAGAGGGGCAGCATACAGGGATCTTTCCCTGGGACAGCCGTGAGGGGGTGGGACAGGGGCAGAGTTCATGCTTGCCGGATTGTTGGCAGCAGGGACTGGCATTGCTTTCAACGTGAAAGGAGGCCAGTGCTATTAAAGTTTTAAGCAGCCACAAGTCTACGGCTTACCATGTCGGCCTGCTACACAAATTCCAGTGTCCTGCCCCGCTTCTCTGATCTGCACTGCAAGACCCCAGGCACTGAATGCGAAGGCTGAAAATTCGACCTTGTCCTGAGTGCGCATGTGATAGGTGCTGTGCATGGTCTTGTTCACAGAGAAAGACTATGTTCTTTGTTCACAACTAAATTTATCTTTCTGAGGAATTCACTCCCTTTTTCCCATCCCACAGCTGCGACTCTCTCCCGACCTAGCCTGGCATCACACTCCCAGAGGCTAGCGCAGATTAGGCGTAGGAAGAAGAGGACACGGGAGGACATGTTCTCGGAACTTATGGGCTGCTCCCGAGCCCAGGCAGCCCAGCAGACCCAGTGGAGGGAGAACTTGTCTCAAATGCACCGATCACACATGGAACGGGAGGAGAGGTGGCGGCAGGAAGACCAGCAGGCGACTCAAACACTGCTTGGACTAATGAGGGAGCAAACGGACACGCTCCGGCGCCTTGTGGATGTTCTGCAGGACCGGAGGCAGGAGGACAGAACCCCGCTGCAGACTATCTGTAACCGCCCTCCCCCGCCACCAAGTCCCATACCCCCCCTCACCCAAAGTCCCAAGAAGGAGGGGCGGCAGAGTCCGTGAAAACTCTCACTCCACCCCTGCAGATTGCTCAAGTACCAGAAGGCTCTCATTCCCCAAAATTTGACAAGTCCTTTCCTTCCCGCCTCACCCAAGCCCCCGTCCAAGTTTCACCCCCCAGTTTCATGTGTAGTTGCTAATAAAAAAGATGTTTCTGTTAATTACTGTTTCCATCATGTTCTTTTAGAGGAGAGTCTGTCTGAAGGGGGGGAAGGGGGTTGGTAATTGGACAGGACAGTCACCTTTACCAGGGTACAGAGGCGGGGGCAGGTTCAGCAGCAGGGCACACACACATTGTAGTCACTAGTTACCCTGGTCAGTCTGGGAGGTGGTTTTCATGTTATGTGTGTGTGGGGGGGGCTATGTGACTTTGTGGCGGGGGAGGGTGGTTAGAGATCTTATGCAGCGGTCCTTATCCTGGATCACAGAGCCACGCAGCAGGGGATTTGTAACCATCCTCCCCCTGCCACAAAGTCACATAGCCCCCACACACAGAGTCCCGAACAGGAGGGGTGGCAGGCTCCGTTGAAACAACCAGTCCACCACTGCGGAGCCTGTCATTTCTGGAGTTTAGAAGCGTCCTTTGCATCACTACACTACACCCACTCCCCACCACAGTCTGCGTCCCAAGTTCAACACTTTAGCGAGAAAACAGTAATAAAGAAAACGGTGTTCATTAACAAAATTCAAGTGATTTTATTTTTAAATGTGTGTTGGAAGGGGGGGAACGGGGTGAACGGGGTATGTAACTGGAGAGGATAGTGAACATTTACTGGGTAAAGAAACGGGGGCAGGTTCAGCTTCTCTGTAAACAAACTTAATAGTCACAGGTTACCCTGCTCACTCAGGAACCTAGCTTTCAGAGCCTCCCGGATGCACAGCGCGTCCCGCTGGGCTCTTCTAATCGCCCGGCTGTCTGGCTGGGCGTAATCAGCAGCCAGGCTATTTGCCTCAACCTCCCACCCCGCCATAAAGGTCTCCCCCTTGCTCTCACAGAGATTGTGGAGCACACAGCAAGCTGCAATAACAATGGGGATATTGGTTTCGCTGAGATCACAGCGAGTCAGTAAGGTTCTCCATCTCCCCTTGAGATGGCCAAAAGCACACTCAACCACCATTCTGCACTTGCTCAGCCGGTAGTTGAAGAGTTCTTTTTCAGTGTCCAGGGCGCCCGTATAGGGCTTCATGAGCCAGGGCATTAGCGGGTAGGCTGGGTCCCCAAGGATGACTATAGGCATCTCCACATCCCCAAGAGTTATTTTGTGGTCCGGGAAGTAAATACCTTCCTGCAGCCGTCTAAACAGACCAGAGTTCCTGAAAACACGAGCGTCATGAACCTTGCCCGGCCATCCGACGTTGATGTTTGTAAAACGTCCCCTATGGTCCACCAGTGCTTGCAGCACCATTGAAAAGTAGCCCTTTCGGTTAATGTACTGGCTGGCTTGGTGGTCCGGTCCCAGGATAGGGATGTGAGTTCCATCTATAGCCCCACCACAGTTTGGGAATCCCATCGCGGCGAAGCCATCTATGATGACCTGCGCGTTTCCCAGGGTCACTACCTTTGAGAGCAGTAGCTCAACGATTGCATTGGCTACTTGCATGACAACAACCCCCACGGTAGATTTGCCCACGCCAAAGTGGTTCGCGACTGACCGGTAGCTGTCCGGCGTTGCAAGCTTCCAGAGGGCTATGGCCACTCGCTTCTGGACACTCAGGGCTGCTCGCATCTGGGTGTCATTGCGCTTCAGGGCAGGGGACAGCAACTCACAAAGTTCCATGAAAGTCCCCTTCCGCATGCGAAAGTTTCATCCCAGACCTGCAGCACTATGCGGTCCCACCAGTCCATGCTTGTTTCCCGGGCCCAGAATCGCCGTTCCACAACATCCACATGACCCATTGCCACCATGATGTCCTCGGCGCGGGGTCCCATGCTTTGTGACAGGTCTGTGCCACTCTCAGACTTCAGGTCCTCACCGCGCTGCCGTAGCCTCCTCGCCCGATTTCTCAGCATCTGCCTCTGGGAAAGGTGGATGATAAGGTGTGAGGTGTTGACAACAGCCATAACTGCAGCGATGGTCGCAGCGGGCTCCATGCTCGCAGTGCTGTGGCGTCTGCGCTGTCACTGACCAGAAAAGTGCGCGAACTGATTTCCCGCCGGCGCTTTCAGGGAGGGAGGGCGGGAGTGACGGTTGGATGACGACAGTTACCCAAAAGCACCCTCGACACATTTTTTTACCCAGAAGGCATTGGCGGCTCGACCCAGAATTCCAATGGGCAGCGGGGACTGTGGGAACTGTAGGATAGCTGCCCACAGTGCACCGCTTCCAATGTCGACGCTTTCCCCGTTAGTGTGGACTCACAAAGTCGAATTACTGTCCTTAGTGTGGACACACACGTTCGACTTTGTAATATCGATTCCACATATTCGATTTAAGTAAAATCGAACTACTCTCGTAGTGTAGACATACCCTTAGTCTAGCCTGAAATAATTTGGAAACTGCATCAATATCGTGGAAAGTGAGAAAAAACTTTGGATTACAAGATCTGAAGTGACCATGCTGGATAATTCTGTAGAAATAAAAACAAATTGTGATGATTTTACATTTGCAGAGTGTGTTAGTGAATTAGTTGAGTGCTGTTGGCTGTCTGACAACGTTTATAACAGAAACAGTTCCAGTGTATTGAAAGAAGAGAGACCATATAAGATAGGTTAAAAAGAATCTAAGAGTTATACGTCACATAAGATGAACCATTAGAAATGCTGCTGCAGGAAAATTTCAAGCTTTTTCTTAATATTTGTGAGATGTCTAAATGTTCTTGCAAACCTCCGGGCACTTGGATGCCTGGAGATGAAGCAGATTCTTTGCTGTCAAACACTGCTGGGTAATTTATGTTTCTGTAGCACATTTCATCCCAAAGCAAACTACACACACACGCCGGCCACCGCCACCACCAACATGACGATGCAGCCAGTTCCAGGGTGCAGAATTTATTTTTATAATTTATTGTGTACTTCTCGGCTCTCTGTGAGCTGAGGGGTGAAAACATTATCTACTATCTGTTCTTATCAGTTTAATATCTAGACTCCTCAATCTGGAGGGGCGCCATTGTACCTAGGCACTGTATGAGCATTTCCTAAATGACACCCCCTACCCCAAAGAACTTGCAGCCTGAAAGGATGACAACCAACCAGTGTGTATAATATAACAGAGTTGGGTTGGGGGAGAGAATTTTTGCAAGGAGTCTAGGAGAAAAGCTTTGTTTTATTTCCTGAAGATGCAGGGGCTCTTTAAGGTCACTCAGGGCACAAAGGATCTAGATTGTGAAGGTCTCATTCAAATGATCTGCTGGAGTTTATCTATTTCAGAGGCTGAAAGGCTGAGTCATCCCTGGATGGGTTGGAACCTGCATTTCTAGGGAATCTAGCTATTTTAAGCCAGAGGCTTAAACCATGAAACCAGAATGTACAAGTACTGGAGCTCTATTGGACTAATTTGGATTCTTGCAAAACCAGTAAGCACAAAACTTCTCATAAAATGAATGCAGACAGTCAAAGCTTAGTTTTTAAATAAAATAGCCATGCACATAAACTACAGTCTATACTCGTTCATAAGCCGAATTTTTTTAGTAAAAAAGGGAAGCACCAGAGAAGGGGGTCGGCTTATGAACGGGTATAGAGAGGGAGAGGTGGGACACAGCCCCTCCCCCCAACAGAGGGGGCAAGGAGAGGCAGCACAGCCAGCAGAGCCAGAAGGGAAGAGGCGGGGCCAGAGTCTCTCCACTTCTGGCCACGCTGCTCTCCCCCCAGCCTCCGAAGCAGCTGCAGCTTCGGGGCTGGCAGGATGCAGCCGTGCCTCTCGGCCCCGCCCCCGAGAGCAGGCTGTGGCTGCGCCGCCTGGCCTGCCGGAGAATGCTGCAGCCATGCCGCCCGGCCCAGCCTGCTGAAACATGCTGCAGCCACGCCGCCCGGTCTGGCCCGCCAGAGCAGGCTGCAGCTGCGCTGTCCAGCCTGCCGGAGCAGCTCCAGCCAGGCCAGAGACATCCTCCCCAGATAAGGTGGGAAGGGATGGGATGGGATGGGGAGAGTGTGGGGGTCCCGGGCTGGGGGTGGGGTCATGTGGGGGGTGGTCACAGGATTACTCCCCTGACCCCCAGCTTCTCCCCCTCAAAAAATTTCCCCACCAGTTGCTGTCCCGGCCCGTCAGGGTAAGCAGCTGGCGCGCCGGGACACTTTGTTTACTTAGGTTTACCTCCGTGCCTGTGGACGCTCAAGGTAAACAAACCATCTCGGCCCACCAGCAGCTTATCCTGATGGCCTGGGAACCAAGGTTTGCTGACCCCTGAATTATAGGGTCGGCTTATGAACGGGTCATAAAATGTTTCCATTTTTACTTATCCATCTTGGGGGGCGGGGTCGGCTTATAAACGAACCGGCTTATGATCGAGTATATACGGTACAGGCCCAAGTTGAAGACATGGGAGACACCTACCACCACTGTGCACGTAGTAGATAATTATATATACTGTTGATTAATCAATGGTCATTTGCATTGGCACTCCAGATGCTAACTTGTTTGTCTTTGGTATGAAAGAATGAAGGAGACTTACTAATTTTTACCTCACCTGCCAGTTCATTCAAATGCCATCTACAGTACTCAATCTTTTTTCACATAAGTTATCTCTTCTTCCATCTCCTTCCCACACATTCCACTGAATGTTACTTTAGATAAATTTAGGCAGCTGCTTACATATCTCAAAGTTAGCTGTAAACACTGCACCTGATATGCTGAGGGTTACCCTGTGATGAGCATATTGTGGATCCAGAACCACCAGCACATTTTTATCTCTTCATGTGGGGCTAAATTCCCCCCTATGTGGCATGCACAAGAATTGTGCACCATTTCAGTTAAATTTAAGCCACAAGAGGACATAATGTGCCAGGTGAGGTCTTTGATGACACTTAAGAGGTGTATAACCCTTGGCAAGTCATTTCAAAATACAATGTGATTTTGTTCTCCTATGTGAATTTTCCCCTCCAAGTGTTCAAAATGTCTTCTTTGTCCTTTTATAATTGTATTGGGAACATCCTGAAAACATGTTATGCCTTTGTTAAAAAGTGTGAAATGTAAATGCAGAAAGAAATAAGCACAACAATGCCTCTCAGGCAGTGTAATTATAAAAAGGGGGGGAGGAGTCCTTCATAAGGTCTTGAACTAGACCTGCTAATTTCTACATGCATTTAAATCAGGGCCCAGAGAACAATGTAGCATTTTTGTGCCAATTTCTAGGGCAAGAGGTTTCTGTGGCATTTTTGCTGTAGTTACATAGCAAGAGCCCCCAGAATGAACAGGGACTTGAAGAGTTCTGCCTGAAAGCAGCCTCCTCTCTTTGGGCATGTGTGATTGTATATATTCCCATGCATGTGCATCTGTATGGTACTCTCTGAAGGAGGTTATGCCGTCAGACCCATAACTAAATAGTGTTTAAAAAGTCATATTTTACTGCTGTTGTCTCAGCCAAGGCTGAAATAAGGCTTTCATCCTCTTTCCTAATTTGAGTTGGATTGCACCATTTAGGTACTGCTTGGAGGAAGGAGAGGTGCAGACCTGCAGCCCCTCAGGGGCAGGGGAAGTGCATAGGACATAAGAACATAAGAAAGGCTGTACTGGGTCAGACCAAAGGTCCATCTAGCCCAGTATCTGTCTACCGACAGTGGCCAATGCCAGGTGCCCCAGAGGGAGTGAACCTAACAGGCAATGATCAAGTGATCTCTCTCCTGCCATCCATCTCCATCCTCTGATGAACAGAGGCTAGGGACACCATTCTTACACATCCTGGCTAATAGCCATTTATGGACTTAGCCACCATGAATTTATCCAGTCCCCTTTTAAACATTGTTATAGTCACATCTTAAAGGACACATCTTTGTAAGGTGCATCTCACTCTCTCCTGTGTGCCAATCCCGCTTCATGAACTGGAGCAAAAGGAGGTGAGCCATGGCCTCCATTCCCCTCTGACCCTTGCAGAGAACTGTGCCGCCTGAGGAATGGGGAGGGAGCACTCCCTTTGCTCCCCTAAGTGCAAGGACTGAATTTTGCCTGCCTCTTACATAACCATCCAAGGAGATGGGTGGGCGGGGAAGATCTAAGGTGCCCCACCCCCTCATCCCATGCTATGGACCCACAGCCCTTCGGATTTAAAATAAGTTAAGCAAGGTCCCTCATTTCAGAAATACTCACAGTTGCTTTGAATGTCACCTTTAACTTAAACGAAATAACTGTGAGCTTGGCAACCCCTGTTTCAGTTATTTAATCTAAATCTATTAAAGTGGGAAGTCTGGTTTCTATAGGAGGTCAGGTTTTAAAATCCCTAAATTGTTATAAAATTAAATATTTGGTCCTATTCTCTCATCTCCTCCTCCTCCTCCTCTCTTCCCTAATCCCTCCCCAAACGCTTTGTTCTTTTGAAAATACTTGAAGAGCATTTGTATGAATGAACAATAACCAGCATCTCCTGAATGACAATGGAGGACTGA
This sequence comes from Terrapene triunguis, assembly GCF_002925995.2. Taxonomy (NCBI): domain Eukaryota; kingdom Metazoa; phylum Chordata; order Testudines; family Emydidae; genus Terrapene; species Terrapene triunguis. The sequence goes on along the minus strand of NW_020664562.1, from coordinate 36,151,568 downwards.
GGCTAGTGGGAAGAGCTGAGCGCTGTTGCCAATTTTTAATGATAAGTAATGAATTTAAGATACTTTGTCAAATCTGTAATGTGGAGAGGCTTGAGACAGAGACATTTGGTTAGTGCCCACTAGGGGAGAAATATGTGATCCTGACTAGATCGATCTCTTGGCTTTAGTGCCATTATTTCCTTTCTTTCAACAGTCCAGGATAAAGAATTGTATCCACTTTGTTCTGAAGACTCTGTGTAAATGTGATACATGTAGGCTAAGAAATATGTGACTGGCTTATTTTTTCCTCTTTTTTAAATGTAAAGCCGCCTAGGACATATGTAGAATAATGAACGTTTAGCTACAATTATCTGTAAACGGAATGTTCACAGATAAGTGCTTAGCAAATCCATTATCGTTATGTGGCTCAGCCTCTTCTAAGGGCACATCTACACTACAAACACTACAGTGGCACAACTGCAGTGCTGCCTGTTTGCCACTATACTGCGTAGACCCTTGATACAGCAACAGAAGAGAATTTTTCTTACCACTGAGTGACATAGCTAGGTTACCCTTGTTTTAGGTGTAGACCAGGCCTTGAGGAAAGAAACCTTCTCCAATCCTTGCTTTGTTTGTATTTAGACAAACACCTGTCAGAGATGGTCTAGACAATACTTAGTCCTGCCATGAGTGGAGGAGACTGGACTAGATGACCTCTCGAGGTTGCTTCCAGTCCTATGATTTTATGATTAACGTTTCCTCAGTCTTTTAGTAAACAGTTCATTCATGCATCCCTTATCACTTCCATATATCTTTCATTAATGTTCCGTAGTGATCCAATGTTGATATGGTTGTCTGCATACCGTTTCACTCTCCATTAAGAATTATCTGGAGCAGATATTTGTCTTTGGTTTGTCCTATTTTAAGATCTGCCTGGGACGGTGGTGCAATCTCCCTTTTAAGACAAATCTCATTGATTACTCTCTCATTTGTGTTTTTATGTTTTTATTACATAATGTATGCTGTGCGGGTTCAGTGAATTGTTACTGAACCCAGATCAGTGGGAGTTACTGTGCTAATCAGTTGCTAAAAGCAAATACCCCTTTAAACCAGTGTTTTGAACAGTTCTGTGCAAGCCTTGTTTACTACTCACAAGAAGGTTAAGCATTCTGCAGGGATTCAGCTCATCAATATTTCTAAGTGAACTAACCCTGCGGACACTAGGAAGCACTCACCTCTCTCTGGGCTCTTTATTGAATTAAACTACTGCTGCTTGTGGGCCTGAGTCTGATCTCTCTTGCTGTGGCTTTACACTAGTATATGCAGTCAATGGAGTTACTCCTGACTAACAAAGCAGTTGGAATTGGGCACCTAATGAAAGATGCCAGGAGTGGATGCTATGCATGTGACTCAACTTTCACTAACTCAAAACCTTAAGGAACAAGTTCACCTTTTATAACCTTGATATGAAGGAAGGTGGTTCCTGAGTATTCCCCAGGCCCACCCATCACAAATAGCTCAGTCTGATATAGAGAGTTTCTTAACATTTTCCTCTGGGGTATATTGCCTCTGTGTTATTATGCTAATACTCATTTCCATACAGCGAGTGAAAGCGTATGTTGCCTTGTGTAATGCAAGAATCAGACACTCCTGTAGTTTGCTTTAAACGGATTAGTAGCTGAAAGTGGCATAGCCTCTCACCTATATTTAGGTTTTTATCCATTGTGGGGGAAGAACCATACAATTGTTCCTGATCAATCTTTCCATTATGGCAGTAGAGCCGGCAGTAGGGTAGTTCAGTTATGGATTCCCTAAGTGGGGCTAACTTCGCAGCAGAGCAATGTCCAGAAATGTGAATTCAGGAGACATTTTGTAACCCAGAATGGTGTTAGCAATGTGTTCCTTTAGGATCTATGGAAGCAGTTCCTGCTCTGTACCTTTTGGACTATGCTATGCATTTCTTTCTTACAGTGATGTAAGTTCTCTCTTCCCCAGACCTTGCCTCTCTGAGTCTTAGGGTACGTCTTCACTACCCGCCGTATCGGCGGGTAGCAATTGATTTATCCGGGATCGATATATCGTGTCTCGTTAAGACGCGATATATCGATCCCCGAACGCACTCACCATCGACTCCGGAACTCCACCAGAGCTAGCGGCGGTAGCGCAGTCGACGGGGGAGCCGCGGCCGTCGATCCCACGCCATCTGGACCCCAGGTAATTCGATCCAAGATACTTTGACTTCAGCTACGCTATTCGCGTAGCTGAAGTTGCGTATCTTGGATCGATCCCCCACCCCCCAGTGTAGACCAGCCCTAAGGTAACAAGTGCCTCTTCCACAGAACACGGCACTGTTCTCACTTTCTCAAGTTCTCTGGTGAATGATTTCTCTTGGGTGGATGTTGTAATGTTGAAGGCTTTGAACTACACTAGAAAAGGTACACCAGTATAACTGATACTTACCAGTATAGTTATACCACTATAAGCCCTAGTATGGATGCAGGTATACCAGTATAAAGGGGCTTTGTACCAGTATAGCTTTGTAATGGAGTGGAGGTCATGCCGGTGTGCTCCCTGTGGTACTGCAGGTATACCCCTGCCTCAGTTTCCCCTCACCCAGGATATAATATCTAAGCAGGCCTTTCGAGTAGTCAAGAGTGCTCTCTTTTGGAGAGTCTCATTTATTTAACAGAAAAGGACAACATGAAAACATAAAGCTTCAGTCAGATACTCCACCAGAAACTCTCTGCCCCTGGGTTAATCAGTCTTATCTTTTGCCCCTCTACCCCTGGAGCACTGTCAGACTGACTTCCCTGCCTAGAACTTGGGCCTCTGCTGGGTGTTTGGCCGGATGCCACTTTTTCCCTGACAGTGAGCTGCTCTTTGCTGAGCCAGGCTCTAGTACTCCCCAGGAGGTCCCATGCCCAGTATGTTCTTCTGGAATGCTCCAGTCCTTGGCTGGGAGCACTTATTCCCTGGGCTTGTTCTTTCTTTCCTTGAGCCTCTGCTCTCTAGGAGACACTAGTGGGAGTAGCTTCCTAACCAGCAACTCTGAGGAGTTTCTCCTTTGGAGCTTCCTCTGTTCTGGGGCTTCCTGACTGAGCCCTCATAAGCCTTTATTAGGCCCATGTTCTCCTTACCTAATTAACTACCGGCCAGCTACTTAGGCAATTAACTATCTTGCGACACTTTCCAGCTGGGTACCCAGTGTCATGAGACACTTCACCATTACTTGCCCTTAGCGTGAAGCAGTCTTGTCTGTGCCTTCTGTGGCTCAGCTCCCTGACACCAGCAGCCTCTGGACACACCAGCACCGACTTTCAAATCTCCGCATACCTCGCTTTCACTGATAGGCTCACACCAGCCCCTGAGTCTTTGGAGCACTCCCTGCAGTATCCATCCCCTGACACTGGACACTCATAGTAATGACCAGGTTCACTGTTCTCAAGGGAACAGTATACGCACTGCTTGATTGGTATAAGTCAGGATCAGGTCCTTTATAACATCACAGCACTAATATATTTATGATGAAACAATCGTAAGTTTATTATCAAAGGTGAAGATTTAAGAGACAGAGTAAGGATAATAAGTGGAAACAGAACTGGTTACACATATAATATAAAATGCAATCCTGGGTCTACACTTATCAATGGTTACCTTTCTTATTTAATAAAGTAGATTTTCTCCCAAGGATTCAGTCTTTGACAGAGCAGCTGATTTTCAGTTAAATCCAGGATCCAAGTGTTGATGAACACCCCACACCCTTCACAGGATTTACTCAGTGAATGAATGACAAAATGTCTTAATCGTCCCCTAGTGATAGTCCAGGAAACCTTTTAAGTGCATCCCCCAGATCTTCTCCTTCATAGCTTGTTTTTTCTGTTGACTTCATGTGTCTTCCCTTTATTAACATTCAGTTCAAACTGGTGATAGCAGGTCCATTGTGAAACAATACAACCCATAATTTACATGTCAGCTAGATGGACAAACACTCCTGATCTGAGGGAAAAACCTGTCTCTGCTAGTGATTCATACCTTGATACAGATTCTCAGGATATATTTTCAGTGTATATACATAACTCCTCACACATCACCTGTGCATACATCTCGCAATGCTTGTGGTGACTAGTGTGTCACTAGCTTTCATTTGATACCTTTCAAGACCTTATTTATGGATAAATACTATGAAAACGGTGTTTCTGGTGTAGTGAGTTTGTCAGGCCTGATAGGAGTTGCTGACACAGAATAGTGAACCCTTTGCCAGTTGGCACCAATGGACTTCTGTGTGGATCTGGATTGGCTCATTCTCCTTATTAGAGACTGTCTCAGCTAGGCTGGGTGCCTGACCCCCTCCAGGGAGAGCCCTCATGACAAGCTAATTTTGCTTCCTGAACTGGAAGAAGCTATATCTGTATCAGCTGTGTGCATCCACACTAGTTTAGCTATTTATTGGTAAAGCAGCAAAACTTTCTAGTGTAGAGCCCTAAGAGTTATTTTGCCTAGACTGGAGCATTATTAGTTGATTGAATATAGCTACAGGACACACATAGCATCTGATTATGACCAAGGCTATACAACAACATTTTGTCAGCATAAGTGTCAGTGAGGGGTGTGAAAAAACCATGTCCCCTAGCCGACATAGCTATTCTAGCAAAATGGCCAGTGTAGAAGCAGCTGTGCTGACAGAAGCACTCCTGTGTCAGTACAGACAATGTCACTGGGAGAGGTGGTGTTACTGTGCCAACAGAAAAAATGCCTTTTGTCAGCAACTGTGTCTACACTAGGCCGCTCTGCTGGTGTAGCTGTATCGGCAAAGCATTTATAGTGTAGACAAGGCCTTATTTTCAGAGGGTTAGCAAGGCTAACTCTGTTAAAACAGGTCTCATTCCATACTAGGAAAGGTATTTCTTTGTTTCACAAAGAAAAAGCTTAGCACACCAGATGGTCTTGTACCAACTGTGGGTTTCTCTAAGGTAGCTTGAAAAAACTATTTGGGAAGTTTGCTGTTGTTGCTTGAAGAATATCAGTGGCAGAGGTAAGCCAGCTCTGTCCAGTTTTAGTGTTATCTGCACTTCTTAGATATGGCAGTATGTACCTAAAAGCTGCAGGTTCAAAATATGTATTTGGAACCTGCATCTTCCAGGTACATGCTACCATTATGGCAATCTGTTTGTGGCAGCAAGAATATAGAGAGCTTCCGAAGTTGTGTGTTTATACTAAGTCCTGACAAACTGAGCAGATCTACAAAATCTGTACTGATATGGGGAGTGTAAGTAACTGAAGAATGGGGAGCTAATGTGCCTCTTACTTAGGGGCCTGATCCTGAAACACTCATGTGAGTGAGTCCCAGGAACACTGCACAGCCAAAGAGGATATTCACATGAACAGGGTCATTAGATCAGGGCCTTCATATCACACAGCCAGGTGCAAATGCAGTAGTTGTGGAGATTTTTCACTGCCAGTTTATCTGATTGTGAATCCCTCAGTCCAGCGTTTCCCAGCACTTTAGGCGCCCCTGCATGGGGGTGGAGATGTGTGTTCAGTGCACTAGCCAGGGGTGTGTGGACTTTAATAACACATGGTTGGGTTGAAAGGGATGTTTTCAGTTTCTTGAAGTGGGGTCAGCTTAGGAATGCGTAGGAAATGCTGTCTTACTCACGTGAGTAAATTAATTTAGTTCCCTATGGCGAGGGTTACCATATTTTAATAAAACAAAAGGAGGACACTCCATGGGGCCCCGGCCCCGCCCCAACTCCGCCCCTTCCCTGCCCCGCCCCAACTCTGCCCCTTCCCCAAAGTCCCCGCCCCAACTCCGCCCCCTCCCCTGAACGCTCCGCCCCCCCATTCCTCCCCCTCCCCTGCTTCCCGCGAATCAAATGTTCGCGGGAAGCCTGAAACAGGCAGGCAGCAGGTAAACTGGGGCTGGGGCGGGGGGGCGCGAGGAGGCGCAGCCCAGTCTGGCCCCCCCGGCCGAGCGGCTCCCTCCGGCGGCCGGCCCTGGCCAAGAGGCTCTGGCCCCGGCGTCTCCGGCCTGGCTCGGCTCGGGCCCTGGGGCGCCAGCTCCGGTTCCGTCCGAGTGCGCTGGCTCCGGCCCGCCGCGGCTCCGGCCCCGGCCCCGGTGACTCCAGCTCGGCTCAGGCCCTGGGGCACCGGCACCGGCCCCGGCCGAGCAGCTCCGGCCCCGGCCCCAGCCGAGCACTGGCGGCCGAGCACCCCCAGCCCCGGACCCAGCAGCTCCGGCCCAGCTTGGCTCGGGTCCCGGTTCTGGCCAAGCGGCGCCGGCCGGCGGCCAACCACCAGTAGCTCCGGCTCCGGCCCCAGCGGCTCCAGCCCGGACCCAAGCCCCACGACCCCTCCCTATTTTCCCGGACATGTCCGGCTTTTTGGAATTTCCTCCCGGACGGGGATTTGATGACCAAAAAGCCGGACATGTCTGGGAAAATCCGGACATATGGTAACCCTACCTATGGCTAGTGAGTTGTTTGGTGTGTTTTAACTTTTCTTTTAATTTAGAGTTCATTGGATTATAAGTAGGAAAATAAACATTTGAAACCAGACTAGCTTCAAGCTAAGGAAAATTTTATCTGTCTGCTCTTTCTTGCAGGGTATTATAAGACTCTGGTCTACTTTCTGGTTAAGTGTTCTTATTGCTGCTATTTCTGATTCAGTATGTGGCAGACCATGCAAAGTCTGAAACTGGCAAAAGCAAGCAGCACTGGGGTAGCAATAGACAAGGTATATTGCAAGCTCTTTCAATGAATGTTGCATCTCTAATATCTGTTCCCCAATGCAAATCAAACCTTAAATACATTTAAAAAAAAAACTTTTGAAAACGAAAAGAGAAGATCAGCTTTTCCTTCCTTTGTGACCTGTTCCCAGGGAGCACAAACACCAGGAATCTACATTTTTTTGAGTCTTCCTCATACTAAGTGATAAAATTATCCCTAAAAGGGCAAACACTAACCACAGCCTATAGTTCAGGTGGGAGCTGGAGAAATCTGCAGTATGGATGCAGATGATAGTTTCCCCACCAAGGTCTCAGACCAGCCAGTGGAACCAGTGCATAAAGACTGATCCAGCTAATGGATGAAGTACTGTAGCTCTCTGTGGCTCTAGTTCCCCTTCCACTGGGAAGAAGGACTAGACAATCTGTGCAGCAGTGGATACTGTGTCCCACCCCATTTCTCTGACTTGTACCCAAATACTTCCAGAATGGAACTAATACAGGGCCAGGACCCTTGGCACTCAGGGGCATCCTGACCACACCTGCACAATGAAACTCCACTGGTTCTTCTGCTGAGATAAGGGTGGGAATTACCCATCAGTATTACCTCTAGGGGTGGTGGGGAAGGAAATAAGAATATCTGAAGCCTAAAACAAATATTAAAGATGGATCTAAAGCAAACCAACACCCGAATATCTCAATTTGGAGTCTTATCTGAACCTGGAGCTGGGTCCAAATTTTCCAAATAGTCCATATCTTTATAACAGGCTGAATTAAAGCCCAAGACGGCCAGAATTCTACCTCAGCATTACCATCATTTTTGCCACTGTGAGCTGAACTGGTGGTAGCAAGGGTGAGAAATTATGGCAAAAAATTAATAAATCCTACTGTGGACAAGTCCTTGGCATTGTACCACTGGCTCACTGGGAGCAGGCTCCTGTCTGAGAGAGATTTCAACAAAAAGCTTTGCTAACCTCATATTAAACTTAGAAAAAGAAGAAGGTTTTCACATGACAGTAGCAAAATGACTTCAGGAAGTAGATCTCCTGCTATGTCTGTAGTGAGAGTTTTAAAGAGAGGTCTCAGCAAATTTATTATTAAATTTATTAGTTCAACACCCTATAGCAAGGAGAGAATGTCAATTATTTCAATTAATCAAAAGCTATCACCTTGCTTCCTTGCTGCATTAGATGATAGCAGTATAAATTAATCATTACTAGTTTATCAGGAACCATTGAAAAAGTTCTTTTGATACAGCACTTTTTTTTAGAATTTTAATATTACGGATATGCTTAAATTACCCTCCATCATGTAAAATGACATTCTTCCTCCTGTATGACACAACAAGAAGGAAATGAACCTGGAAATTAATTTGAGATTTGCAGCTGATTGTGGAACAAGAACAAACAAGCCATTAAAGTGAACAAAGATACTGATCTAAAAGGCAAGCCAATTGCACAAACTTCCTTGCTGAATATCTGAAGGAGTAGCACCAACCATTCAGGGAGAGAGCCAGAAAATTAATAGTTTCTCTTAATCTCTTTAATCATCCTGGCTTGAACCTGACACTTTTAACACTAAAAATGTGAGTCTTTACCATTCCCACTAAAAGATTTAGACGTGCAGCTGGAAGCACTAAGCAGACTCCTACACCTCTGCTGTGGGCCAGTTACTAGAGGGTAGGGTGACCAGGTGTCCTGATTTTATAGGAACAGTCCCAATTTTGGGGTCTTTTTCTTATATAGGCTCCTATTACCTCACACCCCTGTCCTGATTTTTCACATTTGCTGTCTGATCACCCTACTAGAGGGTGACAAAAATCTCACTTTAAATGTGGGTTACATGTGTATCACTTATTCTCATGTAGCTGTATTTTATCATATGTTGTGATTGATGCAGAATAGGCTAATGGTATTTGAGAACTACCAATTGAGTTTTCTCCCTACTTAAAAATCATTATAAACTCAGCAAAATTCTTGCCTAATATTTGTGTGTTGTAATTCAGTGGTGGGAAGCAGCTGATGTCCCAAAAGCTGCCGGAGTTTTATTACAGAAACAGGGAGTGAAAGGAAGCAAGAACACACCATGCATCATCTCTGTAGTTCTCAGAATATCTCCAATCCATATTTCTGGCCCTAAGAGAAGAGGGAATTTAAACATCTTTCTTAGGAGCTACTTCCTCTGGACTCAGTACTATATCATGTAAGAGGGGCAAGATAAGGGTTGAAGACCAATATAGTGACCTGAAACAACAGTATGTATGTATGTATGTCTGCTTATCCCCTTCTAGACATGTGAGTGTTGGAAAAGCTTTTCCCTTCCATAATTCCCCATCCTACTTGATTTCCATAACCACCTACGGATCTCAATTCAGGAAAGCATCCCTATTTAGGCAACTACTTAAGCACATGCTAGTCATTATGCATGTGCTTAAATCCTATTGACGTTAGTTTTCCTGAACAGAAATGGACCTAAGTATGGACTTAGTGTCTTCTTGAACGAAGGCCAGAGGGCCAAGATCAGTCCTTTAATTGTACTGATAGTTTGAACAATAAACAGAATTTCCAGTCTCCTTTTCCTGGGCTTTCTCAAGTGAACTGAATCTGCCAATTAGAATAGCATAAAAATAAATTACTACTTTTTTATTTGCTTAGTCTATGCCTTGCTACTGCCAAAAAAAAAAAAAACAAAAAAAACCCTCAGGAAAGAGACTGGAGATGGAACTGAGCAAGCCTCAACTGTTTGTAACAGCTCTAATACCTTCTGAGCAAATCCCCAACTACTCTCTGGGCCCCAGACAGATTTTCCCAAAGCAAGCCTTAAAGGTCACCGGTAAATGCAGCAAGGGGATTTTGCGCTCCTTTTTTGCTTCTTTGATGCAAGTCAATAAGGTCTGAAAGCTTTTTCAAATAAGCTTTTGTTTGCATTTTATAATGGAAATATCAGGTCTTGTCCCACAGGACTTAATGGATAACTGGAAAATAAGTGGTAGGTTGACACCAACAGAGAACAGAGGTTCAAATCTGAGCAGGTGAGAAAGGAAACTTTTTTTTAAGACTAATCACAAAGTCTTTGTTTTTTGTTTAACACTTATTTAACTCAAAAGCCTGACAAATGCTCAAGAGAATAGCTCTCTTTGTTAATAACTCCAATAACAGGGTCCCTGGGGTGGAGGGCTTAGAAAGTTCCCATTCCATTTTTTAGTTCATCCATGGAAACCTCCAGCAAAGAGGACCCTTGATATTCCTGATATTTGTATGATAAAACATAAGAAACCTCTTTAACCCCCTTCTCACACTCCTCCCCCCTCCCACTCACAAACATTTAGGCCTTCTGTATACATCACAAAGAATCAAAAAGAGGTTATAAAGCATGTTTTGGGTTTTTTCCCCTGTATAGGTGACCTTTAAACAGATTCCCCATCAGCTCTAGAAAATCCATCTTTAGAGAGGCAGCGTGGTCTAGTGACTAGTGCATTAGCTTGGGAGTTACAAGACCTAGGTTCTATTCTTGGCGCTGCCCCGATCTGCTGTGTGACCTTGAGCAAGCCACTTCATCCTGCTGTGTTTCTGTTGCCCCTCCAACTCTGTCTGTCTCATCTATTTAGATTGTAAACTCTTTTGGGCAGGGATCATTTGTCCCTATGCATGTGATTAGTGTCTTTATTTTTTAGGGCTTAGCACAATGGGACCCCAAACTCAGTCAGAACCTCAGGGAACAACTTTAATATAGATGTTAAATTATCATAGTAGCAAATAACCGCTAACCACCTCAAAAAAATTCAACTCTCTGAACAGCAGTTTTCCCCACACACTCAAAGTCAGGGCCGGCTCCAGGGTTTTGGCCGCCCCAAGCAGCCAACCAAACAAACAAACAAAAAAGCCGCGATCGTGATCTGCGGCGGCAATTCGGCGGGAGGTTCTTCGCTCCGAGCAGGAGTGAGGGAGGGACCGTCCGCCGAATTGCCGCGGAACAGCTGGACGTGCCGCCCCTCTCCGGAGGGGCCACCCCAAGCACCTGCTTGGTAAGCTGGTGCCTGGAGCCGGCCCTGCTCAAAGTAGAGAATCTGTAGTTGCTTTGGGCAGGTCTACACTTGAAATCTGCTGTGGCACAGCTGCACCGCTTCAGTGAAGACGCTTCTCCCATCAGCATAGTTAGTCCACCTCTGCAAGAGGCTGTAGCTATGTCGACGGGAGAAGCCCTCCCGTCGACAGTGCGGTCTACATCAGGGGTTAGGTTGGTATAAATACATCACTCAGGGGTGTGGGTTTTTCATACCCTGGAGTGATGTAGTTATACTGATGTAAGTATAGTGTGGACTTGGCCTTTGTTTCTTTTATCCCACAGGAGTAACTTTTTCAAGAGTTCCTCTGTTTTCTGTCTCCCTTTTTCTGGTAATCAGTTATGCTTTCTCAAGATACTGGAGAAAGTCTTGATTCTCCCCCCGCCCTCCCCGCACACCATATAGTAAGGAGATTGACTCCTTTAAACAAAATCTTTTTCCTAAAAAGCAATTTTATGCATAGTGATAAGAATATTAAGCTGCTTATCATGGTGCACCACACAGTATAAGTGTAGTTTTTTTCCATTGTAAACTTATATTTACTTCTAGATTAGAAGCTGATTGATTGATTTTATGAAATGTGCCCAGTTACAGAACTCAGAGGTTACATGCTCAGCATGAAATATAAAAGTATAAAATATCATTTAAAATGTGTTTACTTGACCATGCCATACATGCCCCTTTGAAATTCTGAATCTATAGTATTATATAGCCCAGCTGTCTGCCTTAGAAACGCAGTATTGGATCTGCCTGGCAGCCATTTATATAACCATTCATAATAAATAGTAAGTCCTATTCAGCTCCTCAGTTGGTAGTTGCAATACCTAATGTTCTTAGCACCATAAAAGGTAACCATTCTAGAGAATGACGCAATACAATTCTAACTTGGCTGAAGCTTGAGGCAGCGTTTATAACAGACAATCTGTAGTATTTTTACCTACTGGTGGCTGTTAGAATCATTATAGATTGCATCGATGCACAGTAATAACACTATGCAAAATGGAGATACACATTGATACTGTAACTGCAGTTTCAATTAAATAAAAATCTCTGGAAAGGAGTCATCATGTTTAGCTTAACAGTAGCAATCAACCCTCTAATTAAAATTAGACATTCTCAATTACTTTCTAAATGAATCTGGTGACTTCATTAATCTGAAGTGATTAGGCAACTCTGTAATATTTAATATGCTGACAAAGACAAGCTACAGTACATTGTGGAAGATGACAAAAAAAAGGGGTTTAGCCAGTTACAGCCCAGAAAAATCCAAACCACTTGTGGAATCCTTGTTGACAGTATGAACCAATTTCACTTTGTCAGTGGAGCCCAAGCTATGGGTCTCTGGTGGCAGAAAATTTGTCTGGACATATGCACGTTGCAGTAGATGGGTGGGAGGTGCTGGCGTAAGCACTTTCTCCACTTGGTGGAGTATGGAGCCAGCTTGTTCAGAAAGTGGCCAGAGAAGGGACAGCTCAGGGCAGCTAGGTGATGCACTGATTCAGTACATTTCCCAGCAGGGCCGGCTCCAGCATTTCTGCCGCCCCAAGCAAAAAAAAAAAAAGCCGCGATCGGCGGCGGCAGTTCAGCAGCAGGTCCTTCGCTCCTAGAGGGAGTGAGGGACCTGCCGCCCCCAAATTGCCGCAGGTGCTGCCCCTCTCCCTTGGCCGCCCCAAGCACCTGCTTGTTAAGCTGGTGCCTGGAGCCGGCCCTGTTTCCCAGACAGCCTATTAGCTGCCCTCCTGAGGCAGAAGCATCCCCTTTCTAGGGAAGTTAATGTCTGAGGACAGGAAGGTAGAATGGTACATACTGCTCCTCCTCCCTGCACTCGTTTGGTTAAATCAAGTCCTGTACATAGATATGGAAATTAGATTTTTATGGTACATGTTGGTAAACATTAATTTCACTGTATGCACATCAACCAATGAAAAAATATTTCCATTGATGGAATTATTACATATAGGTAAAGTAAGAAAAATGCTGCCTGAGAACTTGAGTTTGATTTAAGGATATTTACTTTGTATATGTTGACATGTAATAGTGACAATTTGTGCTTTAATGGTTATAAAGCTTGAACTTTTTGAATCTCACTATCTACTGCCACTAAATAATTGTTTTACACCCCCATGAATTCCCACCACTATGAAAATTTAAATTGATAAAAATAGAATAAATAAATAAACATTGATATTACCCATTAAAATAAAAATCAAATTCTGCCAAGCCTATCTGTATGTGTCCAATCATGTAACTTCTTTTCCACCCCAGCCTCCCCCTTTAACAGTTATTCATGCTGCCTAAGCCATATTGCCAAAAAGAAACAAATGGGAGAGTCCCATAGGTAGCAGCAGAGAATTTTCTAAATAACACAGTGCTATTGGTTGTTGAAGCTTCTTTCCTTTTGTCATGTGTTAGCCATAGCGTTAGACAGCTTGTAGTGTTAGAATAGTGTGTATGCCAGATATTCTCAAAGCACATTTTTAATGGAGATTGTTTCATGGGCCATCTCCCCTTCCATTCAGAATTCCACAACCTTATGAAGGCAAATGCAGCAATTGCATATGTGGAAAAACAATATTAATAAAAGTATTTAATGTATTTAAATGCCTTTTAATGTGATCTCAGAAGCTGGAAATAAGACAAGAGCCAGTATCCTTTGATCAGCTCTCTCTCCAACCATAGGTGCCGACTTCCCCACTTTCCCCTGGGTGCTCGACCACCCCCTCTGCCCCTGGCCCTGCCCCCACTCCACCCCTTCCATGAGGCCCCGTCCCTGCCCTGCCTCTTCCCACCCCTTCCCCGTCCCCATTCCAACCCCTTCCCCAAATCCCTGCCCTGACCCCGCCTCTTCTCCTCCCACCATGCCCCGGAGCTTGCTAAGCGCCGCCAAATAGCTGTTTGGCGGCAGCCGGCCGGGAAGTGCTGGGTGGTAGGCAGAGGAGCGGGGACGTGGCACGCTCGGGGAGCGGGGGGGAGGAGAGGAGGAGGATGTGAGGGAGGGGAGCTTGGCTGCCAGTGGGTCCAGAGCACCCACTAATTTTTCCCTGTGGGTGCTCCAGCCCCGGAGCACCCACGGAGTCGGCACCTATGTTTCCAAAAGCCATCCTTGTTGTATGGACCAGAGTTTGGGGATCTCTGCTGTTCACTATTTGGTGTTTAATTGCTAGCCAAAGCCTTTAGTTGATTCATTTACCCTATTTGCTCATCCATTAGGAACCAGATCAGAATGTGTAAGCATAACCAAGCAGAAATCAGATGCAAATCCATAAAAAGTTGAATGAGGCCTAAAATCCTATTTGATGGTGGGGAGAGGAGTGGATGGACACAGAATTAATTCTATTTTTATTTACTGACACAGATTCTATCAACCTGATTTGGAATTGTTTTGTTTTTTTTTAAATGTGCTCTTTTGAGAAAGTCCCTTAAGCCCTGGAAATAATGTTCTGGAGCAGGAAGTATCTTTTAACAATAATTTTGAACATACACTTCCTTATGACAGGTACCTGTAGAACAGAGAAATTGTATTGGTAATCTGATTTCTTTGTAAAACGCTCACAAGAATCTAGGTCATATTTTACAGTTTTACAAATAAACTGCAGAGGGCTAATAGCAGAATCTTGAAATGAGGCCAGTATGCCTGTGATTTTGATAAATGTGGGAATGCTGCAGGCAAGTACAGTAGTGCAATCTTGGCTTCATGGAGCCATATGGTTTCTGAGCTGCCTCTTCAGGGTATGTAGAGTTGCAGTTCAAAGTTGTGAAGGTACACGTGCCCACTTACATCATAATTTTTACCTAACAAAAGAAAGGCAATGCAGAGAGGACCTAACAGCAAAGGTGAACTGAAATCACCACTGCCAACAAAAAGGGTTGTTGCTCAGCACGTAGTTATTCTGTATTATGTTAGATCAAGGCTGAGTTTGTCCCAGAAAATTGAACTCCTTAGGGACAAGTGTTCTGTTTTTCAGTTGAATAGATTTTGCTTGTTCTTATGTGCATCTTTACTATATTCTTCATTTCTGTCCACTTTGTATCCAGTGGCTGATCCAGGTTTACAATAACTATTATGTCATTATTATTATCATCTTGTTTCAAAGACAGGGCAACTTTCCTGCTTGTGTTGCATCTTAAGCTTTAGAAATACCCTCCTTACTTTGTAAGGAATGTCCTTTGTTACAAAATAATGCGCATTTGTTAGAGCATGATCTTGCACACACATCAAAGCTTGTGACAAAACACTCATTAACTTCTGCAGGAGCTCAAATCCTTAGGTTGTAATTTTATAAATCCTCAACTTGGTTTTCTAGCTCAAATAATTTCCAGATTTTCCCAAACTTTCCCTTAGTGTCTCTTCTCCAAGGTGATAGTATAGAGTTTAAGGAAATAAGGTTGACACACAATTACTATTCATTATTAATATCATAGTAATATCTTCAGGTCTCAAGCAAAATGCAGGGCCCATTGTGCAAGGCACTGTACAAACAGAGTAAGAAACAGTCTCTACTGTAAAGAGTTTACATTGCCTCTATATAAATCCATGGTACGCCCACATCTTGAATACTGCGTGCAGATCTGGTCGCACCATCTCAAAAAAGATATATTGGAAGAGGTTCAGAAAAGGGCAACAAAAATGATTGGGGTATAGAACAGGTTCCATATGAGGAGGGATTAATAAGACTGGGACTTTTCAGCTCAGAAAAGAGACAACTAAGGGGGGTTATGATAGAGGTCTATAAATAATGACTGGTGTGGAGAAAATAAATAAGGAAGTGTTATTTACTCCTTCTCATAACACAAGAACTAAAAAGAACTAGGGGTCACCAAATGAAATTAATAGGCAGCAGGTTTCAAACAAACAAAAGGAAGTATTTCTTCACACAACACACAGTCAACCTGTGGAACTTTTTGGCAGAGAATGTTGTGAAGGCCAAGACTATACCAGGGTTCAAAAAAGAACTAGATAAGTTCATGGAGGATAGGTTCATCAATGGCTATTAGCCAGGATGGGCAGGGATGGTGTCCCTAGCCTCTGTTTGCCAGAAGCTGGGAATGGGCAACAGGGAAAGGATCACTTGATAATTGCCTGTTCTGTTCATTCTCTCTGAGGCACCTGGCATTGGCCACAGTCAGAAGTGAGGCTAGATGACCTTTGGTCTGACCCAGTATGGCCATTTTTATGTTCTTAGGAGTTTACAGTCTGAATAGACAAGACAGACAAAAGGGATATAACATGCAATCAGAATGATAGTTTGCAAGCATCATGTTTAGAGCTGGTTGAGTTTAACAAAATTTACTTTTTCAAAACCATTTTCTCATATCTCCCATTTCTCCAGTAGCAAAATGGAAAAAGAAGGAAAAACATGAGAGAATGGGATGGGGCTAAAACAAAAATCTGAATATTTTGTTCCTGCAAGTAATTCTGATATTTTGACTTGTTTTCATCTCGAATCAGGAGAAAAAATTGACATATTAAAACTTGTCATGGAGTGAAATGTTGGGAAAGTTTTTTGATTTGAAAACGTTGAAGCCTTTTGTATCAGGTCAACATTAATCTCTGTCTGCCTGATGTGCTATGTTGCCTCATAGGAGTTTTAGTTCTGTATCTTTACTTCTCCCAATCTCCTGTTTGGGTCCTGCTTCTTAGTCAGACTCTGTTTCCCCTGGTACACGGCAGCTTCTCCCTGTGGCTGATCTGCCACAGTGCCTCATGGGACAGGAAACCTCAACTGCCAGGAGGCACCGCAATATTTTGTTTATTTTTTTCCCTCAATGGCAAATTCCATTGAAAATGATATTTTCATGTGAAAAAAATTCCTTTTCAGTGAAACCCCCATTTTCTGATGGGAAAACATTTCATTCAGAATCAAATGAAATTGAGAGGGAGTGTTTATTTAACATTTGAATGGGTTCTTGTTTGTTTTACGAACACAGGCATGTGTGGAGGAGTTGGTTCATATTGGGGAATGTCCCACAATGGGCATTTAGTTTTGATAGGCCTTCTTGATGGGCAGCAGACTATCCCTCCTGTCTGGGTTCACAGTTTCAGAGCAAACATTTTTTTAAAAACTTAAATATTACCTTACAGCATGTGATAAGGATATAAGTGAGATTAATGCATGCAGCAACTTACAGTCATTTCATAACATCTAAGCACTAAATATGTTGTTATAAGCATGTGATGGGATGCAACTCATCACTGCAGCGCCTCCTGCTGGCTGTCCAGGGAATTAGTGCTGCACCCTCTTCTGATGGTCTCTCACCCGCTGTCACCTCTGTTCCTAGTCCCATGTCACTCCCAGGATCGCAGCATCCTCTTCATGACACTGCTCTCTGGCTGTGCCACACTATGTTCCTCCCCTTCTGGGGGCGGGACCTGCAGTCTACTGTCTGGCCACTCCCTTCAGTGGCAGACTGCAGTCCATGGTCTAGCCACTTTCTACGTGGCTCCAGCACCCTCCTTGCCCTTGCATCAGGGCCTCAGTCTGTAACCCCCAACAGCCAGCCAGGAATTATCTCGTGCTCCCTTGGCCCCTGTTGGCAGAACTGCTGTGTCCAGTGTGCTGGCAGTTCTCTCAGCCCTTCAGGAACCCAGTCCTTCCTCCCTAGGCTCCCAACAGAGAACTGCTCTCCTCCACCCTGCAGTTCCCTTTTTATATGGGCCTGCTTTGCCCTGATTGGCTGCCTCCCGCGTAGCCTCTCTAGGACTGCTTTTAACCCCTTTTCTGCCAGTGTGGGGCAGACGTCCCATCACAAAGCCCAATACCCACCTTAACCATCCATAACGCACTTGGGAAACAGACTGGTTTTCAGCAATGAATTTGTTCGTGCTTGATTAAGGCCTAAAGCCTTGGCAAGAGCTGGCACCTGGTTTGCCAGTGTGACACAAACTACCAAGGGAAATGATGGATTCTCCATCAAATGAAGACTGGATGCCTTTCTGGAAAATATGCTTTAGCTAAATACAAGTGATGCTTTAGTCAGACACAAGTTATTGGGCTCAGTAGAGGGGTAACTGGGTGAAATTTAATGGTCTGTGATATACAAGTCAGAGTGAATGATCTTTTGGCCTTAACCTCTATAAATATGTGCTGCTGAACACCACCAGTGCTATGCATGTGAAAGTCTGTCTTTCTGTGCTAGCTGCTTTGCAAACAATGTAAGTGAATACCTGGAAAGCCACCTCATTTTATTCACTCCTAATCTGAGACAATGTGACTCCTTTCTGACCTATTGTGTGCTTTCAGCAACCTATCATTGATCCTTGGTGTGGATAGCATTGTGCAGCTGCCAATGGGGTGGATTTAATAGTTGAAATATGGGGATTCTTATTTGAAATGTCAGCTTCACAGTTAATAAAATTTCACATTTAGGCCCTTGAGGAAACTTGTTTGGATAAAATTATACAGGAGTTTGAAATCTTGTATTCTGCATGTCAAATTGACAAAAAATACCATAGGGATGGCAGCTGCAGTCCTGTCATGAAACACTTTCCTTGCATTATTATGTTTCATAAAAGATATTTAGTCCTTTTGAATTTATATTGGGTATTTTTTACCCGCAGCTGCACCATTGTACTGCATAGCTATCCTCATCATGGCACACTTTTGTTATTGTTATTTGTGCTCTGAACCAGCTGAGGTCAATGGGAGGATGAATGTTTAATACTTCTGCAAATCAGGTCTTAGATATCCGAGGTTCAGTCCCTCAATACAGAGGCACTGGAAATTAGTGGACTCTTTGAAAACGCAGGTCAGAACCTTTTCATCCTAATTGGAAATTATTCTGTATGTAGTTCTTGACCAAATAGAATCATCACCTGTTATTCAGATCTGTTCCTGTCATCGGCATACAGGGTATGTCTATACTGCAATAAAACACCTGCAGCTGGCCTGTGTCAGCTGACCTGGCTCAGGCTCAGGGTCCCAGAGCCCAGGCTCCAGCTTGAGCCTGTAAGTCTACACTGCAGTTTTATAGCCCTACAGCCCAAGCCCCGTGAACCCAGGTGAGCTGATACGGGCCAGTCGCAGGTGTTTTATTGCAGTGTAGACATAGCCACAGTGGCTTCATCTTCCCCTATAGCTTATGCAGTTAGGTGTAAAGTTTCAAAGCGTGGGTTTTTCAATCTTGCCAGCATAATTTTGTCTGCCCAGTTCTGAGCTCCGTGTCCCTATACTGCAAGGAGCTTTAGTGGCCAGTATCATTTCCATTCAGAGAAGATAGAATTTATGCAAGCAAAAGCTGTTTTTGCACACACAAGCCGTACATGGGTTCCACTTGAATGTGCAAATTCTATCATCTGTATTTATATATAATAATGCACATATGATTGCATGTACAAATTGAGGAACCTGGTCAAAATTCCTTAGAAAAATTCCTTAGAATAATATAAATTCTTGTTTCGTCTTTATCTTAAATGATTCGTAATACTCTATGGCTGACTATTTTATAAGAAATATGTATAGTCTGTGCTGAGAGCCTCTTGAGAAAAAACAAATCCCATCCCTGTAAACGTAAAAAGAATAAAGATTACTCATGATGACTTGTCCAGGACATTCTTACCCAGAACTGTTACCTCTGCACAGCTCAGTTTGAAGAACATGTTGTATTTTTTGACCTCTAATGATCGTGTCCTTGTTGCCACTTACAGAGTAAGAGGTGTTCAGTTAGCATGGTGTAGTCACTTTAATTTCAAAGAGAGACCGATACTATGAGGTATCTTCAAACCTTCTACCTGACCTGTTTTGTAATTCCATCACATCACAAATTTATAAGCAAATATGATTTTATTTTCAGAAAAGGAAGAAACATCACATTTAAAAAAAGTAAAAAGAACCTGACAACCTCTTGAAAATATTTTTCCAAATCTGTGTAGTTCTAAAATATTAATACAGAACATGGAAGACAAGCTCCTCAATGCACCAATACTTGAGCTAGCAATCTTAACTGACACTTTACTTTTATTAGGGAGTTTGCTAGTAAGTTAGATAAACATTCTGCTTGCATAGTTGAACCTCCTAAATTTTAATTTACAGCTGTCAGTTTTAGTGGCTTGCTAACTCTCAGATTATTAAACTGACACATCATGTGACTGATCTGACAGGCAATCTTTCCCCACAAATATCTGTTCCAATCTTTGCTAAAACTCTCAGAGATATTTTCAGCTCCTCACGCTCTCAAATGGCTCTGTCCCAGATGGGTTGAAAACAGCAAAAGTAACAGTCTGACATTATTACCAGCTCCATGGTTGAGTATCATGCACTTGGGGCCAAATCCTGCTTTCAGTCGCACCCTTGTAATGAAATGAATATGGTGGCCAGGGTGGAACCAAGGGCAGAATTTTGACCTTATACAGTGCCACTCTGGGTCAGAAGGATGTCAGAAATCTGCACACCTTCTTAAGCTCGTGTTTATCACCCTTGCAAAATTCATAAAAATTTACCATTCCTAGTACAAAGTCTACTCATCCGGCCTCCACTGTGATGATAATGAAAAAAACAAATTATATTTCACTGCCCTGAGTTAGTGGGTGAGTAGATTTTTGTAAGGCTGGTTTATGTTCTTAATGTTCTTTCTCCTCTATCTTCTTTTTGAATATGATTATAGCTTCTACTGCTGCCCTTTGCTGGCCAAACATAATCTGACTTTGTACCATTTCATTACAGTTGCTTCAGAATATTCAGTTCCTTTTATTGCTACATCATGGAATAGCAGCCTGTTTGCTTTTTCTGACTCTCGACAGGCATAGTTCTGATGGATTTTAAAGTAACTCTGGGAGGATCTCATTCTCTCTCAATGACTTCTAGATCAGATCTGCTGTCTTAGACAAGTCCTTTGTCATGAAGTTGGTTGTATCCTCCCATTTTCATCTGTGTCTTCCCCGCAAACTGTGGCGTGATCTCGGAACTCCTTTCCAAGCTGAGTATGCAAGATAATTACTTTTGCTTTGTTCAGAGTCCTCCATAAACCTAATTTCTTCCACAAAGCTTGCAGTACCAGTGCTATGTCATCTATGTACCGTATGCTGTCAAATATCAAAAAACATCAAAATTTACTGATTTCTAAGATGGTCTCTGAGCCTGGATCAACCCAAATTAAACTTCCCTTTCTCGCCACTTCACCAACCCTGATCTTTGTTCATCGTCACTCTTCCTCCGTGCCCACCCATCCTCTCTTGTATATATCTTACCCTCCTAGCCCCCAGTGTCCATAGATACTTGGTTTCTCATTGACTCACTAAAGCATTAGGCCTTGTATCAATTCCCAAGCATCCCAGGAACCTGCCTTGATATGCTCCTTCCCGGAAGGACCACCACCAGGGGTGAGGAGGGAGTTCAATCTCAGTCCTTGGCCCATCAGTCCTTGGCCCCTCTGTTCAGTTGTGACAGTGTTTTTTGTAATGTGGACCCCTGCTCCCTAGGAATTAGACTGGAATCACAAACTCATTTCACAGAGGCCACTAACAGCATCATAACAACTCTTGGTCATTGCTGGACTGGATCTGAATGCTTGATCCAGAGGTCCCATACTATTACCAGTCCCCTGCAGTCATCAGGGATGGTTCATAGCTATTCTCAACTCTTCCTTAAAACTGACTTCCAAAACCCAGTCCTCTTGGAATATTTTGAAAATATCTGAAAGAGATCTGTATATCATATATATATATATATATATCTGGAAGAAAATGTATCTGTGTCTGGTTGGATTTTCACCCTTTTCTTTTCAACGAGTTCAGCTGTACACTTGATTATACCATGTAAGGAAAAGACCAATCAAATGATATTTTGTTTAATCTCTATCTTGAGCTCTAGGAATTTAATGCTGTTTTCTTTGTTCTTTCTCTCCCATCCACCATGATTTCTCTTACTTTTCAAAGAATTATGTTACAGAGCTTCTGTTATCTGGTGCTTTGCACTGTAGCTTCAAGGTGTTGGTCACATTTGGTCCCAGTCTTCGGATTTAGTACACACTGTGTAAATGATAAAGAATTTTATTTATGTTGTGTAATGGGCTGATCCATTTACAGCAAATCATTTCCCTCCTTTCTCTAATGATACCTCTTTTCGTTATTGCACAGGGTGTCCAGTAGCTAAAGCAGGGAAATGGGCATCATTACTCTTTATGCCCTAGGGTTTTATGCTGGGTAATGGGAGCCAAGAAAAGCTTGGCTCTCGTCCCTTACCTCCTATTCCCTCCCCACCTGCCAACAGCCCAGCTTTCCTCTCCCATAGTCTGTTGTGATGACTGCTAGAACTGAGTTACCGTTGCATGACTGTTTACATTAGCAACGTGCCCGTGCTCAAATGTTTGTGAACAGCAAACCCCAGAGTGTCACTAACATGGATGAATTGAAATGAACTTTTGAATTCAAATGAATATTTGCAGCGCTTTCCATTCCATTATTTGCTCAGCTCTAGGCCCCTGCAGCCACCGGGCTTCATGTCTGGCCCTGTTAAGGCACCGTGCTGAATGGGTTTTGCTGGGTATGGTCCCTCCTGTCAGTGTTCACATCGAGACTCATTACAACGCAGCTTTTTCATGATGAGTGGCAGCGGACACTACACCCAGTGGCACTGCATCAGAACAGCTTACTCACGTGCTGATTATAGGGTGTGCGCCACACTAGGAACAGGTGCAATTTGGCTTCTCTCTATGTGCACTGTGTTGCAATTTCTCTCGTCTCCAGAGTGATTACTTCCGAGTGTTGTACATGTCAAGCACATTGTGATGAGGATTTTATCTGTCTTTATAGGGTCGGTCACGACACACCATACATATATCGGGGTTTGATAGCACTTTAGGTCCCGATCCTATAATGAGCTGCAGGAGAGTAAGCTCCTGTGCTTGTGCAGAAGTCACTGAAGGATTGGGGCCTTAGTCAGTTGGAAGGGCCACTAACCTCTTCTCAGGGGTTAGTGACAAAACAAGTGCACTTGTCTGCAGCATTTGAAGGCTGAATAAGATGTTTTATACCTGATCCTCCAGGGTGCCAAGCCCTCAATCCGTGTTGACTCCAGTGGGAGCGGAGGGCACGCAGCACGTTGCAGCATTGGTCCCTAAAAGCTTCTTTAATATTCTTAGCAATATGCTGTGTCCAGATGTCAGTCACTTGTGTCTTTCGCATGGCTTGGTAATTAGCTAAGTCTGTACCACACAAGATCTTTATCTTATCGATCTTCTTATGGCTTATAAATGTTTATGTTCATGTAATGCTATTTATTTTTCCTATGTAACCAGAAAGCTTGCCCTCTCTTGCTCACATTCCAGAAATGAAGATGGTTGTTTGCTAAACTATTCTTATCTACAAATTAGGGTTGTAAAGTGATTTAAAAAAATTAATTGTGATTAAATGCACGATAAAAAAAATTAATCACAATTAATCACGTGATTAATCGCGCTGTTAAACAATAATAGAATAGCATTTATTTAAATATTTTGGATGTTTGCTACATT
Source organism: Terrapene triunguis (assembly GCF_002925995.2). Taxonomy (NCBI): domain Eukaryota; kingdom Metazoa; phylum Chordata; order Testudines; family Emydidae; genus Terrapene; species Terrapene triunguis. The sequence goes on along the minus strand of NW_020664562.1, from coordinate 36,128,358 downwards.
TTCAAATATATTGATTTCAATTATAACACAGAATACAAAGGGTACAGTGCTCACTTTATATTTATTTTTGATTACAAATATTTGAACTGTAAAAAACAAAAGAAATAGTATTTTTCAATTCACCTAATATAAGTACTGTAGTGCAATCTCTTTAGCATGAAAGTTGAACTTAGAAATGTAGAATTATGTACAAAAAATAACTGCATTCAAAAATAAAACCGTGTAAAACTTTACAGCGTACAAGTCCACTCAGTCTTACTTCAGCCAATTGCTCAGACAAACAAGTTTGTTTACATTTGAAGGAGATAATGCTGCTGGCTTCTTGTTTACAATGTTACCTGAAAGTGAGAACAGGTGTTCTCATGGCACTGTTGTAGCCAGCATTGCAAGATATTTACGTGTCAGATCATGTGCTAAAGATTCATATGCAGTGATGAGCTGCCAAAATCTTAACAACCGGTTCCCTCCTCACCCCACAAGGGGGCCGTGGCCCACCCCCGCCCCCCGGGACTCCTGCCCCATCCACCCCCCTTCCCTGTCCCCTGACTGCCCCCCACCACCCCATCCAACCCCTCCTCTCATTCCTGATGGCTCCCCAGGACCCCTGCCCCATCCAACCACCCCTTCTCCCTGTCCCCTGAC
>NW_020664562.1:36112449-36127616 GCF_002925995.2 Terrapene triunguis | reverse complement strand
CCCCCCCCCTTACTGCGCTGCCTGGAGGTGGCTGCCGACGCTACAGCCGCGCCGCTCGGCTGGAGCCGGGCCACGCCGCTGCCGTGCAGCGCCTGGAGCACCGGGTCAGGCTGAGCTCGCAGCCCCCCTGCTTCCCGCGAATCAGCTGTTCGCGCGGGAAGCCTGGGAGGGCTGAGAAGCAAGCGATGGCTTTGCTCTCAGGCCCAGAGAGGCGGAGGCGGAGCAGAGGTGAGCTGGGGTGGGGAGCAGTTCCCCTTCGCGCCCCCCCCCCAGGTTACCTGCTGTGCGCGAGCGGCCCCCCCTGCCCCACCTCACCTCCGCTCCGTCTCCCTGGGTCTGAGCGCGAAGCCCCCGCACCGCTTCTCCGCCCTCCTAGGCTTCCCGCGCGAACAGCTGGGGAGGAGGCGGAGCAGAGGTGAGCTGGGGCCGGGGGGCGGGGCGGGGAGCTGCTGGTGGGTGCTCCAGCCCTGGAGCACCCACGGAGTTGGCGCCTAAGGCGCCACTTTTGGATAATGTGCTCAGGGGGGGCGGCCACTCCCCCTGTTCCCCCCCCAGCTATGCACCTGGGTCACTTCAACTTACCGGTTGTTAAATTTAGAAGCCCTTTTAGAACCGGTTGTCCCGTGCAGGACAACCGGTTCTAAAAGGGCTTCTAAATTTAACAACTGGTTCCCTTGAACCAGTGCGAACCGGCTCCAGCTCACCACTGTTCATATGTCCCTTCATGCTTCAACCACCATTCCAGAGAACATGCGTCCATGGTGATGATGGGTTCTGCTCGATAATGATCCAAAGCAGAACGGACCAACGCATGTTCATTTTCATCATCTGAGTCAGATGCCACAAGCAGAAGGTTGATTTTTTTTTTTGGTGGTTCGGGTTCTGTAGTTTCCGCATCTGAGTGTTGCTCTTTTAAGACTTCTGAATGCTTGCTCCACAACTCGTCCCTCTCAGATTTTGGATGGCACTTCATATTCTTAAACCTTGGGTCGAGTGCTGTAGCTATTTTTAGAAATCTCACATTGGTACCTTCTTTGCGTTTTGTCAAATCTTCTGTGAAAGTGTTCTTAAAATGAACATGTGCTGGGTCATAATCCGAGACTGCTATAACATGAAATATATGCGGGTATAACAGAACAGGAGACATACAATTCTCCCCCAAGGAATTCAGTCACAAATTTAATTAATGAGTTTTGTTTTTTTAACAAGCATCATCAGCATGGAAGCATGTCCTCTGAAATGGTGGCTGAAACATGAAGGGGCATATGAATGTTTAGCATATCTGGCACATAAATACCTTACAACGCCGGCTACAAAAGTGCCATGCGAACGCCTGTTCTCAATTTCAGGTGACATTGTAAATAAGAAGCAGGCAGCAATATCTCCTGTAAATGTAAACAAACTTGTTTGTCTTAGTGATTGGCTGAACAAGAAGTAGGACTGAGTGGACTTTATAGACTCTAAAGTTTTACATTGTTTTGTTTTTGAGTGCACTTATGTAACAAAAAAAGTCTACATTTGTAAGTTACACTTTCACGATAAAGAGATTGCACTACAAGTGAATTGTATTAGGTGAATTGAAAAATACTATTTTATCATTTTTACAGTGCAAATATTTGTAATCAAAAATAATAATATAAAGTGAGCACTGTACACTTTGTATTCTGTGTTGTGATAGAAATCAATATATTTGAAAATGTTGAAAAATATCCAGAAATATTTAATAAATTTCAATTGGTATTCTATTGTTTAACAGTGCGATTAATCGTGATTAATTTTTTTGAGTTAATTGCATGAGTTAATTGTGATTAATCGACAGCCCTACTACAAATATCTCCGTAAAATTGCAGCTGTATGTGAGGTCAAGAAGACAATGGTTATAACTCTAGTTGTCATATTGCTATAATAAAATAACTAAATAAATATGAAGGACTTACCAGTCAAGAGAAATTGAGCTTGTTTCCACTTTTGCTGTATGAGTAGTACTCTTTGGCTTTTCTTTAGTCAGTCAATAATTTACTTGAAGGTCATCATTTCCAGATTTCTGCATAAACAAAAGAGACATGGCAGAGATGTTGGTAGGCAGTGTGCTTGGTTAACCGTCCTCATCTAGGATTTTATACTGCCACTTACAAAATAATTATAAGCTCTGTCATTGATGCAAACAACTTTTTTCAGCTACTCAACACCTACCATGGTAACACTATATTGATGTTTAAGAGCAAGGATTCCAAGATAATTAATTTCAGCAAAGATTTTACAACAGACAATAGAGAAGAGTGAAATAGAAGTGCGAACATTTCAGAAAATGCTGCAGCTGTGGAAATACTCAGATGTATTTAGAGTTTGCCTGTAAGGGAAATTTTCACGAAAGACTGAAAACTGCAAAGGTATATTCATTAGACTCACAATTGCCAAAGCAAAGTTTATTTTTCATATCTGTCACTGCCTATACTTTAGAATGTGGAGATTGCGACTTTGATAATGTCTGTGATAGAATGCCATACTCCGATATCTACATTAATTGTTTCTAGGATGTAATATATAAGGCCTCTCTGCAAAGGGATATGGTCAGGCAAAATCTTTGTGCTCCTGAGAATCCCTTTGCGGGGGACAGGAGGGATAATGTGTTGCATTCTTATTCTAATTTTGTGAAATGCAGATTATTTTATTTTACTTTTTAAATTTTGAAAACGTTCTATTTTTCAGTGTAGAACATGATATATATTAAAGTGCTATTGACAAACAAATATATGGCACAGACATTGATTGTGAACTAAACTAAGGCCTTGTCTACACTACACAGTTTTGTTGACAAAAGTCAGCTTTCATTGACAAAACAGTGGAGATATACACACTGAAATGCTCCTCCCACCAATGTAACTCCCCTGCTATGCCAACATAATAAAACCACCTCGATGAGTGGCATAGAACTTTTTGCGACGTAGCTAGAGTGACGCAGCGTCAGTCTAGACACTTCACTTGGTTATATTGCCCTAATTGGCCTCTAGGAGGTTTCCCACAATGCCCATCCTGACCGTTCTGGTCAGCAGTTTGAACTCCGCTGTCCTGAAGGTACGCAGCTATGCATCCCTCCCCTGTTTAAAAGCCCGGGAATTTTTGAAATTCCTCTTCCTATTTGCTTGGTGTGCACAGTTCACACAACATCTTCCCAGCTGACCATGCTGGCTTTCCACAGCAGACGCGTTCCCACGTGGAGTGCACCGGAGCTGTTGGATCTGCTGGGTCTGTGGGAATAGGATTCTGTGCAGTCACAGCTTCATTCCAGCCATAGGAACTTTGATAACTATGGGCTGACTGCTAGTGGCATGCAGGAGAAGGGTCACGAAAGGGACATTCAGCAGTGCCCATGCTAAGATCAAGGAGCTGAAGCAGGCATACCAGAAGGCAAGGGAGGCCAGCTGTCACTCTGGTGCGGCACCGAAGACACGCCGCTTCTGCAAGGAGCTGCACGCCATCCTCGGCGGCAACTCCACCCCCCCGTGAATACTTTGGGGAGACTGGAGGCAGCGGCCAGCAGACACAACCCCCAGGATGAAGTGGTGGATGAAGAAGTGGAGCTAGAGGATGATGTTGGGCACACCAGGGCCGGCTTTAGCAAGAGCGGGGCCCGATTCCTGGGGGCGGGGCTTGCGGCAAGCCCCACCCCCAGGAATCGGGCCGTGCTCCGGCCGGACCTCCCGCCGGGGTCGCAGGGCTTGGGTCCGGAGCTGAGCCAAGCCGCAGGGGCTGGAGCCAGTCCGGAGCCGAGCCAAGCCGAGCCGCGGGGGCTGGAGCCGAGCCGGAGCCGAGCCGAGCCGCGGGGGCCGGGCCGGGCCGGGGCTGAGCCGAGCCGAGCTGCGGGGGCCAGGCCGGAGCCGAGCCAAGCCAAGCCGCGGGGCCGAGCCGCGGGGGGCCAGGCTAGGCCGGAGCCGAGCTGAGCCGCGGGGGCCGAGCCGGAGCCGAGCCGGGGGGCCGGACCCGAGACGGACCCGAGCTGCGGGGGCTGGGCCGGACGCGAGCTGCCCAGAGCCGCTGGGGCCAGGCCGGCGCGCTCGGCCGAAACCAGGACCGGAGTGAGCTGCTCGGCCGGGGCTGGACTGGGCCGTGCCGCGCCTCCCCGGAGCCCTTCTCGCGCCCCCCGCCACCCCAGCTTACCTGGTGCTGCCTGCCCGCCTGCCCGCCCCTGCTTCTTTTCAGAGGTTCGCGGGAAGCAGGGAAGGGGGAGGAGCAGGGGGCGGAGCATTCAGGGGAGGGGAGGAGGGGGAAGTGAGCTGGGGGCGAGGTGGAGAGCTGCGGCGCGGGGCCCTCTTAGCGCGGGGCCCAATTCAGCTGAATCGGCCTAAAGCCGGCCCTGGCGCACACAACATAGTTGTCCGGTGGTGTGGCAAGTTGGGACCTCTTTTTGACTCTGGAAGGGTCTAGACAGGCCCAGCACTCCAGCTCTGGTGCTCATGATGCAGGAGAGGGGAGCTCATTTTGCTTTGATACTGCATGGTGTGTGGAGATTGAACTCTCATTTACTGTTGTATGGTACAGGAGGGATAAAGGACAGAAATTAACAACAGAGCCTGTCCTCTACACATTGGGGCCTCAGTGGAAAAATTTGTTAATGTACACCAATCTGTCCTGGGAATCCTCCATAGAGATCTCTAGGAAACTTTCCTGTAGGAATTCCACAATCCTCTGCCGAAAGTTCCTTGGCAGAGCTGCCTTGTTTCTCCCCCTGCTGTAGGAAACTTTGCTGCGGCACCCGGCAATTATTTCTGCAGGGACCAGAGCAGCACACAGGTGAGCAGCATAGGGAGCTGGTCAGAAGCCACACGCATGAAGGAGATGTGCCCTTGCATCCTGGGTTATCCGTAAGAGTGAGATATCGGGTTTGATTACCCTTGTCTGTGGAAAAGGGTGCCAGTATTCAGAATAGTTTCCCCAGGCACTTGTAGTAACCCACTTTGCAAGCTGCCCATTTCCCCCTTCTAGCTCCTCCCCCTCCCCTCACGAACCACCATATTTGGGACTCGCGCCGAGCTGCGTGCTAGCCAAGGCACAGTGAGAAAGATGTGTGTGTAACTTTTCTGATTCACGGCTGTGAGCGCACTCGCAATAATGTCTCCGTCCCATTGTTTCTTTGACTTCTGCAGATGTGCCCGTGAGGACCCATCCCTCCACACCGGCACAGCACCTCACTCAGATAAGGTGGCGAACCAGGAGGAGTAAGGAGGATATGTTTCACCAAGTGCTGCAGTCAACAGATACAGCACATAGTGAAACAAGAGCGTGGAAGGAGACAGTTAATGAAAGACTGGGGCTGGATAGCCTGCAGAGGAGAGAGGGTCAGGAGTGGATAATAGATGGACAGGAGCAGATGATAAAGCTACTGGAGGCCCGACAAGGATGATCAAGTCCCTCATTGCGCTGTAGTCTGAGCACATCCATGCATGACTCCCCCTACAGCCAATACAGAACTCCGTTCCATGACCTCCCCAAACTCCCCCACCGCGTTCCTCCCCTACCCCAGTACCCAGTTCCGTGCTCTCCACACCTAGGGACTGGTTTCACAATGAAAGCTGGAGATACGCACAGCTGTGAGAGCCCTAACCACAAGACTGTTTGCTGTGTCCCCTGTTTGACTGAAAATTTCTGTTTTGTCCTGTTATTAAACTTGAGTCTTTGGGAACAAATGTGTCTTTATTTGTGTTATACACATATCAGTCAGTGCTAACATTCAAAGACAGTGGGTAAAGGCAGGAATTTGCTCAGTACAATTAACACTCAGGAACCAAGCATTTCAGGGGTTATTCAAGGCAGCAAGTAAACATTGCCTGGCCAAATGCATCACATAAAGACACATTACTGGAAATCATTGTCAAAGTGCTCCTTCAAAGCCTCCCTGAGGCAAATAGCCAACCTCTGTGCCCCTCTAATTGCCCTGATATTTGGCTGCTCACAATCAGCGGCCAGCCGATCTACTTCAGCGCTCCACCCCTGGGGAAACGTTTCCCCCTTCACTCACAAATATTATGCAGAGTACAGCAGGCCGCAATGACCATTGAAATATTTTCCTCATTGAGGTCTAAGCAGCCAAAAAGGCAGTGCCAGCAACCTTTTAATCAGCCAAAAGGACATTCAGTGGTCATTTGGTGCCTGTTGTTGAAGTGCTCCTTGCTGCTGTCAAGGTTTCCAGTGTATGGCTTCAGGAGCCACGGCAGCAAGGGCTATGCGGGGTGTCCCAGGATCCCTATGGCCATCAATGATTTCCTGCACATTGCCAAGAGTCACTGGCCTTTGTAGCAGGAGGTGATTAATGGCCCTGCACACTTGCATCACCGCAACCCCCACGGTGGACTTTCCAACTCCAAACTGATTTGTGACTGACCAGTACCAGTCTGGAATTGCCAGCTTTCACACAGCAATCGCCACTCGCTTTTCTACAATGACTGCAGCTCTCATTCTGGTGTTCTTGTGCCGCAAGCTCCACACAAGGTTCCAGGAAGATGGATTTGTGCATCTGAAAGTTCTGCAGCCACTGCTTGTCATCCCATGCGTGCATCACAATGTGATTCCACCACTCAGTGTTTATTTCCTGAGCCCAGTACCAACAGTCCACCCAGTGTGCAGCTGTTCTGTGAATGCCAGCAGCAATCTTGAATTATTTGTTTCCATGGCAGACAGCAGTGCAGGCACCACTGATTCCCTATCTGTTTCACAGCTCATGAAATACTGCAGGACCAGCCGTGTTCATAATGCTCATCTCCAGATTGGTTAGCAGTTCAGGATCCATGCTATCAGGCAGAGACGGCGGGTGCACAGTTTACAAGGGCTGTTGATAATCAGCATGTAATGAAGACAGAAGCGCATGGAATGATGGGATGGAAAGAATTGCATCATGGGACAGCAAGCACACCCCCATGATGCACTGCGATCCATTCCTAGAGCTCCCAGCAGCAGAGGGTGACAGAGGGTGGTGAGTTGAACAGTGGGATAGCTACCCATGATGCAGCGCTCTCTCTGTCAATGCAAGAGCAACCACCGTAGATGCATTCTGCTGACACGAGAACTGTGTGGACAATGTGTGGACATGTAATTAAAGCGTCTTATGATTGTCGCTGTAACTTAAGTCGACTTAACTCTGTAGCATAGACATGACCTAATTGAACAGGCCTGAGCTGTTAAGTTCACATGCAGACTTCACCAAAGTCTCAGGTATGGGGAGGGGTTTTCAGATCCAGTTTTGTTTACCACCCATCTTATTAAGCCTTATGTTTATGCTTCTTTCTTTCTTTAGCACCAGCAAGGTACTTGGTGCTTTCTGGTATATGACACAAAATACAAACAGTCCCTGCCCTGAGAAATGTACAGCCTCAACAAGACAAATGAGTGGGGCTCTGAGGTACTACAGTAATACAAATAAATAACAACATATTGCAGGGTAAGCAGGATGCACTGGGAAGTCCAGAAAAATGAAATTACTAGGAGTATTTATTTATTACTGAGTCACTTCTTGAGGGTATAGTGAGCCTTTAAGAGGAATTTGAATGGATGGCAGTGGTGGACTGGGATGGGGAGGGGCATTTTATGTGTAGAATTGGTGAGAAGATGGCTGTGAGACACCTGGGAGAATAGAACATTAAGTCTGGCAGAGAGCAGCGCATCGTAAAGAGATGAAGTCCTGGTCAGAATAACGTATATGATCAAGAAGATGAGGATAAGATGCAGCTTTATAAGAAAGTTGGATTGTTATACCTTAATAGGCAGCAGGTTTAAAACAAAAGGAAGTACTTATTTACACAGCACACAGTCAACCTGTGGAACTTGTCTCACTATCTGGAGTGGCTCACGGCTGTGAGTGCCTACTGCAGGGTGGACTGTCAAAAACAGGGCAGACACCCCGACCTGGTGGTAAATTCTAATATTAGATTTCATCAACACAGTGACAAATGTGAACCCCTGGATCAAGATAACAGTCTCGCCATGGAGTCACAGACAGTCCCCTTAAACTCTCCAGTCTATCTTGCCACCCAGGTAAGCTGGACTTGGTAATAAATGGTCACTAATACCAAAAATCACATAATATTCTGGTGGCTTCCAGTCCCAAGAGATCAGTCACTTACCAGTCAATTGGTACCCTAGATCTTATACCAAAGACAATGCCTGTAGACAGTCCTGTAATAAACTATCTAAAGTTTACCACCTAGGAAAAGAAATGAGAGTTATTTGCAGGTTAAAGCAGGCAAACATATACAGGGCCGGCTCCAGGGTTTTTGCCGCTCGAAGCGGCGGGGAAAAAAAAGCCGCGATCACGGGCGGCAGCTCGACCGCGCCGCTTTCTTCTTCGGCGGCAATTCGATGGCGGGTCCTTCCCTCCGAGAGGGACCGAGGGACCCACCGCCGAAGAGCCCAACGTGCCGCCCCTTCCCCTTGGCCGCCCCAAGCACCTGCTTGCTCAGCTGGTGCCTGGAGCCGGCCCTGAACATATACAATAAATGAGTTGCAATCTAAGGGCTGGTCCACACTGGGGTGGGGGATCGATCTAGGAAACGCAACTTCAGCTGCTTAGCTGAAGTCGACGTTTCCTAGATCGGACTAAGTTTACTTACTGCGGGTCCACGCGGCGCAGGCAAGCTCCCCCGTCGACAGCGCTTCCTCCTCGGCGAGCAGGAGTTCCGCAGTCGATGGGGGAGCGCTTCTGGGATCGATTTATCGCGTCCAGATGAGACGCGCTAAATCGATCCCAGAAGATCGATCTCTACCTGCCGAATCGGGCGGGTAGTGTGGACCTACCCTAAATCCTAAGAGTGACAGAGTTGTAGTGATCTATCAATTTGAAGTATTTTTCAGGGTGGACCAGGAGGTAACCCTTGGGGATCTCTGACTTTAGTTTGGTGTCTCTGGCCCTGTGAGAGTTAAAACAGCAAGGAGATGGAAAAATTTCCTGTGTCTTTGTTTTATTTCATTCATTCATTCAGGCTCCAAGGATAAACTTCCTCCCAGGTAGCATTTCTAAAGTGCGATAGGGCCATTAACCAATCCTTTGTTGTGATGTTCCTTGATTGCCCATCTGATTTTGATAGTTCTTCTGGATGGGCGAGAAGAAACACTCTTCTCATCTGAGTTCACAAGTTTAGAGCAAACTTTTTCAAAGTTACAAAGCAAAACTTACATATTTCCTTATAGCATGGAATGAAGACATTACAAATAAGATTAATACATGCTCAGCAACGTACAAACATTCTATAGAGCCTAAACACTACATACTTTCTTATAAGACTAATACCTGTTTTGAGCAACACTAATCGATAAGTGAATTGGTCTGGGCTCCAGCTATGAGTTTGTCAGTTCTTAGCTAATGCCTGCAACCTTGGCAAGAGCTGGCAACTGGCCTGCCAGCGTCTCACTCATTGCCAGGATATGTTATAAAGGCCAAATTATAACTGGGTTAAAAAAAGAATTAGATAAGTTCATGGAGGATAGGTCTATCAATGGCTATTAGCCAAGATGCAAGCTTGGCTATTAGCCAAGCCAGAGCTGCAACCCCATGCTCTGGGTGTCCCTAAGCCACTGCCTGCCAGATGCTGGGACTGGATGACACGGGATGGATCACTCAACGTTTGCCCTGTTCTGTTCATTCCATCTGAAGCACCTGTTATTGGTCACTGTCGGAAGACAGGATACTGGGTTAGATGGACCATTGGTCTGACCCAGTATTGCCGTTATTATGTTATCTCTAAACTCTTCCTGCCCACGACGACTATCTCAGGGTTAACACAGTTTTATCTAAAATGTCTGTGACATAAATATTGTGATTTTTTTTAACAAGGAAGTATAGGTACATTTATTTAACTTCTGTAGCACTATAGAAATGTTACATTAATGGTCTAAGTGGGAACTGCCATGAACAAAAGCAATACATAGTGCGGGCTTGTTTATACTTACAGTGCTGCAATGGCACAGCTGTATCAGTGCAGCTGCGCTGCTGTAGCGCTTAGTGAAGACTCTACCAATGCTGACAGAAGAGCTTCTCCTGTCACCGCAGGTACTCCAGCTCTCCGCTGGGCAATAGTTATGTCAGCAGGAGAAGTCTTCCCGTTGGCATAGCACTGTCCACACTGCGGGTTGGGTTGGTATAACTACATCGCTCAGGGGTGTGGCAGGACCCTTAAAGCAATTTTTCCTCCCTCTCTCATATGGGCATCTAAATATTACAGCACATTTGGGGACAGTGCTTTAAATGGGACTCTCTCAAGACTTTTAGGGCCAAAATTTGAGTAAACTTAATAATATTGTACTCTAATGGGAAAACATTTCTAAACTTCTAAATGTTCAGTTTCCCTGTCTGAGAAATAGCACTTGCTTAGGACTAGGGCAAACTTTTTGGCCCAAGGGCCACATCGGGGAATAGAAATTGTATGGAGGGCCATGAATGCTCACAAAATTGGGGTTGGGGTGCGGGAGGGGGTATGGGCTCTGGGGTGGGGGTGGGGCTGGGGATGAGTTTGGGGTGTAGGAGGGTGCTCTGGGCTGGGGCCGAGGGGTTCAGAGGGCGGGAGGGGGATCAGGGCTGGGGCAGGGGTGCAGGAAGGGGTTTGGGTTCTGGCTGGGGGTGCGGACTCTGGGGTGGGGCTGGGGATGAGAGGTTTGGGGTGCAGGAGGGTGCTCCAGGCTGGGATCAAGGGGTTTGGAGAGCGGGACGGGGATCAGGGCTGGGGCAGGGGGTCGGGGCGTTGGGAGAGGCTCAGAGAGCGGGACCGAACCGCGTGGTGTGACCTTGTCCCAGCGCCAGAGCGGGGCCAAGCCGCATGGTGTGGCCCCGACCCAGCTCCCCGGCTAGAGCAGGTCCGAGCCGCTTGGTGAGGCTCAGGGGCCGGCTTTAAATGGCTCTGGGCTGCGGGCCATAGTTTGCCCACCCCTGGACAAGGGCGACCTTGGCTTAAGTCCCTGCTTCACCACAGACTTCCTGTGTGACCCCGGCAAGTCACTTAGCCTCTATGGTCCTCCATTCCCCAGCTGTAAAATAGCGATAATAACACTGCTCACAGGGGTGTTGTAAAGATAAATACATTAGCGATTGTGAGGGGCTCAGATACTACAGTAATGGGGACAATATAAATAGAGTAGATAAAAATCAGAAATATTCAACCTTACTTGCAAGTGTTCTTTTTTCTAAGTAGGTGTCGGTGGTGCACCTAATGTGTAAAAGAGGGGAGCTTGGGCTTACATTTGTATTCTATTTAATAACTGAACGTTGTGGAGAAAACAAAAATAAAGTTGGGCTCTCCAGAAGATCAATTGCTCTGTTCTGTGGCACATTGAAGAGAGTCCTTTTTCACTGTTCTGCAGGATGGAGCCCGCATCCCCATCCTGACAGCTGTTCTAATTCAACAGTTGTCAGTAGTTGTATCATGCAAAATTTATCAATGGCTGCAATGGCACTTGGCCAAACCAAGGTATGCAGTATTTTTACATCCCTACCATTACAATACTTAGTGTATGAAATAGATATTAAATAGAGTAAGTATTTCTCTACTCTTTGTGCTTGACAGTTGGACTTTCAAGTATGGGTCACACATCTTTCTAGTTTTCAAAGTTAGAGAGGAGGCTTTACTAGGTTCAGGAGTCCTAATAGTTAAGAGGAGGAAAGATGGTTTAGTGAATATGATGTTGGCTTGAGACTAGGAGACCTGGGTTTGCTTCTCAGCTCCACCACAGATTTCCTAGGTGACCTTGAGCCAGCTACTTAATCTACTTTGTGCCTCAGTTTATCTGTGAAATGCGGAGAATATTTGCCTAACCCAAAGGGTTATTGTGAGAACAAAACCCATTAAGGATTATTCAGTACTCAGATACCTTGGTGATGAAGTACCTTGACAGACAGTTCAAGGCATGAGTGGCATACTTAACTGTGACATCTTTAGTTTCTGTGTATTGCAACTAACATTTCGAAGAACTCTGCCTGTAAGCAGATACAGCCACCATTTTGTTCTAAGAGATGCTGCGGAACAGAGTAGATATGCATATTGTGCTTTGTCATGTAGACATTATTATTTGTTGTTTTCTGTTTTCCTCAGTCTAAAACAAATCATTCAAATAGAATGTGTACGATTGCTGCTTATGCATGGGAAAACATAATGTGATGAACGCATTAAAAAGTTTGCATGTGGCACACTTCTTCAGGCAATTAGGTCATCGTTCTCCATTGTCTTACATTTGTGTAATCATTTACACCTGTGCAAGTGGGTGTAAAAGGCTACTGGTAGGGTGAGTGAGAAGAGATTTCAGATTTGGTGGCATTTAACACCCACTTGCACAGGGGTAACAGGAGTAAATGACTAATATGCAAAGCAAGTGGAGAATGAGGCCCACATTTGGTGAAAAAGGGAATTTATTTTTTCAGGCAACTTGTTTTTCAGACAAAAATCTTGAATAAAGTCTTCAAATCTAGTCCAGTTCGGAACATATTTTTCTCGGTTTTGCAGAAGTTGCTGGTTCTGACCACAATAGCTTTAAATATTTAAGATGAGCTAGAGACTGCAAGATGTTTGTCTTGTTTAGGACAGATTATTGAATACACTGGCAATTAACTTTTCATGGTGTTTACATGCTTAGCTGGTGCAGTGATAATAGTATATGGTGTCTGTCCATTGTCTAAGCACCCACCGTTTAGAAAGAGAGTTCTTGGCAAGAGCCGCAGGCCGCAACTGCTTCTCACTGGCTGATGTTTATCAAAATCATATTACATTGATCTGTCGGCCAGAGTCACCTCTGCTGGGAGGCTGGGTGATTTGCTGGTGAGAGGGTTGTGCTGCAGCCAAGTCTGTAGTAGTGCTTCCTGGCTGTCAAATAGGTGGCATTGTCCGTTTCCCACCAAGGGCACACAGTTTTTTTTAGGAACTTTGAGTTTCCACTGCTGGGTGATGACATGGCCTGGCATTTCACAGAGATCACTTTAATCCAGACCAGAATTATGCAGCAGGCTCCCTTGGATTCTGCATCACATTGAAATTTCTGCGGCAGCTTGACGTAATTTCAAAAGAATGGAATAAAATATGAAAATTCAATCTGTGGAGTATTGTGTGTGTTCTTTAGTTTTGATATTGAGTTCTGTATAATTCTCAGTCATGGAATGCTATTCTATGTATTTTACTCTGCTCCACAGAGGATTTTTGTATTGGCAATGCATCCTGCATCCTGATTTGTTAGGGGGACGATGGAAGTTTGGGCATCTATGCAACTGGTTTTTTTTTTAGGAAACAGGCAGCAAAGGCCTTTGGCACTGGAGTGGGACTGCATCTCTGATGGAAAGAGACAGAGGTGGCATGACAGTTTTAGAGATTTGGTTAGTCTGAATTCCTGGTTCCTCAAAATCCCCGTAACAACAAGTGGCAACATGCCGCCACCACTGCCTGCTCCGAGTATCTGCCTCTGGATCCAACAATGATTTTATTTGTTTGCACAGTGCAGTGGGGCCCTGATCCTGACTGTGCTTTTGGGCTCTTCCATAATATAAATAATATAAATGATTAATAATAAACACACAAACTGGATGTTTCAGCTAAATTAATCAGCTTTTAAACAGTTAATGTTGAAGTATTGTGATCTTTAGGCTGAAGTCAATCTCCTACTAAAATGAATGCAGAAGTTCACATCTTGCTGAGACTTACTGTTTTAGGCTGTCTGCAGATTCAAGAGGACAGCACAGCATTGATTTATATCTGGTTCACATTCAAAACAGATGTCACAGTTTCAGAGTAAGCCGTACCTTCCAAGTAATAGGCCCATGCCTGCATTTCTCTCAAAGTGGAATCCCAGGTTTCACCCCACTTCTACATTTGGTCCTGAGGCAGAGTACTCCTGTTTACACAGTGTGTTTTCTCAGCAGATCCAACAGGGTTGGGCTCTGCTATAGACTTCCCTCTGGAAGCTCTGAAAAATATGAAAATGCAGTGACATCAGACAGCCTCTTCATATAGTCTCAAATTGGGATGAAAAGTCAATCTCAAAAATATTTGTGAATTAAAAAAAACCAATATTTTTGTTCATTTTGGGTCAATCAAAATGTTTTGATAATTTCAAAACATTTCCCTTCAATTATGAACTTTCTTCTGCTATCTTCTTCAGTCTGGTTTAGATTTCAGAAAACTGGATTTTTTTCACTTCGGAAATATTGAAACAATTTGTTTTGACAATTTTGAAACGTTTTTCGCAACATTTTTTCAAGCCAAAAAATTAGTTGAAACTAACCCTGATTGGTGAACTGTTTCATTGTTGTCGAATTGGCATTTTTTGAATAAAAAATGATTTATCGAAAAATTCATAACCAGCCGTAAAGTGCTGAGCCTGATTCTTCATCTGAGAAAGCCAATGAAAAATTCAGAGGGATCTACAAGTAGGGAATGTCTTCTTGTCATGTGGTGGAGCTGTTTACTTCCCAGCGCCATCCATTTGAGCCTACCTCTCTTGGATTTGATGCATAGCAAAGGAAAAAATATCCTAACAAAGGTTCCTTAGGAAAAATCTGATTTCTTGTTGAAACAGTTGCATAGATGTGAAACCAGTTTCCATGGTTTTTATGAATCTCTGTACCATGTAAGCTGCAGAGCAGTTTTAATTGAATGCAGATCTTAGTTGTAATTCCTAAAGGAGACTATCCTAAGTAATCTGTCCCTCCTCCTGCTCCTTCAATCTAGAAGTTGGGTCAGCCCCAATTGTGGTGTTTGGCTGTGCATTTAATAATCCAGATGGGTCATAGAAGACATCTCCTGCGAAAGAATCTGTGGTTTATGTAAATATTCAGATTGTGATAAGCAGCAAGCAACTACTCTGCATACTGCGCAAACACAGTAGCAGTTTTTATGGTGCCATCCATTGCAGTTTTGAACTGTGCATTGAAGAAATTCCAAGGTACTTGCTGAGATTAAAAGGATGATTAAAAATAAGGGCAGAAACAGGATTCACCAGACTGTTAAAAAGGGATTTATGTATAATTACAGAAGGAGAAAAATGAGGTCCCAGCTTGCTACACTGCAAAGTGGGAGAGCCAAGTTCAGGAACTGACTTGGATCCTGGACTCTGGGCCACATGAATAACTAAATCTCATCATGTGCATGCTGTTTAAGGGGTCACACTGTGACACTCGCTACTGGCCTGTCTTGCTGGGAGCAGGCAAA
>NW_020664562.1:36023957-36112049 GCF_002925995.2 Terrapene triunguis | reverse complement strand
GGCTAAGGGGCTGAATAACTCATAACATATTCATTTTTGTTTCCAATTACTTGTATGTTGTAGGTCTAAAAGCCACAAGAGAAATATTCAATAGGAGGCATAATTGTCTAGCTGACCATGAGACTGGGTGTCAGAAGATACAGAGTCTGTTCACTATTCTGCCATGTACTCACTATAGGCCTGATTTTTTCACCAATGATACTAGTGGAAGTTTTGCCCTTGATTTAAATTGGAGCAGGAGCAGGCAAGTCAGGAAATCTCTATGGCATAATCTTGGGCAAGTCTGTTTCTGTGCCTCAGTTTCCTTGACTTAGAGGCATCTTTATAAAGCCAATTGAGATTCTCAAGTGATAGGCACTATATACTATAATTCAAAGTATTGTTATGGTAATAATCATGTCAAAGAAGTATTTGCTCTATTTACCCACCTATTTAACAAGACAATTATCTAGATTTACTAATGTAAACATTGTGTCCTGACTTTTACCTTTTACTTTAAGATGTTGGTCTTCTCGCTCCTGTTCCTGCTCCCAATCTACCATGCAGGAGACCCTCTGTCTGAGGGACTTCTTCATCCAGCATGCAATCCACTTGGAAGCCTCGCACTTCCCTGGCATGCGGAACACACTGGCGGATCGCCTCAGCACCACAAGTGGTCCCTTCACTCGGAGGTTGTCAGAATGCTCTTCCAGAAGTGAGGAGCTCCCCAAGTGGACCTGTTTGCCACTAGACAGAACAGAAAGTGTCATCAGTTTTGTTCTCTCCAAGGCCTCAGCAGAGGCTCAGTCTCCGATGCCTTTCTTCTGTCTTGGTCAGGAGACCTGATGTACGCCTTCCCGCCAATTCCACTCATCAGCAAAGTCCTCTCAAAAATCAAGAGGGACAAGGCACGGGTCATTATGATCGCCCCAGCATGGCCTCACCAACATTGGTTTGGCATGCTCATGGACCTGGCCGTAGCAGTCCCATGGCCACTTCCCAGACGCCCGGACCTACTCTCCCAGGATCACGGTCGACTCCTGCCCCCGAACCTTGCCTCTCTCCATCTCACAGCTTGGATGCTGTGTGGCTGAATCCAGAGAAACAAGTCTGCTCTAGTCAGGTACAGCAGGTTCTCCTGGAGAGCAGAAAACCCTCCACCAGAGCAACTTACCTGGCAAAGTGGAAGCGTTTCTCCTGCTGGACGGGAATATCTCCCTGACCCAGTCGTCTCTGCAGTCCATCCTGGATAACCTGCTTCACTTAAAGCACCAAGGTCTCGCCTTCTCTTTGATCAAGGTGCACCTAGCAGCCATATCAGCCTTCCATCCGCGTATCCAGGGTAGATCGGTGTTTTTGCATCAGATGTCGATCTGGTTCCTGAAAGGCCTTGGAAGGCTCTTCCCACTGATCCAGGATCCGGTTCCCCAATAGGACTTCAACCTGGTCCTCTCCAGGCTCATGGGACTACCCTTTGAGCCTATGACTTGTTGTTCCCTTTCCCACTTGTCAAGGAATGCAACCTTCCACATAGCTATTACCTCTGTGAGATGTGTCTCCGAGATTAAAGCCCTCACTTCAGAGCCCCCATACACGGTATTCTACAAGGATAAGGTCCAGCTGTGGCTCCATCCAGCCTTCCTGCCAAAGGTGGTGTCGCACTTCCATGTCAACCAGGATATCTTCCTCCCGGTGTTCTGTCCAAAGCCTCACATGACCAATGAGGAGAGGCAGCTGCATACTCTAGATATCAGGCGTGCCCTGGCTTTCTACATGGAGGGCACCAAGCCCTTCCGCAGATCAACCCAGCTCTTTATCGCGACAGCAGACAGGATGAAGGGCTTTCCAGTGTCCTCTCAGAGTATTTCGAATTGGATCACCATCACTGCAGCCGTACTTGTTCTGAGTTGGGGCAGGCAGAGCCTTCACCGATAGTGAAGGCTCACTCGACTAGGGCTCAAGTGTCTTTGTCTGCCTTCCTGGCGCATGTCCCTATCCAGAACATCTGCAGGGCCGTGACGTGGTCTTCGGGACACACGTTCATGATGCATTACGCCATCACCCAGCAAGCCAGAGATGACACTGGATTTGGCAGAGTTGTGTTGCAATCGACACGTCCATGAACACCTACCTGCCTCTGATGGTATTGCTTGGGAGTCACCTACAATGGAATGGACATGAGCAATCACTCCAAGAAGAAAAGATGATTACCTTTCGTAACTGTTGTTCTTTGAGATGCATTGCTCATGTCCATTCCATGACCCACCCTCCTTCCCCTATGTTGGAGTTCAGGCATGAAGGAACTGAGGGATGGGGGAGCTGGCGGCACCTCTTATTCCGACGTATATGCGTTCCACTCCAGAGGGCACCAGAGCCGGACTCCTACAAATACCACTGAGGGAAAAACTTCCAGAACCAGTGCATCCAGCAAGCATACACACCTACAATGGAAAGGACATGTATGAGTCAACAGTGTGATGCTGTTGCAAAAAAAACAAATGTGATTCTGGGATGCATTAACAGGTGTGTTGTGAGCAAGACACGAGAAGTCATTCTTCCGCTCTACTCTGCGCTGGTTAGGCCTCAGCTGGAGTATTGTGTCCAGTTCTGAGCATCGCATTTCAAGAAAGATGTGGAGAAATTGGAGAGGGTCCAGAGAAGAGCAACAAGAATGATTAAAGGTCTAGAGAACATGACCTATGAAGGAAGGCTGAAAGAATTGGGTTTGTTTAGTTTGGAAAAAAAGAAGACTGAGAGGGGACTGATAGCAGTTTTCAGGTATCTAAAAGGGTGTCATAAGGAGGTGGGAGAAAACTTGTTCATCTTAGCCTCTAAGGATAGAACAAGAAACAATGGGCTTAAACTGCAGCAAGGGAGGTTTAGGTTGGACATTAGGAAAAAGATCCTAACTGTCAGGGTGGTTAAACATTGGAATAAACTGCCTAGGGAGGTTGTGGAATCTCCATCTCTGGAGATATTTAAGAGTAGGTTAGATAAATGTCTATCAGGGATGGTCTAGACAGTATTTGGTCCTGCCATGAGGGCAGGGGACTGGACTCGATGACCTCTTGAGGTCCCTTCCAGTCCTAGAGTCTGTGAATCTATGAATTAGCAATACATCTCATAGAACAACAGTTATGGAAGGTAACCGTCTTATTCCTCACCTCATGATTGTAGACAGTAATCAATACAATACAAAGCAAAGCACCATTTTGGCTTCATTTCCCCATCCCTGTCTCATACTCCCATGGACTTTGAGATATGCATAAGAAGTTTGTTCAGCCTCTGGACTTTCTTAGGAGCTGCACTGGTGAGATACAAAGGAAGTTATGAGCAGTCTTCCTTGGCTGGGAGGTAGATGAATATAATGTGATCCTGATAGGAAGATGTGTGCAGTCAGTGGCACTCAGGACAGATAGAAAGTGAGCTGTATCCAAAATCTTTCATGATTTGCTAGTAATGCAGTGTGTTTCTTTGAAGACCACTATCATTCCAGAGATTAGAATAAGAAACATATCTATACAGCGTCAGATGGTGTTTCTAATAGTGGGTTGGAAAGGAATCTGCTCTGGCTATATTGTGTCCTCTTTGGCCATGGAAATCCCAAGGCCCGAGGTCACCTTGACAGCCACAGGTAATGCATGACTGTGATGCATCTGACACTTAGTCCTAACTGCCTTTCAAATCCTCACAGAGATTTCATATAGTTTGTTTGTCAAACCTGTCTATCTCTAGAATTCTTATTTCTCTTAGAGAGGCAGAAAAATTCTGTGTACTTTGATTTCACGGCACTAACGCCTTCTCCTTCATCTCTCATGGATTTGCTTTTAGTGAAACAAAGGAGACTTTACTTTTTTGCACACCCACAAATGCATCTAGCCCTCAGGAGATCGCTTTAGTAGGAAACTGAAGTGCTTTAGAAGCAATTAGACCTGGTCAAAAAATTTCCATTCCGATGAAGTTTGAAAGAAAAATGGGACAACATACAAATTTCTAACTTAAACCTACAACTTAATTGGAGGACCAAAGTAAATTTCACTTAAAAAATAATTTAGATCTTAATCCAGCAAAGCATTTAGGCATTTGCTTAATGTTAGGCATGTGAGTAGTCTCATTATTTAAGACAACCAGACTACTCACAAGATTAAAGTTAAGTATATGCTGAAGTACTTTGGTGGACTAGAATTTTAAGTGGGAGACTGTATCGATAGCCATATTCGTATTTATGCTGTAGTGTTTAGGACTGCTTGGAGGTGCCAAGTCATGGGAATGGGGTTCTGCAGAAGGAAGGCAAGGGGAAGGTGGCTTGCTTGGACATGTAAATGCTAGCATAGGCACCGACTCCATGGGCGCTCTGCAGCTGGAGCACCCACTGACAGCCCCTCTATCAGCTCCCCTCCTCCCCCCAGGCCCACCTGCCTGCCAGTGGGCCCCGAAACAGCAATTAGCTGTTTCGCGGTGGGCAGGAGACTGGAGGGAAAGGGGGAGGACTGAGGACGTGGTGCTCGGGGGAGGGGCGGAACTGGGCGGGGTGGGGGTGGAGTGGGGGCAGGAAGAGGCGGGAGTGGGGTGTTGGGGTGGGGTCTGGGGCAGAGCCAGGGGTCGAGCACCCCCCGGCACTTTGGAAAGTTGGCACCTGTGCATGTTAGGTATATATTTAAAATATGGATGTAACTGCTTTAAAAAAATAACCATCCCTTAAAATTGCATCTGTTTTTATAACTAATTAATACAGTGAAGTTAACTCTTTACTGGATGGTTTCCGTAGTAAAACCTACAAGCACCTGATCATAAGTAAAATAGGGTTTTGGGTTTTTTTTTGTTTTTGTGAAAGTTCCTATAATATTTTTCTCCCTGTATTGGAAGGTGGCTGCCATTTCAAACCAATGGGTCATCCATCTACAGATTAAATCAATAAAACATTATCACAGAGAGAAGCTCAAGAAAAGTGAGTGAAAGGCTGTTACTTTAATATTGGCATCTGCAGAAAAGCCAGGCATACTGTACGACAAAGAATGGCTTCCCCCCCCCCCTTACTCTATTGCGCTATTCAGAAAGGAAAAAGTGAAAACAGAACTAATACATTTGGTAAAATGCTGTTCACTTGAAGTGTCATATCCCACTTCATTGCTCGGACGAAGAAATTGGGGACAAAGGATTTCTCTGTAAAAAGCAGCCTGTAAAAAGGAGTGAAACCTGGCACAAGAGTTTTTAATAGCATTTTTAACAGGCTTAACTGGCACTTTAAACTGTAACAAAAGTTTCTAATTTTTAGCCATTAATGCTCATGCTCGATTTTTCTGAGCTGCACCCCATTATCTGTCACTACCTTCCTTGTGAAATAAAATCCTGGGAGCCTTGGTAGAAGGGGCTACAGCATCAGATTATAGAATGTGAGACCTGGGCAGCAGGGAATATACTGTGCTCTGACACGACGGCTGCTTCCCCCTTTTCATTCCTTCCTAGTACACAAGACTTAGAGGCACAGCCCATCATTTATGCACACATTTACCCAGCTTGCATGTGCAGCCTTGAAAGTGCTGCTGGTTTTTAAATTGGTCTAGATGATTTTAATCCTTACTGTGTACTGGCCAGGTTGTGGGAACTACAAAAGTGTCTTCAGTTAAGATGTTACAGAATTTGGGACATATGTGGACTAGGCGGTCACTAGGGTTGACCACAATGAGCTAATGTTTTTAAACACTGGTGTACTATACTGTTTACACTAAGTGCATAATGCTGTTTAAAATCCCCTTGGTTAAAATGTGCTCATTAAGACATTTTAAAACACAAGCTCTTTTCCTAGACATGCCCTCTGTGTAAGCCCTCTCTGCAGTGTAAGCCCAGGGTTTGAACTCAGGATCTAGCCTAACCCCCCTTGCGTCTACACACAAATCATGCTAACCCAGGGCTTGGACTCAGTATGTCTACACTCCAATGCAAGCCCAGGGGTGGTGGGACATGAGTCAGCGGACCCTGGGTTTGAGAACCCAGGGCTTGAGTGTCTACGTTGATTGTCAACCCTAAGTTAAAGCCCACGATTCCAGTGGCCACACTGCAGGACGCAGACCCAAGTCCATCAACCGTATCTGAGATTTCCTAGCACCCTCCCAAAATGTGGCTGCTCTAGCCCTTTGATCAGGGGGCAGTGTGGGAAAACATGACTGCCCACAATGCACGTTACAGGAAGTTTGAACAGCCCATCAGCACATCCTGCCAAGCTGTCCTTTTGCTTTGTATGTTTCTAGCAACTGGAGCCAGCAACAAGGAAATGTTGCCATTTCAAGAACTTCAATTGCTTGGGCTTTCGCTGCTGTTTCAGGAAACGGGCAGAGCTTCTGTGAGACACTGGTGAGCAGTTTGGCGGCATTTTCTGACTCATTGGAGGCACCTGATAGAGCTAATGATGGAGCAGGAAGAGGACATAGACATGGCAGACTTGCACTGGCTGATGCAGCTCATGACACTCGGTATAGCTGCTGAGGCCCCCTACGTAGACTGGTGCAGAACCACAAGCACAGACTAGAGGATCACATTGTCATGAAGACCTGGGATGACCAGCAGTGAGTCCAGAATTTTTGTGTGAAGAAAACTACATTTCTGGAGCTTTGTGAGCAGCTTACCCCAACCTTCCAGCATAAAGATACACACACAGGTCCATCGGCAACCAGTCTGATGTTGGAAAGTCAACTGCGGGTAAAGCGATGGCAGAGGTTTCTGAGGCAATGAGGTGTGTGGTTTACCCCAGGGTGGTGGATCTGAAAGATATTCCTGTAGTAATTGCTGGCTTTGAGAGAATGGGGTTTCCAAACTGCGACGGGGCCATTGGTGAGATTCATGTGCCCTGTGGACCACAGAGGCTGATTTATGAACATCAGTGTTTGCTGCACTGGAAGTGTTCATGATGCCAGGATTTTCTGACAATTGGGAGTCTACATTCATGGACAGGCTGGCACACTATTCCCACCACATGACATTGCATAAACCGAGTTACTGTCCTTCCTGTTACTCTTGGGGGACCATGCGTACCCTCTTTTGCCTTGGCTTATGAAATCATACCCTGATTTAAGAGGCCCTGACAAAAGAAGGTTTAATTTCCCTCTCAGCAGATGCAGAATTGTGGTTGAATGTGCGTTTGGCTGATTAAAATCCTCATTGGAGAGGTTTACAGATCCGTTTGGATTCCAGTGTCATCAATGCTGTCCGCATTACTGTGGCTTGCTGTGCTCTTCACAATCTTTGTGAAGCCAAAGGTGAGCCATTTCCCCCTGAATGGACCAATGACAGCGAGGGGCTGATGTACCGGTATGCTCAGCCAGAAAGTGCACCTGCCACAGCTGGAGCTGGATGCACCCAGGCAACAGAAGTCAGGGAGGCTTTGTGCACCCACATTATGGACTTGCATGAGTCAATGGAAGAGGGGGAATAGTACTTGTATGAATGTGCTTGTGTGGGGGAAGCACTGATTGCTTGTGTGGGAGACGGGTTGATTGTCATGCGTTGTATTTTGGAATGATATGACAGCTTATGAAATTCTGGGGGGGGAAGAAGGCAACAGTATGGATTGCTGTAAATAACTGATGTATGGATTGATGCATATAACTATATTGAGACATGGGTTTTGCATGCAACCTCCCAGTTGTCCCTGATCATGTGTTTACCATTACTGTGTTATTTAAAATGGACATTATGCGATGTGTTGCTGGGATGGCAATAAAATTGCTTTATAAAATAAAAACCTTTATTTTTAAACATGTATTGGAAAAGTACAATATTAAACCATCGCCTAGCAGGCCAACTGCCTTTAGCACCCTAGATACACCAGCAACACCAAAAGCTTTCAAAGTAACCAAGAACAGAGTGCCTAAACAAGTGCAAACACTTAAACTATGTACACAAGGCACCTCCCACCATTGTGTGTCCCCTGGCTTACCGTTCTCCTTTCCCTTCCTTCTACATTTGCCGCACACTTGGTGATGGGGTGGGGGATGGAGTGTCCGTGGGGTGGGGAGGGGCTGTTCAGCACTGAGACTACATGGGGCACATTTGCCCTGTCCAGTCACTTACAGGGGCCAATTGCCTGGGCCATCCAGCCATGGAGTTACAGGCCAGGGGATTGCAGAGGTGACGCTGCCTGTGGTACTGACACAGCAGGAGCCTGCGCTCTTTTGGCCATTAGAGACCACAGCCACTCGAACAGTTCTTGCTGTTGTGCTCTGTCTTCCTCTCTAACAACCGTTCAAGTTCCAGGAACTGCGAAGCTAGTGCCTGCTTCCATGTTTCTACCGTGTGCTCAAACTACAAAGCTAGCCTGAGCCTTTCCGCTTGCCTCTCAGTATGTTTTTCCTCTTGCCACAAGTCCCTTTGCCTTTGGTACTCAATCTGCTTGTTGGCCCAGTCCAGAACTTCAACCATAAGTTCATCATGGAAACACTTCCTCTTGGAATGGTCCACGAAGATATGATTGGCCCAGGCTTCTGCAGTGTGGATGGGCTGTGGAGGTCCTGCCACCTGAAGAGTTGAAAGGGCCTGGAATAGAACAAGACACAGAGGGTTATTGTATTGAATAGCTCAGTGCAGGAGCACAGAAAAAATCATTTTGGAATTTCAAAGACAGAAAATGTTGCTGAACTTCAATATATTGCAGAGGGCTGCTTCGGACCACAGAAGCTCCCTGGACACAGATGGGTTAATCACAGTGAAAAAAGTGCTGAAAGAATGTTAAGTTAAAAATTATAATCTTCTCCCCTCTCCCCCCCAAAATTGAGTTTGTGGGGTGGTCGGTGGCCGTGCTATATAACCCTTCTCTATCATTTCAGGCTTTGTACATTTTGGAGAATATAACAGTTCTTGTGGTGCCTGATTGGCAAAAATAGGTATTATTCCAAGCGGCTTGTGGGAAACCAGGTGTATATGCCACTGAAGTATTCAAAGGTCTGGTGAATGAGCAGCACATCTATGAGTGGAGTGGGCTGATGAGCTACTGAGGTGACCCTGAAAAACACACCCTTCCCCAAAATGTGACTACTTATCTGGATTTCCTTCTACAGGAAGAGTTTGCAGCTATTAGCACCCGTGATTGAATCACAATTCCACGTGGGAATCAACAGGTTGCTGCATTAGCTTCTGCATGGTTTAGTGCCTCCCTCAGCTTCTGATATATACTGTTTAGGACTGCATGCAAACACACAGAGCTCCCCTGCCACCCTCCTGCTTTCCCCGCCACCTCAGCAAATTTCTGGACTGAATTTAAACCCCTCCCCGCCCCCCCCGGTTGTATTTGGGACTAATACTTCTTCACCCATGGAATGCATTGACTTAACAGAAATGGGCTACATTTCAAAATGGGCTATGTTTGAACCACTTCCCCCCACTTTCCCGTACACGTCAGTCTTTTCACGTGGCTTGTTACACCATTGGGTAGGTACCGAGCGGCGTATGTACAGGGAAGGTAATATAATGTTTTTATTTTAACAAACCAGAATGTACTAGGAAAAATGTGTGCCTTCCCAGTACAAAATTCTCTTTTAGATGCTTGTTTTACTGTTTGCATTTCCTGGGTCCATTTTCAATTCCATGTGGTGAGGAGGAGGATGGGGGCACACCAAGGCACTGACATGCAATCCACCATTAGCAGATACATGCTGCTACCTGAGGCTTATAATATCTTTTGCATTGGTTCAGAGAGCAAAAATTCCTCCCATTCCTATAATAATATATGCAAAAATGAAGCCATAAACGTACCAGGCTCTGGTGCAGCTTTTCCTCTTCTGTTGCTGCATCCAGTTCCGCAGGGAGCAAGGTGAGAGGCCATCAGAAAGGTTCTCTGAGTATGCCTTCAGGATGTGCTGCAGCTGCTCCTGCAGCAAAGCCTCCTCTAGGACCAATTTCATCAGCAGAGTCACTTCATTTGCCTCATTCAGCACCTGCTGTTGGCTCCCATCAGTTCCCATGCTGGCTTCTGGAGGCAGCAGGTCACCATCCCAGCTGACCAGGTCATCGTGCACCACTGTTGGCTCTGTGTTTGGCACGGTCTTCAGCACCGGTCAAACTCATCATAACACAGGCACAACGTCGTCGAGTTGCCGGAGTTGCAGTTGTGGTCCCTGGTTTTCCAGTACTCGGTCTTGAGCCGCTTAATCTGTTCCCTGCACTGGTCACCCGTTCAGTAAATTTCCAACACTGCTAGCTTCAGTGCTATTTGCTGGCACGTGTGGTTGTATCTTTTACTGGGCCAACTTCTGTTGGTGGAAGGAACAAGCTTTTGAGCTTCAGAGAGCTCTGAAGAGCTTGAAACCTTGTCCCTTCCACCAACAGAAGTTGGCCCAATAAAGGATATTACCTCTTTTGTCTTGCCTCTCTCATTTGTTTTTGTCTCCATTTAACAATAAAGTCCATAAATTAAGTAGGGCAATCTGATGGGTCCCAAAATGGTATCTGGGATGTTCCATCCAAGTGTTGGTGGAGCTTCATGTTGTAAATATTTTTGTAAACGTGGGGTAACATTTATGATGTGCATTGGTGTAGGTTAGTGTTTGGCTGTTCACCAAAGTAAACTTTTGAAGTATAAAAGACACAGGCACTGTGATAACCGTACTCAAAGCTTCTGTTTTATTCATTTCACTTTCTTTCCCCATCTCAATTTCGCTCTTTCAACAAGTGCAAGAAGCATAGGTTAGAACTAACAGTCACATGTCAGCTCAAGGACGTCTTGCATTCAGAATGAGTTATTTTTATTTTACTGAGGAAAATAAACATGTGTCTCTTTGATTCCTCCCCAAGGCACATGTTTAAAGATGGCTTCCTGAAAACCTCTCTTAAGGGAAGGGATAGGATGACAGTATCATGAAAAGGCTTTTTGAACTTTCATCCAGACATAGGAAGAAAAAAAAAAACATGAAGTGTTTTCATACACATAACCTGGTCAATAACTGCCTGTCAGAGAGATTAAAGGAGAGGTGAAGGGAAGTTTGCCAAGTTACAAGAATGAGCTTAGGAGGGGCATTTATTTTTAAAATGCAGCCACTAATGAATTCATAGTAAAGGTGAAACATTTAAAACTTCTCTGATCTCTTATGGGAGCTTTTCTGAAGGCTTTAAGGTTCACATAGGAGAGCAATTTGGGAATGGTGAAACAGTCTGCAGATAACGAGCCACTCATTTAAAAAGCCCTCAAGATGGATTGTGGGGGTGGAATAAGTTCCTGCTTCCATAGGAATGTTGTCTTAATGTAGAGATTGTCTCTGCTGTGTTTGTACAGCTCCTAGCACAATGGGGCCCCAATCCCAATTGGGGTCTGTGAGTGCAATCATTATTAAAGCTGCGAGTCTGTCACAGAGGTGGATTCCATGACTTCCTGGGACCTCCGTGACTTCTGCAGCAGCCGGTGTGGCTGGCAACTAGGCCAGCCGCACCGGCCACTGGTGGAGCAGTCTCGGACCACTGTGCCCCCTCCCCCACAGCCGCAGCAGTGGTCTCGGGCTGTGCGCCACCCCCACCCCTAGCAGTGGTCCCGGGCCACGCACAACTCCGCCGCCCCCCAGCACCAGTGGTGGTCCCGGGCTGCGCGCCATCCCCTTCCCCCCGCATCAGCGGCGCCCCTGGGCCACCCCCTCCCCAGACCACCAGTGGTGCCCCCAGGCCATTCCCTACCCCAGAGCACCCACAGCACCCCTGGAGCCCCCCCCCCCAGGCACCCAAGACTTAGTCAGGGGTATATAGTACAAGTCATGGACAGGTCACGGGCGATGAATTTTTGTTTACTGCGCCTGACCTGTCCATGACTTTTACTAAAAATACCCTCGACTAAATCTTAGCCTTAATCGTTATACAAAGTTCAGTAATAATGAGCTGAACAATCTATCTCATGTCATGCAGATATTGAACATGAATTGAGTGTGTCTAGTTAAACACAAGTATTTATTTTCAGCCTCCTGACTTTTCAGCCCATCTAAACATCAGTTGAATACCATGTATATGTTGTTTCTTTAGATTCAGATGATGGGAAGTTTTGGAAGGCCCATAATTTTGGAACACTTAGTACAAGACTGGAAAAGCAGTAGAAAATATATGGCACCACTGAAAACAATCTTGCAGAAGCAGACTGGGTTACATTACTTAATAGGTCTTTTTATCATTAATTTCTATAAATAATGTGAAGAATCACTACCAAAATATTTAATTCTCATACTGTAGCCTGACACAGACAGTATAATACATCATGATGTTATCTGAGTAATAAAACATAATTCAACAATTAAACACAGAACACATTGGACATGTCTAGACAAGAAAAATAGGTTGCATTTGAAAATATGTTGCTCTTCTCTAGTGCTAATCATGGTTAGGTAACATGTTTTTTAAAGTATTGTGGCTGGGCTGGAAGCAAAGTCAGGTTTAAAATGCTGTTAACTAATATATTTTCAAGCAGGACCTGTCTGAGGGTTCATATGAGTTTGCATTTTATCCAAAGCGGTTTGTGCACCCATAAAGAGAATGAAAAGGGGTAGTGATTAGGCTGAAAAAGTTGGGATTCCTGATAAAAGTATGTCTCTAAAGAAAACTGCAGAATGGAGATGGCCAAGGGCACCTGAAAATTGCATTTCCCCCTTTTCCTAGAGGCAGTAATAAGGCATGTCAGCCCTGTAGTGCTGCCTGTGACCAGGAGTGGCACTGTACACACTCACTGCCTCAGTTTCCCCTAATGTGCCATCAGGAAGTGCACCAACGCTTTATGTAGGGAACAGCACCCCTTCAGAGGCATCTAGTTTATTAATCAAATGCTCAACAGGAATTACAAGCAGACCTTCTCCAGCATCTTAGCTGGGAGAGAGG
The DNA here is from genome assembly GCF_002925995.2 of Terrapene triunguis. NCBI lineage: Eukaryota > Metazoa > Chordata > Testudines > Emydidae > Terrapene > Terrapene triunguis. The sequence goes on along the minus strand of NW_020664562.1, from coordinate 36,099,236 downwards.
TGGAAATGGATGAACTAAGGCTGAAGTCCATCCAGGCCCTTTACCAGCAGGGCTCTTTTGACTTGGGTCCCTTTCCTGAAGTCAGGTCTCTTGCCCGTACCTGGAGAGAATTCTTTCCTGAAACCCAGAGGGCTGCGGAGATCTGTCACCAGCAACTCTTCTCCAGGTAGCATGTAGTTCCTGGGCTTCCTGCCATTGTTCGGGGAATCCCTTCACTGGGACCAGGCCCTCCTGGTGGCCGGCCAACTGTAGCTCTCCCTCTTAGGAATCACCTCTCTTTAGGAACTCCTTCTAGGCTTGTTTCTCTGGTGACACCCCACCCCCAGAGTGCACCTTTTAGGCTCCATACTCTCATGAGCTCTCCTAGACTCCGAGAGAGAAAACTACCACCATGCACTGCAGCCTGCATGGCTTCTATTTGCCTCTTTTGCTCAGCTTCCTCTTCTGGTTTATATAGCTCAGCCTTGGGGCGTGGGGGCAGGGCTTCCCTGATTACACCCCAGACTGTCCCAGCTGTAGGCTTCAACTGGCCCTTGTCTTTATCATTTTCCTGCTCAATTAGAAAGAGAGTTGGGTAGTTGGGATATATTAAAGCTGTCATCCTTCCAATGAGATGGTGTGAAGAAGTTCGCATGAACCTTTGCTGAACATCCACGTAGGGATGGATGCTGGCATTTACGTATCTTTACTATATTTTAGTGAAAGGCGAAGTTGCACCAGGTGAGGAGAAATATCCACTATAAGATTCATATGGCAGCTTCATAATCATTAGAGAGAGTTCAGAGAGTAGTGCCAAACCTGCAGCCTCCAGGATCCCAGTCTGTGGTCAGTTAGCCTACCTCCAACTTCATCTCAACTCTAGCTGGTTCATATTGAAAGTGAACTTCTTCTTCGTTCTAATAAGAAGCTCCGTTCTCTCCCGTTTCCCATCTGTATAAATATCACCTCTGCTCTGAGCTAGCTCAGCAGAGCTGTTAAGGGCAGGTGAATGGGAGAAAACTGAACGTTGACTCTAGGACATTGATGATGAGGGCCCCACTCAATGATTTTGCAACTGCGGGGAGCTCCAGACTTGTTGGACTGGCTGTGGTAGCCTTGCAGAGCTCTATGGACAATAAAACTAAACTATTCCATAAATCACTCACTGTATCAAAAGTTTCCAGACCCATTTATATCATGGTTACTGTGACCCAGTTGAAAGGCTGACCTGTGCATCAATACTAACAATACAAGGGACCATCGGTAATAAAGAGCAGACAACTGAATCTCGTAATAGTGATAAGTGTAAAAAATTAAAGAGCCCATTAAGATCCTTTGATAATCAGGCTGAAGACAAAGTCCTTGAACTCTAAGCCTAGATCTTTCTTGAAAAGTGTGTGCATTCCTTGTGAGGAGGGAACAGAGAGGGGAGGGTACCCTGAGGTAAAATTTCCAAGTGAGAAGCTTGGTGATGGCAGCAATTATCCAAGGGCAGCTTATACAAAACCCAGGGCCAATACACAGGTGTACACCGTTTCTTGCCTTGGTGTCCTCACCACTCTTGAATGTTCTTTGGGATTTGGTCAGAATCTTTGAAAAAATCTGGGATCTCCCTCATGCACTTGGCTTCTCCAGAACATGGAGTCTACCTGATCTCTGCAGTCAGTGTCCTCCAGCTCCTGTCTGGTCCAGCAGTCAAACAGGTTCCTCCTCACTCCTCTAACCTTCCCCTTTGATTCTCTCTTGGCCCTTCCTCTGTCACTATGAGTCCCTCTGTGTTTTTAAAGGCCTGCACTAACACCTAGTTTCTTTTTTCCCCCTTCTGGGAAAATTCCACTGTTCTAACCCTCCCCTCCCCTTGCAGACCAGCTGGAATAACTGGATTCTTCTAGCTCTGGTACCCTCCTTAGCATATCCATTGTCCTGCCAAAGCACAGTCATTAAAATATTAATGACTAGTTTTGTTTGTTCAATAGCTTCTCCCAGATAGAGTGTGAGATACGTGACAGGGTCCTTGTTAGCCCATGACTGGTTTACTGCACATTGATTTTATAAACCATTATATATAATTCCAACCCTCAATCAGAATTTATAAATTATACCTGTACAGATCCCCCAGATCATCACGTAAGGTACTACTCAACAGCCTTATCTTCAGTAGGAAAAAAGATGTTTTTAACATGTTTTAAAATTGTACCCCAAGGTTTACCTTGACAGCTAATGTAAATCTACAACTTGCTATGTCTACACTAGGATTTTAACATACGTTAGTTGACACATGGCCAAGATGAGTAAGCCTTTTTCTAACACAGAGTTGAACCATTTTAAGAAAAGGTGTGTATTTAAATCGATGTAAACTGGAGCAAATATCTGTGTAGACAAATCCTAAATGTATCAGAATATAGCAACACTCTAGTGCTAATTACCCCCGAAGGAGATCTCCTGGAAGAGGAAACATGGAATCCCAAAGTCCCAGAATGAATGTAATTGAAAGAGAAACTGCCTTTTTTTGTTGTTGTTACTGAGAGCTAATTGTTTGTTGACAATAAATAGAGAAAGTAGCAGTCTCACAGGTAATAACACATTTAAAAATTTTATTAAAATGTTAAAAAAAAAAGTGAACGGTACAGAGTTTAAGCATAAAAGTTTCTGGTTATCAGGGAATAACATACAGATTATCGAGGGTGCAAAGTTCAGTTTAAGATCGGGTGGCGTAAGGAATACATAATCTGCAATATCCCCGATTGGGGGTAAAAGGTTGATGGTGATCTACTACAGTTGTGGCTCTCTGTTGGACTGCATTGACAAAGTTAGTGGGAGCTTTTAGGAGCCTGACTCAGTTGACTCACAAAAGAAACACTAAACTAAACTATTATAACAGATAATTTTACTGTAGTCAGGATTAACAAAGGGGGACAAAACTAAGCATCTGTTTTTTGCATAGTTTAGGGTATAATAAACTCAGTTCTTTAGCAAGTTTATTCCTTTTTCAAGTATCCATTTAATGGTGATTTGATTTTATAAAACATGTAATTAGAGCAAGGGAAGCTTCTGCCCCCCAGTAAATGGAATATTCATGTAACAAGTCTAATAATGATAAACATGTAATAGGCTATTCCTTCACTTGTTAACCTAACAGAGTATTAATTAAGAATATAAGATCTTTTCGGAGGCTTATTCCTAATATGCTGCATTGTCCTCTTAAATTGGCTTTGCAGAGAGTGCTGTTTTGGAATTCAATTTACATTTCTCTTCCCCTGATCAAACGGAGGGACACTGTTGAATAAAAGAAGCAAACTTAAAAGTACTGTTTTGGGGCCCAATCCTGCTCCCAGGGAAATCAAGGGCAAAATTCACATTGACTTCAAAGGGAGCATGATCATGGCTTTCTGAGTGAAGAATTGAGTTCCAATCAAAGATCTTTTTTAATCCCTGCTCGTAATTATTAAATCTTTATATATGGAGAAATATTTAAATTAGGCAAAGTTAAAAAAAGATTGAAGTGACGGCTGAAGTCCCTTGAAGAAAGAGAAGAATAATCTATAAGGAGTCAGAAAAAGCTAGTGTGTGGATAATATTTGATTGCCCAAAAAGAGAGATAAGTAAAGGATCTACCTTGGAATGTGTTTTTATTCCTAATCTTTTTTCTAATATAGGGAAAAGATCTGAACATTTAAGCAGTTGCCAGTTTTATCTTTCACATATTTATTTTTTTCTTGAAGACTATTAAAAAGGTGAATGGAGATGAGGTGGATGAATAATTCATAACAAACATTTTAAATCAGTGATTTTTGCCTCGTGTTTATTTACAAATTATCCACAAAAGATTGTGATTTTATTGCTTGGTTTCATTACTCAAAATTATTCACCAAATTTCTGTAAATTGTTTTTATTCTGTGAAATTATTCAAGAGTATTTTGAGGCGCCTTGTTGATAGTGGAAATTAAATCTGTGTGTGGACAAAAGTTGCATTTGGCAAACTGTATTGATATTAATCTTGAAAGCAGATTGCTCCACAGCTTGTTAAAAGAAATAGAACAAATGCAAGTTTGAATATGAGTCAACTGGGTCAGAAATCATGGGGTATAAAGATCCAGCAACAAAGGGTTGGGTTGCATGTGCGCATGTGCATGCAGGTCATCTCCTGCAGCAAAAAGAAAATAAAGCAAAAAGTGGGCAATAACCTCACTGATAACTGATTAGCGACAGAAATGTCTTGCAGGAAATAGAATAGACGAAAACAAGAAAAATTAACTCTTTCTCCGCTGTTAGTCCATGGCACCTGGTGGACTGCTGATGTTTCATTCAATATAGATGGTGTGTTCAGTAGCTGTTCAGGGGTTAAATTATGTTACAGAAAGTAAAGAGTAAAGATTTAGAGAGTGGGCTATAATGACAAAAAAATAATTCAGTAGTTCAATTTGACCTCCTCAGTAGCTAGAGAATAAGATGGCTGTCAAAGGATGTAGAATGGCATCCTTCAGAGACTGTTCAGTTACACTAATAAACTGAGCTAATTTGCCAAATGAAAAGGATAAAGCTGTCATTGACTCATCCAATGGTTTTGTGGTTATAATGTTGCATGTGCTAAGCTGAAGACTAAACAGGGTTCAAAAAAGAACTAGATAAATTCATGGCGGATAGGTCCATCAATGGATATTAGCCAGGGTGGGCAGAAATGATGTCCCTAGCCTCTGTTTGCCAGAAGCTGGGAATGAGCGACAGGGAATGCATCAATTGATTACCTGTTCTGTTCATTCCCTCTGGGGCACCTGGCATTGGCCACTGTCGGACGACAGGATACTGGTCTAGATGGACCTTTGGCCGTTCTTATGTTCTTATATTATGAATATTAATAGAGATTCAGAGAGGCCTTATGATTTAGAGGACTGAATATGAGGAAGGGAGCCAGAACCCTTTGGAGTTCTAATCCCTCATCTGCTGCTGCACTTTGACCAGGGCTAAGTCATTAAAGAGCTGTCTCAGTTTTCCTGTCTATAAAATGGGTATGGAAATTACTTAACAGGGGATTTGGGAAGTTTAATTACCTTTAGTTTGTAAAATTCTGTTTAAGCACTAAGTATGGTTTTATTAGCAGCACACTCGATAGGCTTTGTGGAAGTTGTTGTAACAGTTTCATCTTCTACCCCAAATTTTGTTAGTGCCCTCTCAAAGAAAGCTCGTGTTGGTGATAAGACTAATACATTAGCACATGATAGGAAGGTTCAAGTGACCCTCCCACCCCAATCTCTTTCCCCAAAAGGGATTTGGTGAAAGCAGCAAGGAAAAAATCAAGGGGGTTCAGAAGTTGAAAAGAATGGAGATTGCTAAAGAAGTTTGCAGCAGCTTTGCAGAGGATTTGCTTTCACTCACAGATGTAATGACTGGGGATGTCTTTGCCAAACATGTCAGGGCAAGTGCCATTTTGTAGGTGTGTAAAAGGAGGATGAAGCATGCCTCTTTCTGATTTCCCAAAACAAATACATAGCAAACTCTTCATAGCACTCACTGGCAAAAGGAATAGAAGAAAAAGAGCAAGCATTAGGATGGAGCAGAGAGTCAGTAGTCCAGAATCAGCACTATGATGCTAGTAACTATGGAGATGACTTAATAAAAAACTGGTCTTCAGATGAATATGTGATGCAGGAGCAGTTACAAAACTGTAGGAGAGCAAGTCTGTCAAGAGCTAGGGAAAGCAAAACACTGTAGGTATCAGTATATATGCAACGCCAACAGACCTTGGTTGGTAGCAGTGGCTGGGATCAAACCTGAGATCTCTGGAGCTTAATTCATGAGCCAAAAGACACGTGTCTGTTAGCCAAGGCTGTAGCAGGCTCATCAATCTATAGCTGGTATAGCCCCACTAGATGGGAACAGAGTGCCACACCAAGCAGGCATGGATTACATATGGATTGTCACGCTTGGGTTGACACGCTGTATATTTGTGCCTGGGGATTTGAGGAATCTTAGTGTTTTGAAGAATTAAAAGAAAATGAGGAAGAAGACATTGGACTAGCTATGGTTCCAATGATACGATTTTATCACAAGTCTCATATTTGGTGTTTTTCTTAAAGCTCCAGCTCCCGAAGTTCATATTATTAGATTATTTTCATGGAGGATAGACCTATCAAAGGCTATTAGCCAAGATGGTCACGGATGCTACCCCATGCTCTGGGTGTCCCTAAGGCTCTGACTGTCAGATGCTGGGACTGGACTACAGGGGATGGGTCACTCGATGACTGTCCTGTTCTGTTCATTCCCTTTTCAAGCATCTGCCATTGGCCACTGTTGGAAGAGAGGATACTGGGCTAGATGGACTATTGTTCTAACCCAGTATGGCCATTCTCATGTTCTTAGGTGAAAATCTTGGCTTTCTTTTATAAAAAATGTCAGTTTTGAGCCCTTATGGCTGCAAAATAAAGCTTGACAATGTGGACTCTAAAGGCCCAAAAAGCAGAAGACAAATAACAAGAACGAAAAATTTAATGTGTTTAAAAATCTTGTGATTTAAGACTGTCTCGTGACTTTTTGCAGTCTGACTCATGGGTTTTTAAATAGTTGCCATGGCAGTGCTAACCCAGTTTAATGAAAGTAAAGTCAAATCGATGCGGCGCTGACTAGGTCAGAGAAAGAGTTAGTGAGGAGGAGAATTTGAGAATCTTAGGCTGAAACACTGACTTCATTAGACATTGCACCTGTGTATGTCATGACTGAGTTTGTTCCTTAGTAGTAGGCCATTTCCCCCAGTTGGGACACTGGCCATCTGTGGTAGATCAAAAACATCCTTTACTTGCTGGAAGAGGAAGATAGAGGCAAAGAACCCAGAGGGGACTATACAGGTGTTACATGAAGCTGAATACTTTCTCAAAACTGATTTCATTTTGTAAGTATCTAATGATTCTGGTATGCTCTCAAACTCAGTTTATAAGTAGTGATTAGTATTGTAAATGCTACTAGTGTTCAAACGTTAGTAGTAATCTTGGGATAAACATTTTGGCCAGTTTAGCATTTATATATATACATAACAGTCTGCTTGGCGCTCAGAAAGAATAGTTTAATCCATAGTTTATATTTTGTTCATCAGTAGTAATATTGGACTTTGCTAGCAAGACAAATGGGAGATTGTTACAGTGTTTTCTCACACATCGTCTTGTCAAAGATTTGGAAAGGCGATCTTGATGGGTCTCACTTACTGTTATGTTTGTGCCAGCTTTTGCCAATTAAAATAATCCTGGTCAGAGATAAAACATCAGTCACTGTTTCTTGTCATGCTTTTAGAAATCAAAAGACATTATTAGCAAAACAGGGAGAATGCCTTTCTTTTAGGATTTCTCAGACTTAAAACTTTTTCTGTACTGCGAACTTAATGACCTACAGGACTAACAAAGCTATAAAGGAAATCACAAAGTGAAAGACGCCCAAGAGTGCAAACCAGTGTTGTAGAAAGTACAGTGAAATTATATAACTCCAGTTCTGAGAGGAAGAGTGTAATACAGGGGTCGGCAACCTTTCAGAGGTGGTGTGCCGATTCTTCATTTATTCACTCTAATTTAAGGTTTTGCATGCCAGTAATACATTTTAACGGTTTTAGAAGGTCTCTTTCTATAAGTCTATAATACAGGGGTCGGCAACGTTCGGCACGCGGCTCGCCAGGGTAAGCACCCTAGCGGGCCAGGCCAGTTTATTTACCTGCTGATGCAGCAGGTTTGGCCGATCGCAGCCCCCACTGGCCGCAGTTCGCCATCCCGGGCCAATGGGGGCGGCGGGAAGCCGCGGCCAGCACATCCCTCGGCCCGCGCCGCTTCCCGATGCCCCCATTGGCCCGGGACAGCGAACCGCGGCCAGTGGGGGCCGCGATCGGCTGAACCTGCCGCGTCAACAGGTAAATAAACTGGCCCGGCCCGCTAGGGTGCTTACCCTGGTGAGCCGTGTGCCGAACGTTGCCGACCCCTGCTATAATATATAACTAAACTATTGTTGTATGTAAAGTAAATAAGGTTTTTAAAATGTTTAAGAAGCTTCATTTAAAATTAAATTAAAATGCAGAGCCCCCCGGACCGGTGGCCAGGACCCGGGCAGTGTGAGTGCCACTGAAAATCAGCTTGTGTGCCGCCTTTGGCACGCATGCCATAGGTTGCCTACCCCGGTGTAATATTTGGGATTATCTTTGACTTCTGTTGTGAAAAGCAGGCAAAGGATAATCAAAACATAAAGCTTTCAGCAGAATATTCTTTAGTTTTTTGGAGCAGGCACCATCTTTTTGTTAGGTGTTTGTACAGTGCCTAGCACAATGCAGTCCTGGTCCTTGACTGGAGTCGCTAGGCATCACTGCAATACAAATAATGCATAATAATAGTTGACATGAGAGAGAATTTCTTAACACCGATTAAATCACATTTTTTGGTTTATCATGATTATCTTGAATTTGACTGAAATGTTTAAATGACATGAAATATAAAAAAAATGAGGAGCTACTGAAATCTCTTCAAGAAAATGCAGAAAACATTGTAGTTATGATTGGATATGGTGTTCTTCATTTCTTTTCCTAAGCTGTTGAGTATTATTACTGTGTAGCAGCATTAAACTGCTGTATTTGTGGATGAAGTGATTCCTATAGCAACAAAATTCAGTGGGAGTTCTATATACAGCTGAGATCCACCATGTGGAGCTCAGAGGAAACTAGGGCAAAATTATATTGTTCTGTAACTTGAAGTTATTGGCAGCTAATTTATTTTCTGATACATCTGTGCTATGGTCATTACTGAAACATTAATTTGGATAACACCTAGGAGAGTTCTTGTTTATGGCCAGTTGGCGCTGAATGCTTGAATGTTGAATGTTGGTGCTGAATGGGTGGTGGCAGTGGCCTCTTCTACATGGCAAACCTAGACTTCTGGTGGGAGAATAAGAAATGTAGCATTACAAAAAAGAATTCCTCCTACATATGTCTATAAATGATTCTAGCAGCTTTAGGTATCACAGTCGTGCAGGCAATCAGAAAAGTATTTGATTAAACTTACTGGCATATCTCTGTAATGTGGGCGTATTAGAAATCTGCATGCACAATATTCTCTTTAGTTAAGCTTCTGTGAATTCTTCTGCATATGGTACAACCTTAATGCTAGATTGCCCACATTTTGCAGGGCCGCAGATATTTATTTTAGCCATGTTTCCTGCAGCTCCGTATCTATCTGTACTTATTGTTGCCAGTTTGTCCACATAACTGCACATACACCCAGCTGGGATTGTTTATACAGTAGTGTGGCCATTCCAGTCATAATGACATATTTATTAAAGACAGAGTATATGCACCAACCGGCAGGTATGGCATTTATTTTACTGCCCACACACACCATCCGGCTTTCATTCATAGATGGGGTAAACTACCCATCTGTAGTGGTTCTAGAAATGTTTAGCTTAGATAAAAAGCTTGTCCTTGTTTCAGAAGCTGCTCAGTTAGAGGATCTTGTGCAATTAGTAGCTGGAGTTGCCAGGCCTAGGGATAGTAGCACTGGCTGAGAGTAACACTGAATTAAGCTGCTGCATGTTCACCATGAAAACAGTGAAAACTGGCTAATCAAGAATGTTCCTTCCAGCTCCAAGCAGCAGGAGTATGAGTCAGTCAGAGCCAGCGAGAATCCATCAGGGAGTGTGCAAGGGTGGATCTATCTCGCTGGTAATCAATGTGAGTACTTGTTTGCTCAGCATACCGTCACTGACTGCCAGGGTTATTGACTAGATGGAGTGTTCTGTCAATACTGCTATTTTGGGAGTTGTTTTCCAGCCTCTCTTGGGTTGGTTTATTCTGGGCATCTAAGAACAGTGCTGCCAGCAGTCATCGCAGCTTGTCTCTACTCTGAGTGTGAGGCTGGCAACATTTCACATATGTCATGGAGAGGGAGCTAATGGGACCTGCACGCCAGACGAGAAGAAAGTGTTAGATGTACCAAAACTTTAAAAACTTCTTTTATAGTTTGGGCCTGGTGGTGCTTTTGAGCCTTCCTAGATTTGCTTGGCTTTTGCTGGTTATATAAATATGGTGTGTGCACAGTATATAGCAGAGTCTGCACTGCACACTGCTTGCATTCCCACTGGTTAGGAATTTACCATTGCACACAATTCACAGTTGCTACAGCAACTCAGGGCCTATCCATAACAGGAAGAACAGTAGAGCACACATTTTATTTATTTTTACCGAAGTTCTAAAGGCAAATACATGTTGATCACAACACTTCGAGTTCCATTTTCATCGCTCTACAAACCCAAGAGTGGTACTGATAGCTAAATCATGGCGCACAAAAAAAATTTGGTTATTTATATACTGTTGTTTAAAATAGTCCAGTTCATTACTCTAGGCACAGGCACATTAACATTCACAAATCTTATACAGCCATTCAGCCAAGCAGAACTTTTTTAACTTCCCCTCCCCCAGTCACTAAACCTTTCATTAATTTACCCTTCCTCAAAATCTTGATGGACCAGTCAGGCCCTGAAGCTTTAGCTGAAGGTCTCATATTGGTCTACTAAGGGAGAAAACAAGTTCCAGAATCAATGGCCTCTTCACTGAAAATCTAACAATTATTTTTACCGCATCACCCCTTCCATTTAATCCAGGAGACTATAATTTTGAATAGCTCAGCTGCCATGAAATGACACAAGAAGAGTAGTCTCCCATGTAGCCAGGAACCAAATGATTTATAGTTAAGCACTGTCACCTGAAATTGCTTGTGGAAATGAACTGGAAGTCAGTGCAGATCATGGAACTGCAAGGTATGCTACCAAGCATTCAGTTACTGCATTCTCTGCTACCTGAGGCTTCAATAAGGTCTTCAGGTTTAGTCCCAAGTGTAATCTATTTCAGTAATCCAGTCAGGGTGACAAAGGTGTGGATTATGGTAGCAGTGTCTACATGTGTCACCAGAAGGTCATCACCCCACCACAACCAGTGTAGTCTCTTTAACATGCCCATGCCTAAACCAAATGTACTAGGATCAGTGAGACCCGAGGACTCAGATGCTGCCAGAGTAATAGTCTAGTAACCATCACACAAACCACCCTAAAAAAACTCGTGGCTGTTTTCAGGAGAGCAGGAATTTGCCATTGTGTCCTCGACTAAAATGTCCCTCCCATCCTCTGTCGAGCAGTGTGCTGTTGCAGTTTAGTGCCTGCCCTTTACTCTAGTGGTGGCGGCATTTCAGGGTGTGGGTGTGTATGTAGCTTGTAAACAGCTTTGGAATCTGAAAGAGGCTATAAAATGTAAAATGCTCTTGTTGTTCTTGTATAAGGGATTAAATGAACCTCTATTACCAGGAAGTTTTTATCATCTTCTCCTCTGTTTTAGGGCTAACGTGGATCATGACACTGTGAAGTCTGTATGGTTAGTTCTCATATCTGAGATCAATCAGCAGCTGTTAGGAACATCAGCTTCTGTCAGATTTGCCCATGGATTGCCTATTTCATAGCAAACTGTGCAGTGCGATATGTTCTTATACAGTTTCCTTTATATAAATCATCACAACGTGCTTTGATAGTGAGAGCCAATCTGTCAGATCCTAATCACTGTTGCTCTGAGGGAGACAATCACAGGCCACTTCTGTAGTGCTGCTTATGTTCATCTCCACCCCTAGGTTAAAGATATAATAATACCATGAAGTATAACAATAAGCATGCAAAGTGCACTAAGAATCTGAAATCCAGTTGACAGAGGTTTACATGCTAAAAAGATGTTCATCTCCCAGTTATAGTGTGAGCTTTAAATATTGTTGAAAATCATTAGGAAATTGATAAACATGTTTAATGATCTGCTGTTGAAGATGGTTCAAATTATAGCTACTATTGAATGATCTGTAAAACAGTAATAAACTACTGAAACCTGGAACTCAATGCATCGTTTAAGTTGTTGCCTATATAAGGTTGTGTGACATCACATCAATATATCAGGCTGTCATATAGGGCACTGAAACAAAATGTATTTGCTGTTTGTCCATTAGTGAATAGATTGTTGAAATATATGAATTCTCTTTTATGGGGGTCTAATCCTGGCTCTGGTGAAGTCAATGGAAGATTTGCCATTGTTATCAATGGGGACCAGAATTTCACTCAGAGTTACATTTGCAGTCATAGCTTACTTTCATTCTGTACATGGGACTGCCATTGTAATAAGAGATATCTGTACAGTAGCAGAAGACAAAATGGTGTATAGAGACTTCCTCTCAAAAAAATAATGTCCTGTGAATTATATCGACTTGTTCTGAGGTCCATAGTTTTTGAGTTGCGTATATGACATTTTAAAAAAACAGACAAGCAATGGCATCACCTCTCATGCTTTCCTACAAATCCAAATGAGGTTTCATTTCTGTCCTACTTACTTTAATGAATTATATGAGCTTGTCACAAATCTGTTGCTCAGACTAAATTATGTGTCCTTCAGGTTGGGAATAAAATAGCTGTTGTGGTCTGTGAGGTTGAATTTCCTAGGCACACATTAAGATGAGTTACATTTTGATTAATTTAAATTTGAACGTTGCAAAATAAATAGAAGTGCAAACAAGAGCCCCAAGACGCTTCTGGATATGCTCTGTTTTGGGTATGCTTTGCTCTTTGTAATGTAATTGTATGCTGATGTAACCCTTCTGCCCATCTAAGTTGGCAGCAACAAGGGCCGGGTTCTGTATCTAGGGGTTCCATTTCAATAACACAATGCAAAACCGGCTCGAGCCCCCACCCAGTGACCTGGGACAATTACATACCACCCCCCTGGGTACCTCTAAGAGGCAATACTTCCCCTCTCGCAAGCACGGAGTCTGAGTGTAGCAGAAAATGTTTAATGACATGAGGTAAACGACATCAGCATAAAATTGGAAAAACACCACAAACAGGATTCATAACACAAACCATGAGCAAAACCCACCCCAGCAAATTGGGCTGTGTCCTTTTCCCTTTGGTTCTTGAATCCAGCAACCCAAAAATCACCCAGAGTCCCCAAAGTCCAACACCCCCAAAGTCTCTGGGGTCCAGCAACCACCCAAAGTCCCAAAAGTTCAACAACCCCCAAAGTCTCTGCCCCTGGTCAGTGCAGCCCCAGAGTAAAAGGGGGGGGGCACGCAGGGTGTTAAGGGGCACCTTACGTGATCCGAGGCTGGCCAGCCGTCTGTTTCTCCGTGGGGGTTCCGCCGCAGCCTTTACCACGAGCCAGTCCACTTTCCTGCCATCCCACGAACTGCTCCGCTCTACAAGCTGCTCCGCTCCACTCCGCTCCGCTCCGCTCACCGACCTGTGAGCCGTTCCAGCCGTCCCCGCAAACAGCTCCGCTCGCCGTTCCTAGGGCCACTCCAACCGGCCCCGCAAGGCTCCACACCGCTCGCTGCTCCTCCAGTCGTCCCCACAAATTGCTCCACCAGCTGCTGAGCAATATAGCTTCAGGCTCCCCCACTAGTTAACGTAGCCTCAGTGATCTCAGCTCTTAATACCATCAGCTCTTTTGTGATTTCAGCTCTTAGCAATTTCAGCTCAAGTATAGTAGGGGAGCCCCAGTGCTGGTGCACCATTGGCCCAAAGTGAATTCAGCTCAGCAGCCTATAATTAGACTCCTAAGGGAATCAAAGTTAGCTCTGATATTCCACAGTGGGGAGAGGAGGTGGTGCAATTGGTGTTTCGGACCCTCAGAGGGGGCCCATACCATCAGGTACAAATACCTGTCCCCATCCTCTATCAATTCACTGGGTTTTGTAACCCATGCCCCTTGACAAGCAAATGCTACTTAGGTAATGGTGACGGATTCACTTAGTCCTTCTGTCATACAACAGTTCCACTGGCCTTGATTCACAGAATCAGGGTAACAAAACTTTATTCTTCCTGCCTCAATAATAGAGAAACTGGGGATCCCACACCAGCCAAAGTAACCACTTTCAGTTGCTGTGTTTCCTGCCAGGCGAGTGGGTGTGCCTATGCAAATAAGATCAGCCCCTGGAGTTCTTTTCCACACTCGCCATAATTCACCACCAGATGTCAGGGTAGAGCTCATCCTGACTCTGCTTACACTGATATTAGTTTCCAATGCCCTGAGATATTCCTTTGACACTGGGAAGTGCTCATATACCCTATGGTACGATATTTGAAAGAGTAGTTGCTTGTAGAGTGCATTAGGTGAGTAATTGTAGCTTGTTACAAATTCTTATAGGATGCTGAAGACAATGCTGATGGTATTTATCCTTGCATCATGTTAAATGCCTTAAAGACAGCTCAGTGCTGGTGATGTACATCTCATTTAGATTTGAATACACTCAGGAATTAGAGGCTGAGTATAATTAATTGGTCTTCATCCGTGGGAACAGTAGTGTTTGTACAGCTTCCGTACCGCATTCATCTAATCAATGCATGTACAGTAGAACCTCAAAGTTAAACACCAGAGTTACAAACTGACCCTACATGTCATTTGGAACCAGAAGTAGGCAATCAGGCAGCAGCAGAGACAACAAAACAAAACCAAATACAGTACAGTACTGTGTTCAACATAACTACTAAAAAAAAAAGGAAAAGCAGCATTTTTTTCTGCATAGTAAAGTTTCAAAGCTATATTAAGTCAACGTTTAGTTGTAAACTTTTGAAATAACAGCCATAAGGTTTTGTTCAGAGTTATGAACTGTTCAGAGTTACGAACAGCTTCCATTCCCGAGGTGTTTGTAACTGAGGTTCTACTTTAATAATATTTGCTTTAATTTTGTGCAAAGCCCAGTTTTTAAAGATATCAAATGTTAGTTTTCCTGACTTGCAGATTTAGACTGTACAGCTGCAGAGAGAGATGAGAGAATATAACATTGGTTGAAATTGCTGTCCAGTCCAGTCCTCCTTTTCTTCCCTGGATGCCTCCAGATAAAGGTCAATCAAAGGTTCAAATTAAGAAGAATGTCTGTTTGGGGTTTTAGAATTCTTGGTTTATATTCAGTGTTCTTTTTCTGTTACAAAAGGACATGAGAGAACTTTTCTGAATGTGCAAATTTGTAGAATAATTAAAATTCCATTTGCAGCAGAATGTAAATTCTGTTGCTGTGATATGTGATGTGGGATTTTATCCAATGTCTTTAATTAAATACCAATTTTCTGAATTCCAAATTATTTAAGTGATTTTTTTAACCTGCATATAATGTGCACCTTTTGAAAGTCACGCCTACAGGTTGTCAGAGGAGACCAAATGCTTTTATGAGATAAACACAATGTGTAAGTAAAATCCAAATGAAGTCATCCTCAGCCCTTTTTTTAGCATTTTCGTTACTTGTTGTGACAGTAACGTTCCTTCCGCTTCTCTAAGAATAGACAAAAGTCTCCCATGAGCACAAACTGAAAAATGTGTTCCTTGAATCTTAATGAGACTCAATTCTTCAGGTTTTAGCAATGAAAATACCACTTTATCTTCTGTCTTTAAAGTTTTATGCCAAACTTTATTGGATCCCATAACAACATCTTCAAAAATGGTTGTGAAGTGAATTGATGGAACATCAAGCACACATACAACTAGTGGTATGGGTACAGCAGGTTGGGAACTTGTGATCTAGAGTATTGTTTCCTATTACCCTTAATGGCGATCAATGTTCCCTCTAATTTTTTACATCCATATGCGGAATGAATTTTGTTATGTGCATCAATATGGAGGTGATGTGTGGTGGGGTGAGGCCGAGGGGTTTGAAGTGTGGGAGGGGGCTCAGGGCTGGGGCAGAGGGTTGGGGTGTGGGTGGGTGAAGGCTCTGGCTGGAGGTATGGGCTCTGAGGTGGGGCCGGGGATGAGGGGTTTTGGCTGCAGGCTGCCCTGGGGCTGCGGTGTGAAGAGAGGACTCCCCCCAGCCCTTTCTTGCCGCAGAAGCCCGGGGCCAGGGGAAAGGCGCCTCTCCCCACTGCGCGCCTGCACATCCTTTGATAGCCTGCTTAGAGGGGACTTAGATGGTGATCACTGTTTCCTTTTCAATATGAACCTTTCGACAGTACAGAATCGCTGTGGACATAGGTGATGAATTAGGGCCTGGTCCAAAACCCCTTGAAGTCAGTGGAAAGACTCCCATTGGAGTCCAGGAGCTTTGGATCAGGTCTTTAAATACAAGTTTCTAATTAGGCATTTATTTTAAAATTTAGTAATAATCATTGTGTAATAAGGCTACAGAGAGACTTTAAGACCCAGGTAGAGGCGGTACAGAGTCAGACCACCCCAAAAGGAGCTCTTGGGCTCATTAACCCTATCCAGGCATAGTGCCTCTGGAAGTACAGGGGAGTATGATCTCTGTCCAGTCTGTTCTTTCCCCATCCTCCTTCGGGAGGCAAGTGCCAGTTTAGGTGTTGGCCTGGAGCAGTCCTTTCCAAACTAGGAAGATCAAGCTATCTTGCACTAAGATCTAACTTACTTTTTAATGTATTAAGATTCATTTTTACTGTGTTGTTTGACCATATTGAAAAATGTTCTTTGCGGTTCTTTGATAGCCAAGAGACTTGAAAAGTGCCATTTTCCCAAGCCCTGGTGGTTATTAAATAAATCTTGCTTCGCTCCTTGCCTGTCAGTATCTTTAATACATTAATTGTCTTTCTTTCTTGCCAAATATTCTGAATGGTGGAAAGATTTTTGGTTGATACATTATATTATGTGACAGCAGCAACTATTGATTCACAATAAATCCCATGTCTGAAGGGGAAAAAAATAGCAACACTCAGGTATTCATGCCCCTTTCCCCTATCTATTCACCACCCGCTTCTCTGGGGAAAACATCACAGCTCTGGTCAGGATCTTGGTTTTATATTCCATCCAAAATTCAAAGGCTCTAGCAATACACTGTCACCATGCACATGCTAGAGGGAGGAGTAGCACCAACACATGCGTTTTCCATGAAGGTCTCCCATCCAAGTCCTGACCAAACCTGACTTGCTTAGCAGCTGAGATCTGATACTACACAGTAGCTTTATTTAGTATAATATATTCAGACTACATATATTCATATATGTGTAGCTGTACCTGAAGAGTTATGGCTGCAGACCTTTAAGAAGGAACTGCTGCAGTGCAACTTGAGTTCTGAATTAAAATGAATTACTTAGTGTAGCATTTTCGGAGCAAGTTAGTCAGGGGCTCATTGGTCTGGGGTGCTTGGCTTTGCTGGGAAATTGCCTATATTTTCGCTGGCTGCGTTCAGTCTTTAATTATCCCCAACCAGACAGTAATACTTATACAAACCATTTACTAGGCAGCCTTCCTTTACTCCCTCTGATGGTTCCATGCTGCATCCTGTTTGCTGTGCCAGAACCTGTTGCAGTATTTGAGTACTGCACAATAGGTTATGGGATATGATCTGGGTTGCTTCATAATCCATAGCAAAGTATAACATTGGGCATCAGTTCTTCAAGGAGGAGGTGGCAAACAGCAAAGAGACAGTGCTGGAGGACCATAAACTTACCTAGCATTAAGACAGCCAGACAACCTCACGCCTGCTCTTTGGGAGTACACCACACTGCCAACCAACACTACTCATTTGCACAGCTGAAAGAGGAGGAGGGGAAGGAGGCAGTGTCTTGTCTACTGTATCCTGTTCTTTAGAAACATGTCATCTGGGCGTGGATCACAGACAATCCGCCCGGGATATAGTATGTCTACATTCAGGGCCGGCTCCAGGCACCAGCCTACCAAGCATGTGCTTGGGGCGGCACCTGGAGGGGGGCGGCGCTCACCCGGGGAGAGCGGGGCCGCGGCCGGGCTCTCCGCCCTCCTCCCGGCGCTCCGGCCGGTCGGGGAGAGCGGGGCCCCGGCCGCGCTCTCCGCCCTCCTCCCGGCACTCCGGCCGGCCGGGGAGAGCGGGCCCGCGGCCGGGCTCGCCGCCCTCCTCCCGGCGCTCTGGCCGGAGACCGGGGCTGCGGCCGGGCTCGGTGCCCTCCCCTGCTGCGCTCCCCGCCGGGGGGCAGCGGGCAGCAGGCGGCTTTTTTGCCTGGGGCGGCAAAAAAGCCAGAGCCAGCCCTGTCTACATTTGCTTTTTGAATAAGAAGAAAAGGCTGTATTAATTGTAGCCACATCAGCAAGATAACACTATTATTAGTGTCACAGTCAAAATGATTAACCTTGCAGGATACACCAGAAAATTAACCCCTTTGTTACACTGCTTAAACATACTCAGCTATCCAGATGCCATAAAAGCCTCAGAAAAAATACAATTAATCCAACATACCTTGCCTTGTACATGTATATTCTCATCTTTGGCCATCTCTGGCTCCCACTGAAAAGAGTGGGAGTTTTGCCCTTGACTTCAGTGGGAGCAGGATCAGGTCCCTGGCACATAATTCCCTTTGCAGCACCATTAGAACATAACCCCATACATGCATATTTCATCCTAAAATTTTAACTATCATAATAAACATGATTAATAATAATAACTAAGTTGGAAAAATCTATTATTTTTATGCTATAAAATTCAGCTCAGATTTGACAAACGTGCATCTATCTTATTGATCGATTAATTTAGATTAAATTCAACAACTGTAAATGCACCTGATACACAGTAAATCTAAAATAGTTTTGAAAAGAGGCTTGTCTCCAGAATTCTGTTTCCATGAAGCTTATCAAGGTGTCATCTTTATGGGCCAAAGCGTAGGCCATTAACTGCTTTATAATTGTGACCACACCTGTACTTGATGAGAAGAAAAGACCCATTTATTGCGTGCTGAAACTCATAAATTAATTAACTTTGAGTGCATGACACTTTGTAATTGGAAACTATATAAAGTGGCAGCTATAAAATCAATTTTATCGTTATGTGGGTACTCGTATTTGTGTTAGGGAATTGAACCAAAGGGCAGGAATGCCATTAATACTTCTGTTCTGCTAACACACATTATGCACAAGCTTTCAGAGCTTAGAGTTATCCCATTAAGCACTGAAGGAGTAGATGAGTTCACAGTGTGGAACCTTCAAATTTATAAAATAATGCAGAAAGCTAGGTAGAGACACTTAATGCTTTCAGTGATCTTAGTATCCAGAAGTTCCAATCACAGGCATCTCTTCCCCTTGAGTTTCTTTTTCTTCATATGATCTTTAGATCTCAATGTTTTTCTTATTGTCTTAGATCTTGTTTAATTAAATTCTTTACATTTTGAAGACTATTTTTCTGCCTCTGCTTCTGCTTATGGAGGCCACTACTCATAACACTTGCATCCTTGTGTCCTGCACAGCTTGTACACTGAGCAATTATCACATCCTATGGATTCTAGTGTGCTGGTTTTTTAAAGATAAAGTGACACTTTGTTACATTTACTGGCTACAATCAGGAGAGGATCTATGAAAAATGTCAATAAAAATATAGTGATGTTAATGGCTGACACTAACTCCTTATGTGACCAATGCCTGGTGCAATGTTTTTCTTGAAGTTCTAGTCAGATAAAAATTAAATCCATGCTTAATGGAGGTACTAACAAGGAGTATGTTACCTTTTTGTAGAATATTGACACCTATGGGATATTGCATCTTTTGGATGAGAGTATTATAAGAAAAGTTATCCCTCACACCAGCTAAATATTTAACCATAAACACACAGGGCTAGGGCTTGTCTATACAGTGTGGCAATGCATGCTATGGGGGTGTGATTTCTCAAGCACACTGTTTGAAACAGTACCATGTTAAAGGGCACTAGGGAACTTTGCTTGTGCGCCAGCAGGTTGTACACGGACCAATTGATGCACAACATGTTAGTGCGCGTTAGAAATCACGCCCTCATAGTGCATATTACCACCTCTGTGTAGTCATATCCTTAGGGCCTGATTCTCCCTCCTTTAATCTCATTTTACTCCAGTGGAACTCAATTGATTTCAGTGGCATTACCTTATCATAAAACGTATGTAACAAAGTGGAAACATATCCATGCTCGTCAGACTCTTTTGTGTGTCTGTCATATGTACACAAACTCTCTAGAAGTTGTAGCAGAATTTTTTTAACAAGGTAAGTTACCCATGGCCCAAATCCTGTCATTCATTCTCTGTCCTCCTCTTTGTACAGGTTAAGATTTCACAGAACTCTTTCTTGATCAGCAGAAATTAATAGAGAATAAGATCTTTGGGATTGAGCCCCCATGGCAAATTTTTCCTTTGGTGGGGTTACACAGTTTGTGTAAATCAGGACAGATTGAGGGATAAATCCTGCCCTTGGATGTGTTTGACTCCCATTAACGATAATGGAACTCGGCACAAACATCCAAGGGCACAATTTGGCCTTCGTCCTTGCTGTCTCAGGTATCTTGTAAAATAAGCTATTTCATTTGTGCGTACTGGTTAGTTCACTGACCTTATAACACACGTGCCCTAATGTTTGGAGCTAAGAAGCAAAGGTAGGCAAGTATATCAAATGAGAGTTGGCAGTACCTCACATTCTGTCCTGAATAAAGGGCCACTCAAGCACAGTATCTGTTCTTATCAGTGTAATACCTGATATGTTCTCTTTCAGAGAACTTTGTATTAAATGGATTTTTGGAACAAGGAGCTGGAATAGGAGCTTGCTTCACCCACTCCATGCATCAACCTGGTATTGCAGTGCTTCCAGGTATAAAAGCCACAGGAGCAAACCGGGAACTAATGGTGACTCAGAATCACAATTCCTCCTGAACTGACTCAGAGTCACAGTTTATCCCCTGCTGTCCTGCCTCCTACACTATGGCTGGAGTCAAAATCTCAGTAAGGCAGAGCAGAGTAAGAGGGAGGCATTATTCCCACACGCAGCTGAGTACGGGCTGTGACCGTCTAACTCTAAGTATTCATTATTGGTTAATTCATTATTGGTATTCATTATTATTAAATTCTGAGTCATGCTGAGGGCCTGGATTTCCCATTAACTTTATTGAGGTTTGCAGGGGCTCGTTTTCAGGATTTAGCCCATTTAGTAGTTACACAACTAGAGTGGTATGTGCAAATGAATCAATCACTCTGCAGAACTGCAATCTATAAATATCACCAGGCATGTTTTCATTCACCGTTACCTGTAAATTATGAATGTGAGAGACTGATAAAGGGAGCAATATTCTAATAATTTCTTCTGATTTAGTCACAGAAGATAATACTTGCCTGTTGCCACAGGAGCATTTTACAGGTCAAGCATTTCCCTTGAGCTAGTTTTCTATCACACTATCCACTCACATTTATCCTCTTCTCGTTTGCTGATTTGTGACATTTACTTTAACCTGGGACCATCAACTTGTGATGCTAAAACTTTCCACGCACTGAAAACTTCCAGATGCAGATTTCACGGAGGGGTGTTTTTGTCAGTGTGAAGTCAACCAAAATGAAGTGCAAAAGGTCATTGAAGTACAGAAGCCCGGCTTGGTACAAGTGCTGTAACATGATGTTAGAAACATACAGGAAGTGAAATATTTGTTGTTCCTTTCTGACCTCTTGGGTTTCAAAGCACCACAGAATTAGTCACTGCTGGCCGGCTACCTGAACTATAAATTACATTTTAAAAAAATCTGCACAGAGGGACCAGAATTCCTTACCTAAAATGACTAGTTGGAGCTGATTAAATATGGTCTCATAAGCATTCAACAACATCAATATGGGATGACAGAAGAGAGAAAATTCTATTCCAGCACCACACACACGATGCTGCCTGTCTAAATATGAATCAGCAGCAGGATGTTGGTATGTCAAATAACAAAGGATTCAGCCTCTGAAGCCAGAAATATCTTCTATCCAGCCCAGTGATAGAAGATGTAGGAGTTGCAGTGGTAGCTGACTTTAATCAGGCTCTGGAAGTTGCAGGGGGAGAAGGGTAGGGAAAAGGGGTCTTTGCTCTCCTCTAATCTGATCCACCCATAAATGAGTCAGCAGTCACAATCTACGCTACTGTGGGTCTGGGAATAGGATATAAACAGTTTGAAATGTTTTGATTAGATGTTCTGTGTACTGGGGTAGGTTTTTATTCCCTGATTGAATGAGCAAATTGTTTAGAATCAGCTTTGCGGTGTTAATATTCAGCACTTTCTGCTAACATTCTGAAACACACACTGTGAACGCTAATATTCCTGCCAGTAAACTTGTGTGCCAGAATATTCACAGAAAACACACACAAGGGTCACAAGAGCCCTTCACTGGAAGTGAGAGTCTTTAAAAAAAGGTTTGCAAAAAATAAAAATAAAATTGGTACATCATCTGCCCAGGCTCCACTTTCCAGAGTTGTCAGTCCAACACCTTTCATGAGCAACCCCCTCCCCCAAAAAAGGACATAATTTATGATGGTCAAATGACGTCATAGAGCTTTTCCATTGTCATTTGTCTTCTCTTGGCATTTCGAACTAGTAGGTACCACTCTTTGGATTCGTGCAGACAGTATAGAGATACACAATATAAGGAATTGCCTACCCTCACTGCGGAGCAACCAGGAAAGCAACAGGATTTTTTTTAACCTATTGGGTATATATTGTTTCTGCTGAGCTTTAGCAGATGTCTAATGCCTTGCAATTCAGTTTCCCATGGGAGGCAAAATCAGGAGTAATGACACTGAAGTCAAGGGGGTTATGGTAGTGATGTGATATGGAGTCTAGAGATATTCTTAATGTAACTTGTTTTATTTACACATATGTAACCCTTCTGCCAGGCCAAGTTGATAGCAGCAAGGGCCGGGTTCAGTACATAGGGGTCCCCTTCCAACAGCATGACACAAAACCAGCTCGAGCCCCCACCCAGTGACCTGGGAAAATCTTACACACACCCCTGGGCGCCTCGAAGAGGCAATACTTCCCCTCTCGCAAGCACAGAGCCTCGGTGTAGCAGAAAATGTTTAATAACATGAGGTAAACGACATAGCATTAAATTGGGAAAACACCACAACTAGAGTTCATAGACCAAACCATGAGCGAAGACCCACCCCAGCAAATTGGGCCGTGTCCTTTCCCGTTGGTTCTTGAAACCAGCAACCCAAGAATCACCAAAGTCTCTGTCCCTGGTCAGTGCAGCCCCAGAGTTCAAAGGGGGGGGCACGCAGGGTGTTAAGGGGCACCTTACGTGATCCGAGGCCGACCGGCCACCTCTCTGTGGGGTTTTGCCGCAGCCTTCACCATGAGCCACTCCACTCCACCAGCCGTCCCGTGAGCCGCTTCTGCCGTCCCACAAACTGCTCTGCTCTGCTCTACCAGCTGCTCCGCTTCGCTCACCGACCTGTGAGCCGCTTGGCTCCGCTCGGCTAGCTGCTCCTCCAGCTGTCCCCACAAACTGCTCCGCCAGCCGCTTAGCAATATAGCTTCAGGCTCCACCACTAGTCAACACAGCCTCAGTAACCTCAGCTCTTAGTAACTTTAGCTCTTTTGTGATTTCAGCTAGTAGTAGGGGAGCCCCAGTGCTGGTGCACTATTGGCCCGAAGTGAATTCAGCTCAGCAGCCTGTAACTAGACTCCTAATGGAATCAAAGTTAGCTCTGACATTCAACAGTGGAGAGAGGAGGAGGAACAATTGGTGTTTCAGGCTCACAAAAAGGGGCCCACACCACCAGATACAAATACCTGCCCCCAACCTCTTTCAATTCACTAGGTTTTGTAACCCATGCCCCTTGTCAAGCAAGTGCTACTTAGGTAATGGTGAGTCCTTCTGTCATACAACAGTTCCACTGGTCTTGATTCACAGAATCAGGGTAACAAAACTTTATTCTTCCTGCCCCAATAACAGAGAAACTGGGGATCCTACACCAGCCAAAGTAACTACTTTCAGTTGCTGTTGTTTCATGCCAGGCGAGTGGGTGTGCCTATGCAAACAAGATCAGCCCCTGGAGTGCGTTTCCACACTCGCCATAATTCACCACCAGATGTCAGGGTAGAGCTCATCCTGACTCTGCTTACACATATTTGCCAGTCCTGCAATAGAGGTGGTCACAGACAGAAAGCAGTGCAATCCCTTCTTTCAGGAATTTCAGCCCAACACCGGAGCAATTTTGCCCCAGAGTTTAATCTAGTTAGACAGTTTACAGCAGAAGAAATTCAGAAAATCAATAAGGGCCTAGCACAATTGGATCCTGGTCCGTGACTGAGGTTCCTAGCCACTACTGTGAAACAAATAAACAACAACAACACAACATTTCTTCCAAAACCTAATAATTGTCTTGCATGCTAAGAAAAAGAACTTGGAAGAGAGTGTGTAAAAGCTTAACTAACGAACCCTGCCATAACAATATCTAGGGCCTGATCTCCTCTCTCACCACTATTACATCACCATAACCACTGTGACTTCAGCGGCATTACTCCTGATCTGCACTAGTTTAAACAAAAGGAGAAATGAGCAACTAGATTTAATACAGTTGCAGCATGGACAATGCAACTTGGAGGAAAGTTACATTGTAAAGCACAGTACAGTGGTTACCGTTTAAAAAGTCATCACTTGCTGGCGGTTATCACACAGTGTGTATCTCCCATGCTACAAACAGGAAATAACCATAGTAACTGTGTGGTGTCTACTGGCAAATGCTGATAGTTTAGTAGTGATCACTATGTATCCAAATCAGTCTGTCTAAAAATTGACGAGTATGACAAATGCATTACATGAAACAATTTTTGGGAAAAAGAGCATAGCCTAGAAGTCATGGACAGTGTAAAATTAAAAATACAAATGAGGGGGGAAAACCGGTATTGAATAAATTAACAGTTCATAAAAAAATAATTTCTGAAATCTTGCTTTCTCTTATTACTCTTTGCAAGCTTTTTTTTTTGAAGGTTATCTGAAAAGGGGAAAGTGATTTTCTTGAAAGCAAGTTTTGTATATCATCATTTCTTTAATGCATGTTACCACAATTACCATTTAGCTAATGAACTCTTCAAATTTAATTAGCATAATTGATGCCAATTTTGACAAGAAAAAATCATCCTGCTGTGATAAAAGCTTTACAGAACTCACCAGTACTGATGATTGGTTAGATTGAGACACCGGTGATCAGCTTAGGCCCCTAAAAGCAGAATCAGCAGCTAATTATTATTTTCAGTTTAGTTTTATTCTAGTATTGCACACAGTGTGCTAAGTGCACACACAGTCTCTGACCTGAAGAAGACCTTTCATTCTAGGAAGAGTTTACAATATGAGTTATTGGTCATAAACAGTTAATTTTAAGTTATGTTGACCTCAGTCATTGACACTCAAAATAAATATGATAGTGGCTCTCAGATACCACAGTGATGTGTGAGATATAAAAATCTAGACAGAGAGAGACCAAAGTTGCTTTCTCACTGTACTGTAGGTATTCATATTATATAGAGCTTGTGGTGTAATGTTAGAACTGATCTTTAATGTCTGCTTTCTTACTGTTCCCTGGATAGCATAAAATGTCCAAGACTGTCAAACATTCATATAGCGTATGGTAGCCAAGACATCAACATCCATTCCTAATAGGCAGGTGTAATGGGGTCAGCTACTCACTGCTCAGCAGTGCCTCCTGCTGGCTCATCTGGGGAATTAGCTCTCCACTGTCCATGCTCCATCTGCTTGTTGCCTCAGTCATTCACTTTGTGGCCCCTCTCTCGTTAGTTGGGAGCTGCATCGATTCTCCTTTGTGGCTTAGTCCTCTGGCCAAGTCACAATTGTCCTCCCCTTCTGGGATACTATCGAAGTCTCTTTCCCTAAAGACTCAGGCAGTCTCCATATTCACTGCACTGACTGTGCCACACCCACAGTGGCTGGTAGGGGAATCTGGGCCTGCCCTCTGCTCCAGAGTCCCGGAATCCTCGAACCTGCAGATCAGGTCTGTACTCTGTGACTTTACTGCTCCTTCCCTGGACTGCCTATGCTGCCTTTCTCAGGCTCCTATTCTCCCCCTTGTATCAGTGTGCATGACTGCAGGCTTACCTCACTCCCATGCCCTCTGTCCTCTACTCCTATTTCTGCCCAAGTGAGCTTCATTCTCAATTAGTATCATTGCCCCTTAGCTCCCCATCAGGTGCAGCCTATCGCTAATTGGGGTCTCTTGCCATTTTAACCCTTTCAGTGCTATTGTAGGGTGAATACCCCATCACAGCAGGCTAGTTTAGAGAACATTCATAGGACTTGCAATCAAATATGATATTCACAATCCATGCTATGTAGATTATTGCCATTTATTATATATCTGTGGTACTGCTCACTGTGACAGATAGTTTTCCAAACACTTAGGAAAAAGGTTCCCTGCTCCAAGGAGCAGATGATCTAAAGTTAGTTACATAGGTGACGATGTGTTGTTTCTGTTTCCTGATTGGACAACTCATCAGCAGAGTCTGATGCGTGTATAAAAATATACACTTGAAAATTTACTTGTTGAATATTTGAGCATTAACTCTTCACACATACATGCCAATAAAGAGAGTGCCTGAATGTAAGGTTTACAGACAATTTAATCATAGTTCACTTTCAAATTCAAATTAATCTGTGGATTTTTTCCATTATTTGCTTATGTCTAGAATTTGAACTGCAGTTTATATAGTGATAGTCTAGGATTTTCACATGAAGAATTCACTGGTTCTTGGCACATTCCACATTTTTCTAATGAAACAGTGTGATGGGAGTTTGTTAATAGGTATTTCCAGGCCACTTCTCACTGTAGCATCCAAACACTGCACAGATATTAATAAATGAATCCATGCAACAGCCCTATTGGATAGGAAAGTATTTTCAGCCCCATTTTACAGATGGAGAAACCAAGTCATGAAGAGATTATGTGACTTGCTGAAGATCATGCAAGGAGTCTGTGTTGGAGCCACAAGTAGAACCCATATCTCCTGACTCCATATGGGCCCTCATCACAGTAATATTGCTTCTTGATTGATACTTCTATGTGCAATAGGCATTGATTTTAAATAAAACACAGCAATTGGCACATTATCCATTCATGTGACACTGTCATGAATGTTCAGGCCAGTATACCTATGGAAGAATTAAATGTGGGCATGACACATCCTTTTCATCTGGCATATGTGAGTTGATCAAAGGTTTCCAGCTGGATTTTTCATAAAAGATTTATTAATACAACATAGAATTGTAATTAGTGGATTGAATTCTAGTCTCAACACCTGGCCAATTTGTAGATTGAGTTTTTACCAGATTGAGTTCAGTGAAGGTTCCTTATAAATAGGGTGACCATATTTCCCAAAAGGGAGAATGGGATACCATGTGGGGCTAGCCTGACCACACACACACACACTCCCCCCCCTGCACAAAGCTGGCCTGATCCACTCATCCCGCCCACACGGGGCCAGCCTGTGCTGCCAGGGCCGTAGCAACAAAGAACGTGGCCCCCTCCAAACGTGGCCCCCTCCGAACATATGTCCGGGCGGGGCCCCTTACAATGCAGAAATTGGAATGCGGTATTTATTTTGCCACTTTTAGGGGCCCCCTTCCTTGCGGGGCCCCCTCCGGTCGGAGGGTGCTCGCTACGCCTCTGTGTGCTGCTCAACACCCTCCCCCCCCCGGCCCAAGCCGCTCCCCCTCCCCCTACGTAGGGCTGGCATCACCTCCTGTATATTCCTCCACGTTCCGTTTAGGGGTAGCACCCCACTTTTTTCACAAAACTGAGCATTTGTCCCGTTTGCTCTTGCCAATTGATAATCAGTTGGCAAGAGCAAATGGGACAAATGCCCAGTTTTGCCAAAAAAGTCAGAACAGCCGGGACAGGTCTTAAAAAAGGGACTGTCCAGCCAAAACAGGATATAGGGTCACCCTACTTATAAAGTACCAGGAGAAATAAGAAGCCACAGACAAAGCCTATTTTATATAGAGCCATACCATCCATTTCTCTCTGCAGTGCTTAAGGATCCACTTAGTGGAAATACCAGACAAATCAGTCCAGCAAGTAGTGAAATGGTCCATCTCCCTGAGAGGGTTAAAATCCCTCTGCACACACAATGTAGGTTTTTGCCTAACAGAGACTAGAGATAGGGTACAGTTGCTCTAGCAGTCATTTTCTCCTCCAAAATCATCAGTCTGTCCAGGGGAAAGTCCCATTCTCTGTGGTTCATACCCTCCTCAGAGGGGGGTTAATGCACAGCATTGGCTGGCTAGCCAATAGCAGCACAGCCAGTGAGCCTGCCATTCTGCTTGGGAGGAAGACAGAGCCCGAGCAGTCAGCTGATTGGATGACATGCCATCCCAAGTGTTGGGTCTAGGATTTCTTGGGGATCCTCAGTTTGTGTGTGGTTAGGAGGCCTTGTTCTTCTCCAGGCTGACACTAGCTCCTTCCCACTGAGAGAATAATGACATTGGAATTATGTGACTTGAAACACATGAAGTTTGCCCAATTAACTCTCTCCTCCTTTTCAGGGTTTTCCATGGCAGAGGTGTGTCTGTGTGGGAGGGAGATTGTGATTTATGGCTTAAACCAAATCTCTGGCGTTTAACTCAATCAATTTAGCACATGTCAAAGTCTAGACTAAACTATTAGAACATGTTAGCTAACACCTTCTAACAATGCATCTTTAAATCTCCCTCCAAACAAAGTCCAAGTACATTTTAACATGACATCTTAGGGCAAGTCTACATTAGAAGCACGACATCAGCACAGCTGCACTGATGCAGCTGTGCCACTGTAGCATGTCTGGTGAAGTGCCGCGCGCTCCCATTGGCATAATTACTCCACCTCTATGAGAGATGGAAGTTATGTCAGTGAGAGAGCGTCTCCCACTGACATAGCGCCAGTGTGGACAGCGCTTAGATCGCTGTAACTTGTGTCACTTGGGGGGATGTCTTTCACACCCCTGAGCAACGTAAGTTAGATCGACTGAAGCAGTAGTGTAGACCTGTCCTTAGTTTAGATATAGTCAGCCTGATTTTGCTCTCACTTGCAGTGGTTTAAATTAGAAGTAACTCTGCAGAAATCAATGGCATTCCATCAATGCAAACTCAACCTGAGTGAGCTCAGGCCCATACTGTATAATAATTAACTACTGATTATGAAAATGAAAAATTTAAATAATAGTATTTACATCATTGACTACAACTTCTGGATACAAGAATTTAGTGGAATTGTTTTGTAAAACAAAACATACATACAAAAACATTCCGGTATTCAGTTGCTTTGTATCCCATGAGGTTTTATTAAATTTAACTAGACGTGTAGCATCATTTGCATTAGATACTGTAATGTCTTTGTGGCAGTGAAGAGACAGACTTGATTGTAATGAATTTAGAGATAATTCGTTTTTCAGGTTGCTGCATGCAGGCAGGCTGGAGAGGGTGGAAATTACAAAAAAAAAAAGTTGGATTTTTTAAGTTGTTTTCATTTCATAGGGTTCAAAATAGATTCTTTTTTATTTAAAAAAATAATGTTTATACATTTTTATTGAAAATTTCAAAAAAATTCAATAACTTTCAATAATCATTTCCATTAAAAATCAATAAAATGTTGACATAAAATGCCACAAATATCTAATAAAAATGAAAAATGTAGGGAAACTCAACTGTCTGTCTAGTTTGGTGTGCCTGTGAATGGCAGCATGTAAATTTCTGATTTTAAAGTAAAAATGGAGTCTTAACAAATCAAATGCTTTTATTTATTAGATCAAAACTACTATAGATTTCTGAAGTTCTGGTTTGCAAAGATGAAAGAAGTATTCACAGGAAGACTACCTCACCTCTGAGGCTTCCAGTAAATGGGCTAGATTGTGATATCACTTATACCAGTGTAAACCTAGAATAATATCATTGAAGGCACAGCCTGGCACTTCAGGACATCCGGACCCTCACATCTCCCTCCACTCTCATTCCTTTTCCTGTGTGGAACGGGGACCCAATGGGGGCAACAGTACTTTGGTGGTGTCTGAGACCCTCCCCAGCCTTTCTGCACAGAAAGTAGGAAACTGGAATCTTTTTTGATTGGGTCAACAGAACTTTGAGTAGTAAGGTAAGATTTGGCCTTTAATTGCAGGATTTAGGTATAACCTCTTACCTTGTTTTTTGGCAATTCATTTCCTGAAAACCAAAATATGTCTGGTAAGTTTTCTGAACACTCAGAGAAAGCAAGGCTCTGTGAAGTCTCATTAATCAATTTTCTCTGTGTGTTGTTTCTCAGGAAACCAGTCGAACCACAGGTGTGTTCTTGAATTTCCAAATCTGAAGATGTTCAGAAAGAGATAGTTACTTTATAGTACAAAATTTAAATTCTTGTTGTTTTTCTGGGAGCGTCATAAAACATCCCTAAAAACCCAAAGGGAGTGGTTCAGTTCAATTCATTTATATTCTCATATAAGTGCAGCTACTTTTGGTTTGACCCTGCAAAGCATTCGGGATTAGATCCAACACCCATTGAAGTCAGTGGAAAGCATCTCATTGGCTTCAGTCAGCACTGGATCAGATCTTTTAAGTGTGTGTTTAATGGGACTAGTCATGCTGAAAGTCATGCTTAAGTTCTTTGCTATGTCAGGGCCTTAAAAACAGCTGCTGTACAATATATCAGTGCTTAAGATATTGTACTCACCCATGAGGATCTATAAACAAATCTATTGTGTTCCTTCTAAACATATTTCTAAGTTTGGGGAAAATGTTGGATGAAATATTAGTCCTTGGAAAAGGAAGTAACTTCGGTAAGTTAGGTAATAAAGGGAATTGTATGATACTACTTAAATTAGAAATACTGTACTGCAGCCAAAGCCTCACTTCACTAATGGACTTTTATTTTATAAATGTTGTTTATAATTGAATTTGGCTTTCTTAATAAAGTACAACAAATCATAGCATTTGCTACTGCAAAATAAGATTCACGTCAGAGGCCTGCTCTAAGCTATCTCAAAGTAACACATGCTTTCCCACATTTCAATGTCATTAACTTCCCATTAAAGGGATTTTTCTTAATGTTTGTTTAAACGGCCACAGAGGAGGTAAAAAACTACTTTCAGGGCAAACATATGGAGCCACAATTATACCTCTTTTCCACCACTTTTACTTTGCCTCTGCTAGAATTGACACTGACTTACCCTGGTGCAAGCGAGATCCGAATCAGGCACCAAATCAATTACAAATCTACAGTCAGAATAATTCCTGTGATAACTGTGCAACTAGTCCTGACCCTGCTCTCGCACTGGGCTAAATCAGATTACTTGAAATTGTGTCTGGAACTTGATTAAGGGTGCTTCATCCCTTTATTCTGGTATTTGATTAATTATTGTTTGTGCGTCAACAATACAAATATTTGAAAGCCGGGGAAAAAGCCACTGTAAACCCAGGGTTCAGTATCACCAATGCTTGTGATTTTATTCAGTCTCACCATGTTTGTTGTTTTTCCTAAAGCTCTTGGAGTCAAGTGATTATGTGAGACTCATGTTTCATTTTAAGACAGAAAGAAGTTCCTACATACACTTCATGGCTGCAGAGTAAAGTTTAAAACACGAACCCTAATTCCTCAAAAAGCAGAAGGCAAGTAAAAAGAGCACAAAACTTATTGTTTTAAAATCTTGTGATATGTAAATTGATCTCCTGAGTCATACCATCCAAAATCATGACTTTTGAATGTTTACGGTTGGCAGTACTGTGGGTTACAGATTGTATTTAGTCTGTTCATTTCAAATTGCAGCTCTCTGTTCTCTTGAAATACTGGGCTCTCAAATGTTGTCGGTTCCCCTCCAGTTCCAGGTGCAGTAAGTTTACCTTGTTGTCCTGCTTATTGTTGTCTTCCAGTTTCTTATAGTTTGAGCACAAATCAGTGAGAGAAGACTCACTTCAGAAGTCTGAAGATATAAATTATAATCCTGTTCGTGATGTACTCTTTTTGGTTAAGTGGCATGTGTATGTGACAGTCTCCCTTTAGAGCTGGGTGCCTAGAAAACATCAGGTATTCCCAAATTCATTCTCAAGAATGAGAGCCTAAACACATTTGAATGTTTTCTGAGCAAAATAGCTGTGACTGATACTTCTGTAGATGCACTACTTGTATTTGGTAAGCTAGTTCAACATTCATGGCTATATGTGGGTTGTTGCTGGCATATAGCAACATGCAGCATTTTCTCCACTGCTAATATGTAATTATATGCTTTGTGAAGCACCCTGAGACATTCAGTTATATGAAAAGCATTATAGAAATGTGAGTTGTTTTTGCTTTTACTATTCTTTATCCAAAGGTGTTTTACATTCATTGGGAAATTCTTTGCCCAGGGAGGCGCAAGCAGCAGGACATTGAAAGTGGCATTTTTCATAAGCTTGTTATTAAAATGATTTATATTAAGTAATTTATTAAAAATGAGTGAGACTCCAGATACACCAACTAGGAATCGGAAAATTTCATGCTGCTGGTGAATAATTGTCATAGTTATTCTACAGTATCTACATTATTAGTTTATGGAATATCTCAGCAAGTAAATACTTTTTGCCAAGATATTATCCATAAGGCTTTCTGTATACAAAACTAACAACATTGAGGGGTTTGACTTCCATTAATAACTCTGATAAGCTTTCTTTTGCTGATTTTTTTTATTAAATATGGAGGCTTAGTGAGTTTGGAATGTCAGTTCAAAAAGCATTTCAAACAATAACTCCATAAAGTGTGATGTAGATACACATTTATTATTAACGATGGCCCTGATTCAGCATTGTGTTGTTCCAGTTCTGCTTTGTTGCAACACCCCTGTTGGTGTCAAACTGGAGTGATGTAATGGTGAATCAAGCCTAAAGTATTTATTGATTTTATGGTAGATTTTGATATCCGTGCTCATGCTGAGCAGTACCTAACTCTATGTGTCCCATTGATTTCAGTGAAATTGCTTATGGAGCTGAGCAAAGGTAACAAAATCTGTCCCTATATATTTAGCAATAGATATTTATTATGAGCCGCATTGAGTAGTACCTTATTCCACATTAACTCCAGTGGGACTACTCATGCTGCAAACTACTGTTCAACAAGAGTAAAGGTATCACACTCTGTCTCTAAAGTTTTCAAAATAAAAACATTAGTAAAATGACTACAGAATGTGTAAGTTAGAAGACAGTATAGCATACAAAAAAGAAACATGAAATA
Organism: Terrapene triunguis; assembly: GCF_002925995.2. Lineage (NCBI taxonomy): Eukaryota > Metazoa > Chordata > Testudines > Emydidae > Terrapene > Terrapene triunguis. The sequence goes on along the minus strand of NW_020664562.1, from coordinate 36,066,316 downwards.
GTGCTGAAGCGCATATCCCCTTATCTTCACATCAATATCCTCTCAAAGACATTCTTTACCTTTCCTACTCCAAGGGTTAAAAAGCAAGGGACTGCCTGCTTCTGAGCACTAGGGTTGCCAACTCTCTAATTCCACAAAACCGAATACCTTTGCCCCGCCCCTTCAACGAGGCCCCACCGTACCCAGCCCCTTCTCTGAGGCCCCGCCCCCACCCATTCCCCCTCCCTCCATCACTCACTGTCCCCCACCCTCACTTACTTTCACCAGGCTGGGGCAAGGGGTTGGGGTGTGGGAGGGAGGGAGGGTTCCAGCTGGGGTGCTGGCTCTGGGGTGGGGCCAGAAATGAGGGGTTCAGAGTGTGGGAGGGGGCTGGGCCAAGGGGGTGAGGGCTCTGACTGGGAGTGCAGGTTCTGGTGTGGGGCCAGGGATGAGGGGTGCAGGCTCTGGGAGGGAGTTTGGGTGCAGGAGGGGGCTCAGGGCTGGGATAGGCGTTGGGGTATGGGAAGGGGTGAGGGGTGCGGGCTCTAGGAGGGAGTTAGGATGCAGGAGGGGATTCCGACCTGGGGCAGGGGGGTGGGGTGCAGGAGGGGGTTCAGGGTGTGGGGTCTGGCCAGGTGGCACTTACTTCAGGCGGCTCCTGGAAGTGGTTGGCATGTCCGGCTCCTAGGCGAAGGTGTGACCAGGCGCTCTGCATGCTGCCAATGCCCACAGGCACCGCCCCTGCAGCTCGAGGCGGGGGCAGCATGTGGAGCCCACTGGCCGTCCCTGCACCTAGGAGCCACCGGAATCCCTTTTTGACCAAGTGTTCTGGTTGAAAACCGGATGCTTGGCAACCCTACCAAGCACCACTGCAACCAACAGTATCATTAACAGCATTCTAATAATTCAAGGAAGCAGAAAGTACAATCTTTGCCTTCCCACTGGAGGTGAGCAGTATAATTCGCTATAATGCATTAATCATGCACATTGCAGCAACTCAACATACTGATTAATAACAATGTCTTCGCTGCAGGCTCAGTGCTCCATCCATAAAATCCCATTCCATATGTGAGGTACCAAATCTCTCTGCCCATATTTGATGAAAATACTGACTTCTCCATCTGGGAATAGCATCCTACACCTCTGATGTGGCACCAAATGTTCTTGCCTCTCCATATTTAAAGAAATCCATACGCCTCTGATACTACTGAATAGACCCAGCATTTGAATAAAGGAATGTGGCTCTTGGTTGCTTTGGTCTGGTGCAATTGATTTTCATTGATAACAGGGTAAGTGTCTTCGTGTTTTGTAGTGTACGGAACACAGTGTCGGAGTAACAAATATATAATCATAACGGTGGAAACTGATTTGACATTTTAGTTAACATGGATAGTGTCCCATTCTGTAAATCTACACTTGGATCTAAAAAATTCCCTCTCATCACAATGTCCTGATCAAATTCTAATCTGTGTACTTACACCCTGCCTGCCTAAACCAAATATATTTAAAGCATTATGTATTATTATTTATTATGTGTATCGCAGTAATTCCTAGAGGCCAGAGCTCCATTGTGCTAGACACTGAAGAAGCATAAAACAGAGACAGTTCCTGTCACATGATGCTTACAATCTAAGTATCAGATTGCTCCCAGTGAAGTCAGTGGCAAAACTTCCATTAACTTTGATGGTGTAGGAGGAGGCCCATAGAGAACAGTAACAATTTTGTAAGAAGGGGATCAAAGTGGCTCCTCTTATTAAAGGGCATAATTAAGCCATAACTGTTGTGGTATGAGCAACAACAAGGGCAAGTATTGCTTCTTAGAGGCACCCAGTGGTGTTCAGTTTCACCAGATTTCTGGGTAGGGGCTTGAGCTGGTTCTGTTTTGTAACGTTAAGAGGAACCCCTAAATATTGAACCCAGCCCTTATTGCTGCTGACACCATCTGATGGAAGGGTAATACTGTGTTCTAATCTATGTTTACCAGACCCGTTTTCTGCAGAAACCAGTTTAAATCCAAGTTTATTTAAACTACAGCCCTTATACTAAACCTATGCTAGCTTTTCCTTTATAGTATTTGAAGTCAGTTTACAACCAGGGTAAGGGTTGAGTAAGGGATGCTGGTGTAAGGATAATGGCAGTCTTAGCTTGCAGTCTTGGAAATTGAAATCCTTTCTATCCATAGGATAGGTAGTGCATGGTCAATGGCAGTATAGTTGCCCTGTGAAAGACTGGTTGGCCCATTGTCAGGTGAACAGCATTTTGGATGACACATGCTATAGTCACTCCTTGCCTGTGTGTTCATGTGAGATCATGGCCTGGTTTGTGCACCCACTCAGAGGCCTCCATAGAAACGTTATCCTTCAGCACCTCCCTGTGTGGTCTTGGTGTGGAGAGCTAAAGAGGTGCTGCATGACCAGTCTGCGCTCCTGTCATAAACATACAGCTAAAATAGCACAAAATCCCTCCTTTACCTGTAAAGGGTTAAGAAGCTCAAATAACCTGGTTGGCACCTGACCAAAAGGACCAATGAGGGGAGAAGATACTTTCAAATCTGTGGGGGAAGGTTTTTGTTTTGTCTCTCTTTGTGTGTTCTCTCTGGATCAGCGAAGAACCAGGGCTGGGAAAATACATCTCCTAAAGCCATACCTGAGCTAAGCATCTAAGATTACAAATTGTAAGTAATAGGAAAGAAATGCATTAGATTATCTTTTGTTTTAGCTTGTGAATTTTCCCTAGGCTAAGAGGGAGATTTATTCTTGTTTTTTTTTTTTTTTTTTTTGTAACTTTAAAGTTTTGCCTAGAGGGGAATCCTCTATGTTTTGAATGTGATTACCCTGTAAATTACTTTCCGTCCTGATTTTACAGAGGTGCTTCTTTTACTTTTTCTTTATAATAAAGTTCTGCTTTTAAGAACCTGATTGATTTTTAGTGTCTTAAAAACCCAAGGGCTGGTCTGTGCCCACTTTGTTAACCTATTTGGTTGGTATATTATTCTCAACCTCCCCAGGAAGAGGTGAAGGGGCTTGGGGGGATTTTGGAGGAACAGGAACTCCAAGTGGTTCTTTTCCTTGAATCTTTGTCTAACTCACTTGGTGGTGGCAGCAATACCGTTCCAAGGACAAGGAAGAATTTGTGCCTTGGGGAAGTTTTTAACCTAAGCTGGTAGAGATAAGCTTAGGGGGTCTTTCATGCGGGTCCTCACATCTGTACCCTAGAGTTCAGAGTGGGGAGGGAACCTTGACAGCTCCACCCTGAGCAAGTGGGTGGAGAGGAGCCTGGAGTAGATGGAGTGAAGGCTCCATTCCCACCCCTGAATGCACTGGACAGCACATTTAAGCCTGCCCACAGGAGCAGAATTGTATCTTCTTGTGCTGTTCCTAAAGTGGATTACACAGGGCAATTGTAAAAGCACGGTCTAGTCCTTTGTTTTTTTCAGCAAGCAAGAAAGCAGACAGGGAATAAGCTGTCAGTCCAATAATGAAAATAAAAGTCATTATCCTACATTCTTGACTCCTTGACTTTAATGGGATTTTTAAATTGGAGCAATGAGTGATGAATAGGGATCAAGGCATCAAATTCATTCCTAGAGCTGGTTAAATTTTTTTCAGTGAAACTTTATTTTAATGAAAAATGGTTTTTCCACCAAAATACATTTTTTGTGTGGAAAATGTTCCTTTTGGGTGAAATTTTCTGGTTTTTCATTGAAAAACTGGAAACCAAATGATTTTTCTGTAAACATTTTTGGTTTTCAGTAAAAAACAAACAACAACAAAACTTTGTTTTTGAAAGTGAAAAATGTTTATCAAAAAGTGATTTTTTTTAAATGAAAATAGTTTACAGAAACATATATTTTTTTATTTCTAGTTACAGTGTTTGATTTGAAAAAACAAACAATTGCAGGAAACTTCAAAATGCACTGTTCCCTCTTCTCCCACTTCCCCCCCCCCAAAAGGCATTTTCAACTAGTTGTATAGAGCCCTAACATGAGTAGGTGTAACTCTACTGAAGTTAATGCAGTTGCAGCTATTTTCACTAGGTCTGTATATGGCTGACAGAATTATTTCCCCCTTTTTATTTCATGTCCTTATCTCTCTTTAATGTCAATAAGAGTGTAAAGGGAGGAACTTTTTCTTTTGCTCTGGTGCCTCCTAATGGCCCATCTGAGGATTAGCATGCCACTTGGTCTGGTGCCCCTTCATGCAATTCACTCGCTCCTTGGCATCTCTCATGCTCCTGGAGCTGCAACACTTTCCTCTTCATGGTTTTGCCCTCCAGCCAAGTCACAATGAAGTTTCCCACTTCCAGGGTATTATCACAGTCTCTTTCCAAACTGTCCCCAGCAGTCTCCAAATAGGCTGCCCCTAGCATGCCACTCCCACAGTGTCTTGTAGGGGAACTCAGGCCCACCTTCTAAACCAGGTTCCAATCTAGGGACCCTTGACCTAGCAGCTCAGGTCTTTATTCTCCCAGTCCTTACTGCTTCTTCCCTTGACTGCTTCCTACACTGCCTACTACAGACTCCTAGGCCTGGTCTACACTAACCCCCCAAGTCGAACTAAGGTACGCAACTTCAGCTACGTGAATAACGTAGCTGAAGTCGACATACCTTAGTTCGAACTTACCGCGGTTCAGACGCGGTCCACACGCGGCAGGCAGGCTCCCCCGTCGACTCCGCGGTACTCCTCTCGCTGAGGTGGAGTACCGCAGTCGACGGCGAGCACTTCCGGGATCGATTTATCGCGTCCAGACCAGACGCGATAAATCGAACCCGGAAGTTCGATTGCCAGCCGTCGAACTACCGCGGTAGTGTAGACCTGGCCCTACTTTCCCTCCCACTTATATCAGGGTGTGTAGACTGTAGGTGCTCTCACTGCAGGCCCACATCATCTCTGTTGCCAGCTCCCTGGCTTTATAGAAGCCCCACTTGTTTCTGCCCTAGTGAACTTCACCCCAATTAAGCCTCATTGGCCTCATATAGGCCTCTTTTGCCTATATTAACCCTTCCAGGGCTAGTGTGAGGTGAATGCACTGTCATACTGTCTGGAGCGGCTCATGACTGAGAGTGCCAACCTCAGGGCAGACTGTCGAAAGGAGGGCAGAGACCCCACACTGATTGTATATTCTATAATTAGATTTAATCAACACAGTAACAAATGTGAACTCCTAGATTATTGTAACCGTTTTACCATGAGTCACAGACAGTCCCTTTAGACTCTCCAGAGTATCTTGCCAGCCAGGCAAGCTGGACTTAGTGCTAAATGGTCATTTACACCAAAAGTCACGAAATATTCAGGTTGCTTCCGGTCCCAAGAGACCAGTCACTTACCCCAGATCAATTTGTACCTTAGATCTCACCACCAAAGACAACGCCTGTAGCCAATCCTGTAACAAACTAACTAAAGGTTTATTACCTAGGAAAAAGAAATCAGAGAGTTATTTACAGGTTATAACAAGCAAGCATATAATAACAAATGAGTTTCAGTCTGTGATTCAAAAGGTGACAGAGATGGTCGACCCTGGGGATCTCTGCTTTTTTTTTTTCTTAGCTCCAGCTCTTGTAAGAGTGCAAACAGCAGAGAGATGAAAAATCTTCATGTTAGCTATTTTTATTTCCCCTTTTCAGCATTCAAATGGATGGGACCAGGCTTTCTGCACATACTTCTCCATGAGTGAGTGGGGCAATCAAGAAAGCTTTTGTCCTACAATGGCCCACTTAATTTTTGATAGTCCTCCTAGATGGATGGGGGGAGCCACTCTGCCTGTCTGAGTTTACAAGTTCAGAGCAGGCATTTTTACAGTTATAAACAAACTTATATTTTACCTTGTAGCATGGAGTACAAACATTACATTAATGCATGCAGCAACTTATAAGCAATTCATAGAGTCTAAACACTAAATACATTCTTACAAGTTTAATACCTATTTTGAACAAAACTAACATACAGGTGAGCTGGTTTGGTTTCCAGCTATGAGTTTGTCAGTTCTTAGCTAACACCTGCGGCCTTGGCCAGAGCTGGCACTTGGTTTACCAGCGTCACATGCCCCATCACAAAAAGTTACATATGGACATTGAGAGGTAAACGACCCCTTCATGAGCTTGTAAGAGCAAGGAGCAAAAGCTTTTTTTTAAAAGTGTCAGTAGTTGTTTTGTTTTGTTCAGTTTTAAGAAGCTATACTTTTACAATTGGAAGCCCAAATCCTGCTTGCCTTAGTCAGTTGAGTAACTGGGACTCCTTGCATCAGTGGCGTGAGCAGGATTTGACCCTCTGTAACAAACAATGCACATGACTTCATGTAGAACACTAACTTGCTCCTGCAGTGGTCCCACTGAAACCAGGAAGGCGTATGAGTGTGAGTAATGGTGTCAAAACGTAACCCAAATATAAGAATGGTTGCTCATATGTGACAGGCAAGTTTAAAAATTACATCATAGTATTAGTTTGAATGTAATTGCTTTCTAAATATTTGTGAGATTAAAAAAAAAAAGATTCAACTGCTCCAAAGAGAAATAAATACCTCCAAAAGATCTAATTCTAAAAGGATGTAAATTGGTACTTCCATTAGTTTTTTTAATTACCTTTATTGTCTTTTTACATTTAATAAAAATATAATACAACCATATCCCATCACTTAAGGTTGTAATAAAAAGACTCATATCTGCTCAAACTATAACTAAAGTTTAATATTTGATACCTTAAGGGTATAGTCTGTGAACAGAAATCAATATTTTATACTGCTTCCTGAAGCATATCCCTAGTAATATCATTTGGGAGTAGAGATTGCAAACAAATATAAATAACGTTGTCCTGGTTCTCCCTTCACCTCCACTAGTTTTACACCAGTGTAGAGTTTATAGCTAGTTTACACGTTATGAGATAAGAATCAGGCTGTCTAATGCTTGTCCATCCTTCGTTACGCATTACATACTGAGAAGAAAGAGAAATGGGAGAAATATTTACATACAAACAATAAGCTGTAAAGAATCTAAGCATTTAAGATCTAAGCAGTAGGAATGAGAATTTCTGATTTATGTAAAATTTAATTCTCAGTGCAGGAGATTAGCAGTTCTACTACAAGTTTAGTAGGGATTATTTCAATATACTAGTACTCTACACAACTTTGTAAAGGCTGCATTCCCTTGATTAATTCACAGTTGATTATCTAATCCTTCATAGTGGGGTTTTATACTGAATTCAACTCAACTCAACTGAAATCAGTAGTTACACTGCCATAGAATTGCTGAAAGGAAATATAGAATCAGGTCCCAGCAATGCAAACTGCAGTCCTTAACGTGTTACTATACAATTTATCTCCACATCTTTCTGACTTCATTCTGTTCCAATTAGTTTTTTATGAGGTCTTTCTTCTCAAAAGATGTATTTTCACTTCTAGTGAAGTGCTCTTCATTTTGCAGAGTGTAAAACTGCTACTTGTGAATTCTCTGTGGCAAAGAATTTTCTTATCTCTACAGACTCTTTACATTTGTCCCTCTGGGTGATTAGACTCCAGTCTGGGAATGAATATTAATTTGGTTGAGTCTTTTTATTTATATATGGCACCTTTCTTAGTTGCTCAATGTGCACATGCTCTGGCTTGGGTATTCCTAAGATACGTTCACCATGGTATCTAAGTGCTATCCATTTATATGTCATTCAGTATATTCAAGAGTGATCGCCTTTCCTCAGAGTTTTTACATTCCTCTTGTGTGCTTGGCACGTGTTCTCATCACTGTTACACATGTCCTCCTCCCCCTTTTCCCTCTACTGTTGGTTAAACACACTTTATCATGGCTTGTCTTTAAGTTGGATTGTAAACTTTTCAGGGCAGGGACTGTCTGTTGTATAGCACCTAACACAAAGGGCTCTTGATACTAACGAAGGCCTCTCAGTATTACCATGATGCAAATAATAATGGGAAAGGTGACATTACTGGAGTGAATCTTGAAAAAAGGCAGAGAACCTCCAAGCAAAGGCTGACGACATGCCCTGAGGTTTCTGCTGTAAATAAATAAATAAAAACCCAAGCAGGAGAAAAAGCTGTATTATATCCATTTGAATAGATAAAGTTCAGCTCTAATTCCAAACCAGAGATGTTAATGCTAGAACTACTGTACTGTACATGAAGCTAAATCACATTTATTTTTCAACCCTTGTAATAACCTTTTAAAAATAAATATTATTTTCATATACCTAACAACCACTTTAGTAGGTTCTGCAAAGGGGCATATCCTACTCTTGACGTGTGCAAAATGCATCCTGCACTTGAAGGGCTTGACCCTGCAATGTATTGAATATTCCTCTGGGTTTCTGAGCAACCTTGACTCTCACTGAAGTCATCGGTGTCATGGGAGCTCAGCATATTCGAGGATCAATCCTTTAATTGGGTTGGATACTGGAAATCTATTGCAAGAAAGATAATCCTATCTTTTGTTTTACAAATACGAAAAGAAGTTATCTTTATAGAGACTTTGGCAAGAGCACCCATTTTATAAGAGAGTCCTTAAAATAGGTCTTCCTTTAAACAATGAACTTTTCAAGCTAAGACTTTATTTCCTTCCCACTAGCAGAATGGACTGTTTTCTATTTGAATAATGGGCTCAGGTAGCAAATGGGTGGTTAAATGCACATTCAGCCACATGTCGGCAAGGATTTTGCTTCAGACAAGTACAGTGCTAAAATTCTTACTGTCATGGAACATTAAACAGGTATTCTTTCAATTTTTTTACACTGTTGTCTCAATTTCTTATAATAATCTAGCAGAAAACAGACACAAATGAAGAGCTCAATTCTTAAAAAGCAATAGGTACAATAGCCGATCATGGTGGTCCATTCTGACCTTAGAGTCTATGAGTCTACTATGGAACTGACTCAGAAGAAATGAGAAATGCATGCTTTTGTTTCCAAGTGAAATATGTGGGCAAGCTCCTCAGCTGGTATATGAAATCATTCCATGGTTTACACCAGCTGAGAATCTGGCCTTGTCCGACTCTAGTGTCTTAAATATCCTACATATCGCTGTTATGCACATTCTGGCTTTTCTGTATTGACATTAGGCCTGTGCAAGGCAAAAACTGAGCAAAGTGAAAGGACAAATACGTTCCCAGTATGAATGTGAACAAAACATTTATTTTATTTTTATAAATTAATACTCTTAGCTATGGTTTTCCATTCACAAAGAAGAACCACATAACTGCAGCCACAGTGAAAAAAACAGAAGCAAATTTGGGCAAAACATCAGAAGCTAATTTGAGAGGTCCTGTTCTCTCAAATAGTTTCCCAATGCTCTCTAATGTGGCATGGTCATCTGCTCTGAATGCCTACTAACTTCCCTGCGAGAACCATCTTCCACTTTGACCCAATGAAAGCAGGATGGAAAATACCCCCGGAAGACCTAAAACACAGACACCTGTCCATCACAGGGATCCTACCCCATAATGCATTAGATTTGGCTCAGACACAACATCAGGGAGGTGTATAACGCATTCGGTGACCTCTACACTGTCCAAGTGACGACATGAGTATTTGCAAGTGTCCTGGCTTGCTGCTGATCAAACAATGTCTGTGGCCTCTGCAGCAGAGTAGGGGGAGATAGCTCCATTTAAAGGCACAGTACATAGAAAACACACCACACTTATGGTAGATCTTGACACTAAAGCCTTTTATGTATACACATAACAGGCAGAGTGTCTCTGTGCTGTCCAGCTGGTTCTGAGCTGGAGGAACCACCTCTGTTTTGTTCTCAGCAGGTGCTTACACCATGATCATCACAGGGGTGTTTGAAAGCATCTCAAGATGAAACTTTGATACTTACCCTTGAAATATTTCCCCTTGGATTCAGCCCTGAAACAGGAATTTGTGTGTGTGCATGCTTGTATTTGCTTGTATGTTCACAAATCGACCACAACTGTAGCCTAAGGGCCTGATTCTGAAAAGTGCTGTCCATCACCCTTCCACCCACAACTCCCAGTGAAGTCAGCAGCAGCTGGTGATGAGAACCTTGTAGAACTGAGCCCAAGTGAAGAAGCGAGAGAGATTTTACATTACAGGACTATTTATTTTTCCCCACTTATTCAGACTGAGCATTTAACATGGTAACCACAGCAACGTTTGATAGATAAGCTACAATGTGAGAAAACAATTGCCAGTATGCAGTGTAATGTTTCGTACTTTCATGGTTTCCAGGGGGAAGAACTCATTCTCCTCAAGTAAATATAGTTCCCCATGCTCATTATCCACTTGAGACATTGCATCCCTGAAGGTCTTGGGGGTGTCAAGAGATAGATGAGAAAGCTAAATGATTTCTGCTTAAAAATCTCAGACCCCCTTCTATCCGTTTTCTTATGCATAGATGACTATATTTGATATTAGTCTAGTTTATAGCTACTTATTGAAATGAGTGTGATGCACAGAATGGTATCTGCACCATTACCAACTCAAATCTGTAAGATCCTTATCTTGTCATGTGGAAAATAACATTTGATGTTTGTGTTTGGTACACACTCATCCGTTTTTTCATTTTATTAGATTATTGTATTTTTTAAAACATTACTTTTCTATTTGAATAACCATTGCAGTCAAAAAGTGACTATGAACTGTTTGAACCAAGTGTACAACTGCTGGGTAACTAAGATGAAGGGGGAAATGAAAACTGAAAAAAATATCAATCCAGAAATTTATAAACATTTGAGTCTACCCTCTGCATCACAGATCTAAGCAGTTAGTGTTCTTATAGCCAGGGAATAGATTTGATAGACAGAAAATGGCTGAAGAACAGAAACAAAATTAATAAATTATCTTAATCTACATGTATTGACATAGGTACAAATTCTCTAACTGGGACTTGAAGAGGAATGAATCCTAACATCAAATGTAGCTCCAGTCTCAGTATCATTGCTCTGTCTGCTATTGTTTCCAGTCCTCGTGAAGCCTGGTGTTGATACGGAGTGATTGGTGACTCAGCAATCATTTGGGATTAACCAGAGTCTTCAATAACTGAAAATTGAGGGAGTACCTGAGTGTGTTATTTCTACTGTATTTAGTCTGCTCTTAGAAATTGCACTGGATTGTGTGTTAGAAAGCTTGATGTGATTGAAGCAAATTCCTTGCTTTCTACAAAGAGTTACTGGGGGCCTGATTTTGTTCTCACAATGATATAAATTGGACATAACTCCATAGTAGTCAATTATGGTACACTAAAGTAGAACTCATGTATATAAGTCTTTTCCTTGGTTTCTTTTTTGATTGATATGCTAGAAACCATAATAGCTATATTCAAGTGTTCATATTATGCTACTTAAGCTTATCCACACAGGCAGCATTTAACATTATATTGTCAGATACCTGTCTGATTCATGTGAATATATTTTTAATTGAATATGAAATGGCATGCTTTATGTTAAGGATATGTACTCAGCTCTTCAGTCCACTCATGAGAAGAGCCTGAGACTTTAATTCCTCACTCAGGAGAAATTACATCAAACTAACCCTAAATGCCTTTCCATTCTCTCTGATGTTTCTGTGGTAACAGCATGTTTCCATGGTTTCCATTATAATACTGTAAGATGTTATTACTAACCAGTGTAGAAATGTGGGCTTTTTGTTAAATATATGATTTTTTTAACATGACAAATGTCTCTTTAAGAGCGTTACACAGCTATTTAAATTTGCCCTGAATTCAATCTTGTGTTAATGGGAGTTAAAACTTTCTGTAATTACATGCCTTATCTGTGGAATACTCTTCTTTAACCATTAGAAATTCCCAGTCCATATCTGTATTTAAGAACAGAGCAAAGAAACATTTGTTTGCTGCCACCGTTAATCGTTCTTAATTCTGTTATTAGTGTTGTAGAAATGTGCAGTGCCTGAGGCTTAGCAAGTGCTGATTTTCTGCTGTTCTGTTTTTCAGGTTTGGGTCCTTGTTAACAGCGTATTATAATTTCCCATATATAGCTGCAGTACTAAAATGTATATTCCTAGCCTGACCTTGAGACTCCACCAGCTATATGCAGGTGTGTTTGAACTTCTGCAGTTTTAGAATAGCATTACAGTGAGCTTGAATCTGGTTTTCTTTCATTGTGTTAACAGGATACAGCAGAGTAGGCCATTCCTAACAGTTAGCATGCCCTAAATGATCTGACAAATTCTTGGGTTTGTTTCTTCATTATTTAGTTTATAGTTGGTAATGGCCACCTTCAGTTATTCTAGTATATGATGCAGTAGGCTGTTCCTTTGGAAACTTAATAGACTTTATTATATTTATTCTTTATTTGTTTATTTAACAGACAGTGTGTTAGCTGGAAAAACAAAGAACTCACCTTCTACAATATCAAGCCATGTCAGGTATATCTATCTTCCCATCCTCATCCCCTCTGTGATTGGCCTACCAGCATGAGGTAGCGTTTAAGTCACTGATCAGTCTTCTGCCCAGTTAATTTGATACACTTGCATAAGGAGACTTTATTCTTCTTTGAGAAAAATATGAAGCATTATTAATGAAATGTGATGACCTGGGTAATTAGAATGAGGTTACTTGATAAAAAAATAAAATAAAGGAGGAAGTATGTAGTTCAGGTGACCAGTGGTCAGAAGATAAATTGAGAAGCCAAAATGATTGATAATTATGAGTTTCCCATTATCCATTTGTGGAATAGAGACCAGAAATATATTAAATTCAGCGTTAGAAAACAAATGTGTTGTCGAAAAGCAGCAGACCCAGTTGGCTTCATAAGGAAAACTTTTAAAACATAAGGAAAGCTTTTAAACATCACTATGGAATATAACCTGTTCTATACTGACAACTACTGCTGGGTCTGTAATAGGTTTCCAGAGCAGAGAAAACCAGAGGACTTTTACATCAGTTCTGTCTGACAAAGCAGGCAGAGAGAAACTGCTGATCTTCAAGATATTCCATATGAATGTGATAGAACTACATTAATTGAAAATACAGCTCCATTGTTAGATCTCTCAGCAACCTTCAGTACTTGGACATACAGTGCTTGCTTCCTTCAGGAGGTGAAGTTAGGTCCCACAGAATACCAAACTGGTGTAAATTACACTCATTTTGTATACCCAAATTAACACAAGGTACCCTGCTTTGCCATTTACACCCATTTAGTGATCAATGTTTATCCACTGGGTCTGATTCTGCATTAATCCAGAAGCTGCGTCAATTCATACCCGCTGAGGATCTAGCTAAGTGGAATCACAAGCTTTAATACCATTATGAGAGCAGAAAGAAATATCTAACCTACATTTGCATTTATGTCACTACTGAATTTTGCCCATTCTCATCAGAATTTTTGGAGCAGAAACAGCTAGGGTCTTAGAAGAAAGTAATTAATATATTTGGAGTTATTTCTAATAGTTTATAATATAGCCAGATATAGTCCAATAGATTTCAGATTGACACTCATATTAGTTGTAAAAGCAGCAAAGAGTCCTGTGGCACCTTATAGACTAACAGACGTATTTTCGTCGGATGCATGTAGTGGAAATTTCCAGAGGCAGGTATAAATATGCAAGCAAGAGTGAGTCAGGCTAGAGATAACGAGGTTAGTTCAATCAGGGGGGATGAGGCCCTCTTCTAGCAGTTGAGGTGTGAACACCAAACAACATCGCTTGCCTCATAACCTCAGTCGTGCAGAACGCAATGCCATCCATAGCCTCAGAAACCACCCTGACATTATAATCAAAGAGGCTGATAAAGGAGGTGCTGTTGTCATCATGAACAGGTCTGACTACCAAAAGGAGGCTGTCAGACAACTCTCCAATACCAAATTCTACAGGCCACTTCCCTCAGATCCCACTGAGGAATACACTAAGAAACTGCACCATCTACTCAGGACACTCCCTACACTAACACAGGAACCAATCAACATACCCTTATAGCCCCGACCGGGGTTATTCTATCTACTACACAAGATCCACAAACCCGGAAATCCTGGACGCCCCATCATTTCGGGCATTGGCATCCTCACTGAAGGATTGTCTGGATATGTGGACTCTCTACTCAGACCCTACGCCACCAGCACTCCCACCTATCTCCGTGACACCACTGATTTCCTGAGAAAACTACAATGCATTGGTGACCTTCCAGAAAACACCATTCTAGCCACCATGGATGTAGAGGCTCTCTACACAAACATCCCACACACAGATGGAATACAAGCTGTCAGGAACAGTATCCCTGATGATGCCACAGCACAACTGGTTGCTGAGCTCTGTGACTTTATCCTCACACTCAACTATTTCAAATTGGATGACAATATATACCTCCAGACCAGTGGCACCGTTATGGGCACTCGCATGGCCCCACAATATGCCAACATTTTTATGGCCGACCTGGAACAACGCTTCCTCAGCTGTCGTCCACTCACGCCCCTTCTCTACCTGCGCTACATTGATGACATCTTCATCATCTGGACCTATGGAAAGGAGACTCTGGAAAAATCCCACCACGATTTCAACAGTTTTCACCCCACCATAAACCTCAGCCTGGACCAATCTACATGGGAGGTCCACTTCCTAGACACCACGGTGCAAATAAGTGACGGTCACATTAATACCACCCTATACCGAAAACCCACCGACAGCTATGCCTACCTTCATACCTCCAGCTTCCATCCTGGACACACCACACGATCCATTGTCTACAGCCAAGCACTGAGGTACAACCGTATCTGCTCCAATGCCTTAGACAGAGAGCAACACCTACAAAATCTTCACCAAGCATTCTCAGAACTACGATACCCGCACGAGGAAATAAGGAAACAGATCAACAGAGCCAGACATGTACCCAGAAGCCTCCTACTGCAAGACAAGCCCAAGAAAGAAACCAACAGAACTCCACATACAGTCCCCAGCTAAAATCTCTCCAACGCATCATCAGTGATCTACAACCCATCCTGGACAACGATCCCTCACTTTCACAGGCCTTGGGTGGCAGGCCAGTCCTCGCCTACAGACAACCTGCCAACCTGAAGCACATTCTCACCAGTAACTACACACCGCACCATAATAACTCTAACTCAGGAACCAATCCATGCAACAAACCTTGATGCCAACTCTGCCCACATATCTACACCAGCGACACCATCACAGGACCTAACCAGATCAGCCACACCATCACCGGTTCATTCACCTGCACGTCCACCAATGTAATATACACCATCATATACCAACAATGCCCCTCTCCTATGTACATCGGCCAAACTGGACAGTACCTACGTAAAAGGATAAATGGACACAAATCAGATATTAGGAATGGCAATATACAAAAACCTGTAGGCGAACACTTCAATCTCCCTGGACACACAATAGCAGATTTAAAGGTAGCCATTTTGCAGCAAAAAAACTTCAGGACCAGACTTCAAAGAGAAACTGCTGAGCTTCAGTTCATCTGCAAATTTGACACCATCAGCTCAGGATTAAACAAAGACTGTGAATGGCTAGCCAACTACAAAAGCAGTTTGTCGTCCCTTGGTGTTCACACCTCAACTGCTAGAAGAGGGCCTCATCCCCCCTGATTGAACTAACCTCGTTATCTCTAGCCTGACTCACTCTTGCTTGCATATTTATACCTGCTTCTGGAAATTTCCACTACATGCATCCGACGAAGTGAGTATTCACCCACGAAAGCTCATGCTCCAATACGTCTGTTAGTCTATAAGGTGCCACAGGACTCTTTGCTGCTTTTAAAGATCCAGACTAACATGGCTACCCTTCTCATATTAGTTGGTTTCTCTGCCATGATGTTGGCAGGCCTCATTGAAAACTAGTTGAGCAATAAATCAGTAAAATATCCTTCTAGTCTATTTCCAGTAGACTGTGTCAGAGCTTACTAGTAGAAACCAGGTAAATTGTTCAGTAAACCAGAAGTGAAATTACTAATGCAGAATTAATGGTATAAAATGGAAAGTCACAGAAGTACTGGAGAATAGACAATAGTGCAGGGACTATTGTGCAGTAGCAGGGAGATAGACCAAGGGGCCAAATAAGAATTTCCCACCTCCACTTTGTGATAAGAGTTGAGAGCTAGGAGTGCAGTCATCTAAGATCAAACTGGGCCAGATGCCAGTGTAAAACATGGCAGCAGTTTCACTGAAGTCACAATGGTTAAACTAGTGTAAAGCTGGCAGGAGTGAGATGTGCTATGTCCTACCCTTGATAGTGTGAGTGACGGTGTAATGGACTGTATAAACCCCATGCCTGTGGAGAACAGGGAAAAGGGTTAATGCGGGGATAGGAAGGGGACCAGATGGCTCAATTACAATACACTTTGAAGGAGCTTGAATTGGCATGTGTATCAAGGCAGTGGGAGAGAAGGAAGCTGTTCTTGAGAGCCCTGGAGGAAGGCTGAAGGCATTCAAGCTGAGGGACATTGGAAGTAGCTGGACCATGAGCAGGAGGTGCTCCATTTACTGACAGTTTTCCTTTGGAGACTGGCTGGAACAGGCCACCTCCTTTTATTTCTTTTGATTTCTTTGGCCTGAGCTACCAAAAGGGGTTTTGCTGAACTGAGGTTCTTCTTTGAGTGCTTGCTCATGTCCATTCCATATTAGTGTGTGTGCTCGCCACATGCACGGGTACCAGAAGTTTTTCCCTCAGTGGTATCCGTAGGGGACCGGCTCTGGCGCCCTCTAGAGTGGCGTGCACATGCCGCGGTATAAGGGGCGCAGCTGGCTCCTCCCACCCTCAGTTCCTTCTTGCCTCCAGTGATGGTGCTGGAATGTCTGCTGATTTTTTAGAAACATTCACAAACAGAACAGTGATCTACCATTGACCAAAACATGGTAAGCTGAAATAGCCCCCATGTGAACTTTTAAAGAAGAGTTAGACAACCCTTTGGATTTTGGATTTTCAGTACATTAAATATTCCAAAATGCAGGGTATGGAAGCTGAAACTAGACAATCAGATTTTCCCTGCATCCAAGCAACAAATAGACCATTTTAAATAGTAACACTTTCTAGGAGACAGTTTTCTGTAATGGAACAGTACATTCTGTACCAACAAGGAACATGACTGTTCAAGACTAGTCAAAGTCTGATAGCCCAAGCCATCAAATGAAGAGACTGAGGATCCGAATGAAGGCAGAGGGCATGTGGGGAGGGGTCCTCACTTGAAGAGTTTGGTCAGTAACCTTGCTGGAAACGTGTCGTAATAATTTGCTTGAATCCAATGTAGTTTATTAAGTTAGGCACTAATAAGTGTTCTATCTGTATTTTTCTTGCAACCATTTCTGACTTACAAAAAAAAAACCTCATTACTTGTACTCACTTAAAATCTATTTCTTTGTAGTTATTAAACTTGTTTTAGTGTTTTATCTGATCCAGTGTGTTTAAGTTGAAGTGCCTGGGTAACTCTATTAAAAATAATAAGCTGGTATATTATTCCCTTAAAAGAATAACGGATTTAAAATATTTGTGCTCTCTAGGAGAGGGATGGGCAGTACAGGCCCTACACTTTTGGAGGAAAATCCGGGATTGTGGATGTGTTGGGATCTCTTTGCAGTATAAGCAAGGCTGATGAGAGCCAGAGCATAACTGGCAGGCTGCAGGTACACACAGACACCCAGGGTGTGGCTTCAATGCTGGAAGGCTGTTTGTGAGCGACCCAAGTGGGACCCCTTCAGCAAGGCATTGTGAGGCACCCAAGGTTGCAGGTTAGGAGGTGGTACAGCCCCCCCTCTGGTCTGAATTGTATTGTATGCCACATATGGGTAAACAAAATACCCTGTTTTCTCTCATGTGCTATTACCACAGAAAGGCACTTTGAAAAGACTCTTGGCTCCATGGACAATTCAGACAGGAGCACTTTGTATTGTAAATGGTGTCTTGCTACCACAAAATGTGGGTGTTTTCTATGCCTGTGTGGGGTAGAGAAATGAAAATAAACATCCTTTAAATCAAGAGCCGTGAACCAATACATAGATGCAAGCAAGAGAGTTATGGAGGCCAGGGTTAATGTACAAAATCAGAACTTCTGGATGTGTCTGTTCAGTTTGCTTAACTCTAAAATTGGATAGAGACATCCATCTTTTTTCTGTACCAAGAAGTATCTTTAATAGAACCCCTGGACCCACAGGTGTTCGGGTGTCTCCTCAACAGCTCCTATCTGGAGCAGCTTGTGTATTTCCATAAATAGAATAACCTCATGAGAAGGTTCCCTGAAAAGGGAAGGGTAGGGGGAATTGAATGGGGGCACTCTTTTGAGCTGAATGGCATAGCCTTTCGATATAATTTTTAGTACCCATAAGTACTGAATCCAGAGAAATACTCAGTTCCACAACTCTGGACTTCAGAGTGAAACCCGGAACCAATTTGAGGTTCAAAGTTGGAACCATGAACGCTATGTCAGAACTGGACATATCCGATAAATCTGACATATGGGACCTGGCACTGCTAACAGTAGCTGTCTTTTCCCTCATCTTCTTCTTTGTAACTGATACAGACAGAACCAAAATAGCTTTAGGTGCCTTAGCAGGCAGGCAGTCCTTTTCCACCAACGGTGCCTTTGAAGACTTGACAGAAGGATCGGGAGGTACAATCCTGAAGACCTGAAACACCTAAAGGAAGCTACAAGAGCTGAAACAGGCCTCTTAGTCTTCAGATCCTATGACCCTTCAAAACCAGATGGCTTAGCAGCAAGAGCTTCTTTAAGCAGAAGCACCTGTCGTCTGTTCTTCCTGTCTTTGTGTGCTCTGGGCATGAAAGTCCAGCAAATAGAGCACCAGGAGGGAGAGTCTAGTGAGGCGGTGTGGCTCCCCTCCGCCCCGGAGCGGGATGAGCCCATCCAGAGACCAGAGTGGGCGGAGCTAGGGAGCTCGGAACCCACCCCTCAGAGGGTCAGGCGGTGACCCGAAAGTATAAAGGCTTGCCCTCAGAGCTCACTAGGGAGCCAACCGCCGGGCAGGCCAGACGTCTCCAGCCTAGCCCATGACTGGGAAACCCCCACGACCCAAGGTGCACACCAGACTGGCCTGACTTGCCTTGCACTCGCTACCCGGAGGAGTTGCCGGACCTGCCCTGCACCCACTACCCGGAGGAGTTGCCGGGCCTTTCCGCTCGCCCACTACCCCAAGGAACCCATGGTGCTGGACCCACTGGAGGACAACACTGTGACCCAGGTACTACCCGAGGGGGAGTCTGGAAGTAGCCCGGGGGCAGCTGACCCTAGTCTGGCTGCAGCACTGCCAGAGCCCATGTCAGTGTGTTGTGGCCAGGATCCCCTTTGACTCAGCAGTGGATCTTCTGCTGTTGCTAGGGCCCTGGGCTGGGACGCAGTGGAGTGGGAAGGCCTGCGTCCCCCCTGCCACCCAGGAGTTGGGTGGCAGTCTCCCCCTCTCCCAGACCTTGGAGGCTTGGGCCTACTGTTGTTGCTCAGCCCTGCCCAAGGGCCTGAGCTCCTGACTCTGTATTGCCCCGCCCTGACCTAGAGTCTGGGCTTATTGCTACTGTTTATACTGCCAGTGCTCAGCTCCTGCCTGAGGGCCTGAGCCCCCGACTCATTGTTACCCCGCCCTGACCCAGGGCCTGGGCTTACTGTGCTTATTTCAGTTACCGCAAGGGCCGCCAGGAAAGACTCCCGCTGCCGGACTAATTCCCCAAACTTCATCAGTGTGCAGTGAGCCGGTGTGGCTCCCCTCCGCCCCGGAGAGGGTCGAGCCCCAGCAGGCACCTCTACAGAGAGTGACCTTCTCTCAAGCATGCAAGGCACCTAATGCCAGGACAACAGCTGGGTGCAAAGCGCATCTCATAAAGGTTGGTTTCTTATTCTCCATTTCCCTCATCACTAGCCTTACAAAGTATACTTAACTATCTATATTTAAAACTAAAGGCTATACTAAAAACAACAACTATAAACTATCAAGGAACTGTAAATGGATAAAAAACCAGATCCGAAGGACCGGAGTGATTCTCCTCTGTCGGGGCAATGGTTAGAAGGAACTCTAATGGGCACTGCTAGTTTCTACTGTTAGCTGCCACCAAGTGGCACAATATCCATAAATGGGAATATGAAGAGTCACTCGAAGAACTTCTGTTGTCATAGGACAAGATTCTGCTCTTCCCTACTTCAGTGGAATTACTCTGCTTCTACACCAGTGGAGCTGAGATCGTAATTTGACTCCTGAGCTATTCTACAAAATAGAAAACCCCAGGCTGGAGTAGAAGATCTGAATAAAATGTATTGGAATATCTCCTTAAATCTGAACTTTGTCTTAGGAAAATACTTATAAAGACAGGGGCTACAAAATGTGGGCCTGATTCTGTGAGGTGTTAAATGCATCCAGTGGGACCTGAGGGCACTTAAAAACTCTGAGGTACACTGTACCTGCAAGAAATGGGTCCAGCTTTACTAGAGAATAAGTATTATATACCATTAAGTAATTAGACAGTTAATTATTTTTATAGCAGAAATAAATATTAATTATACTGTATCTCAATGTCATGAGCTCAAAAACCTACTATAATGTGTAACTGATGTATTGCTGTTAAACAAGTGATAATTAGCTCAAAGTTTACTATAGTCCATTATTATAACATTCTGTTATTACACTGTCTATTATACCGGGTTTCTTTTTTTTAACCATTCAGCAAATATCTATTTGCCAGTGTTACCTAAAAAAGCATATAATTTTACCTCAGTACCTGCAATATTCCCTTGTGCTTTCCTAGACTTTCTATGGGAAATATATTGTGTACTGGAAATATTGAAAGGTGTCTGTCAGCAAATACTTATTCAGACCCTGATTGTGCAACATCTGTTTAAACTCACAGGAGTAAGTAGGCCTTTTCGTTATTTGAAGCAATTACAAGTTTTAAAGTATCGCCTCTGTCCACTGAGATCCATTCTTAGGGCTAGATTATGACTTTACACAGCCCAGAGCAAGGAGCAGTGCAGAAACTGCATCAACCTAGGAGTAGCCTGTGATTCAGCTATATAGCTGGGACTCACAATTCCTCCCCTGTTCCCTCTTTGCTTGTGGGTGTGCAGTGTTGTATTTTCCTGATGGCCTGCACCAGTAGCCAATTGCAATGCCTCTGTGCCAGCACATGCTCTGCTGGCCAGCAAGTGTGGGGTGAGACGGTGCTAAAACTCATCCATTCATTGCCCACCTGCTCCACAAAGGAGTAAGGGGGAAAATGGCCCCTCTTAATCTTATGTGGTCAGACCCAAGGTCCAGGTAGCCTTCATAATGTTCAATAGGGGGGCGCTTACTCTGTAGCATAGTGCATAGTCAGAATCTAGCCTTTTATTACCAGCATGGTAGGGCCTGATTCTGACATCCTGACTTCTGTTGAGTAATTAGGACTTTCCTCCATGAATAGTCCCTTTGACTTTATTGTAGGATGACCAGACAGCAAGTTTGAAAAATCAGGACGGGGGTGAGGTGTAATAGAAGCCTATATAAGAAAATATAAAATTGGGACATCTAGTCACCCTACTTTATTGGGACTAATTGGGGAGTAAGGTACTATTCAGTATGAGTAAGAGAAGCAGAGTTATGCTCACAAAAACACCTCTTTCAAAACCCACTTGGAGGAATTCATCATGGGTGTAAATTGGGTGCAACTCCATCAAAATCAATGAAGTTGTGCCCTCCTATGCAAGTGAGGAATCTGCCCCGTCACAGGGTAAGTAGGCCAGTGCCCCAGCTCCCCTGTGTCAGAGCAGGTGGGCCCAACTAAGCCAGTTAAAGGGGACACGGCTACACCTCGGGCTATAGAGGCCACTCAGGGGGTAGGCAAAGGAGGAGTGATTGGGACAGGCTGTATCTGGGTAGAGGTACCTTAGAGGAACTCCAGGGTTGGATCCCTGGAACAGGGGGCTGGGGCTAAGAGAGATAGCTCTGGGGCTGGTGTCCTAGAAGGGAAACGGAGCTGGCTGAATGAGAGCTGGTTGTGAGAAGGGAGCAGCCTGGGACAGAGAAAGAGTTCTGTGTATGACAGAAGAATCAAGGCTGAGTATGAACTTTTGTGCTATGATTTTAGATTTATTGATTGTTTAAATAATTTCTGTTATTAAACCAGCCCAGATGGGGTGCTATTAGCCATAGGAGAGACTCTGTGGAGTTCTTAAGGGTCCTGCAAGAAGGGGCTGACAGAGGCAGGGTGTGTGCAAAGCAATCTGTGGCCATTAGGGGGCACTCAGGTGGCGGCCACCATATTACACCCCCAACTACTTATCTCCTGGGAATGTTGCTCTATAGAGAGAAGAAAATACTATACATATTTGACAAGGTAAAAATAATTAGACAATATAGAATTCTTCCATCACTATGAAAGTGTAATGCAAAAAAGATATTCTATGTAGTATGAAGAGTCTAGAAATCCCATGCAGAGAAATTTAATGAGTATTAATGATATTCTGAAGAAGATACTAGACTTGTTAGTGGTGTGCAGGATGCTTAGATCATGCTAATAGTAAAGCCTAACAGATTCCCTGAATGCCTTTCATGTTGCGCTGAGATTCTAGTTTCCATGGTAACCTAGAGCGAGTTAAGAAGGGTACTGTTAAACTGTATTGCAATTTTGCTTAGTCTCTCTGAAAGAAAAATGTCGGTGGAAACCATTTCTGCACTCACTGTTGTAATCAGATTCCTCCCCTAGTTTCTATTGTCTGCACCTGAACAAGTTCTTCAGGGGAAAATATGAGTGGTTTAGTTAATGACCTATTTGTTGATACTGGAGCTTTACCAGCTGGCAAACTGTGCGAGATATTATACAAACCTCACGAAGCAATCAGAATATAAATAGGAAACATAAACTAAATCCCAGAAATGCTTAAAAACAGAACAAAATGGGCCAGATCCTAGCCACAAGATCTGCCCTGAAGGACTCCCCAAGCATGGAGTCACCAGAGCAACTCCTAAGGGATCCCTTTCCCAGCATTCCATGTAGGCGTCTCTAGGAGGCATGGCCAGGACACATCTATACCTTAGCAATCTCCAGCTGGCAGAATGGCCCTTTAGGGAGCATTGGCATCAAATGCAATGCTATAAAATTGCTGTGTTTGAAAGGAGAATTATACCCAGTGGACCTGATTCTTCTAGTACACCAGTTATATGCCAGTGTGGCTCTGAGGAGGTCAGTGTTTAAAATTAGTATTTGACAATAGAGAATCAGGCTCATTGTTTCTGGTACAATAGAAAGAAGTATTCATTACCATAATCTGATGACTGGAAGCCATCAGATTCGCCAACACTTCTAATTTGCATTGCATCGTTCATCTCCTTATGAAGATAGTCTAGCGCAGAACAGAAGACTTTGAATCCAGACACATGGATTCTTTTCCCAACTCTGCCAGTGACTTGCTGGGTGATCTTGGGCAAGCCACTAAATTTCTCTGTGCCTCATTTTCCCCATAATTAAAATGAGAAAAATAATATTTACTGGTAATTACCCAACATGGCATTTTTGAGAGTTCATGCAATAACACCTGTACGGTGCATTGATATCCATGGTTGAAAGCAGCTATGGAAGTGCAAGGTGGTATTATTATGATTACTCAAAGATTAAATGGATGTAGAATAGTGTTTCAAATGACACAACTGTTATCAGAGTTTATAACAGAAAATAGGAGGAATCTGTAAACAAGCATACAAGTAGCAGAAGGGGCTTACAAAGAACACATATTTTGCCAAACAAACCTCGCTTGAGCCCCATATTGTGAGATGATTCCCAAAAGTAGTGGCCCTTAAATTGTCCTTATGAAAATTACAGTTTTGAAAATGCTGACTGGCTAATGCTGTTAAATCTATCTTTAGGAGGATGCATGTAAGGGAGTGAAAGTGCAATGCTGTAGAGTCATTCAAACACCTATGTTTTTATGGATATTTCATTTTTTTAGTGAATTTAATGTGTATGAAAGTTCCTAGATCAATATGGAATATGAAATCCTCTGTTTATTCACAGAACAGGCACAACATTGGCAGTGGCTACTCAAGCATCCCCACACTACCCAACCAAAACACTGTAACCTTAACCAGGAGGGGCCACTGCTCAGGATTAGAGGATGCCGGCTATT
Organism: Terrapene triunguis; assembly: GCF_002925995.2. Classification (NCBI taxonomy): domain Eukaryota; kingdom Metazoa; phylum Chordata; order Testudines; family Emydidae; genus Terrapene; species Terrapene triunguis. Next base: position 36,042,313 of record NW_020664562.1, on the reverse strand, counting down.
GTTATATAAGTGTGTTGGAGGTGGCTGGAGAGTTCAAAGGGTTACCCCTCACACTGAGTCACAGATTGAGCAGAACAGAGAGCTGCATGCTGTAGCTGAAAGCAAGCTCTGGTTTGTGTCCTGTTAGGAGGGATGTTAAGAAAGAATATAATAATGTAACTGATGATTACAAACTCTCCTTGTTTTTATAAGTACAACAACACAGGCAGTTCATTTCCCATGCCCATTCACACCATTAGCTACTCTTTGAGATTTGCTAATAAGGTCCCAACTGTGATGTGGTCAGCTGTTCATTAGTAGCTAGATTGAGACATCCCCTTCATTTCACATAGAACAGGAAGCACTTTACTTTGGCCAGATTGGACCACTCATGGTACTGGTGCCCTGTATGTGAAAGCCAACCTATCCTTTGTCAACTCTGAGCATCCCAGTCCCAGGAGGGATGCAGGTATTTTAGTGGGAGCATCTATCAGTACAGGTGAGCATTTTCACAGTGCGTATTTCTGTTTCATCCCATCTCTGATAACTAGTGGTACATACAGTAGGCTTCAGTTCTTTTTTGAGTGATAGTCCATAGCATATTCCACAGCTGGTGGTCGACCATTTTCTGTGCGTGCATCAGAGAACTTTTTAGTTAGCTGTGCCTGGCAGGAAGAGGAGGTGGTGCATGCACCCTTTTCTCCCTTTTGTGTTCAGCGAGGGTGTAAAGGGTGGAGCCACCCCACTCCCTCAGTTTCTTCTTACTTCTGTGGATGTGAAGAAGCAACTCCATTCAGAGCAATTTACCTCTGTGGTTAGTAAGTTGCTACAGCACATTTTCTGGACCAGGGTTGTCAGGACCATCATTTGTCAGTGGGGCTGGTACCATTGATGGTTCTGCATAGTGGACTGCATGGCCCCGTTACAAGCATTGCCCCTCAGTGAGGAGCACGTTCCAGACTGGTGTGAGATTTGCAGCGTCTTCTCAAAGCGGAGTCAGCTTTCAAGGGAGTCTCACTTCAGGCCTTCCTTCTGGTGTGGTCCATGCATCCAGACACCAACCCCGGATGCCAGACCTTAAGATCTTCAGGAGACCTAAGGTCTTTGAAGTCCATGCTGGAGACATCTTTAAAATGGCTGGAGGCACCCTCCTAGTTGACCTCAGTGCTGAGGAAACTCTGGGACACTGAGCAGAAGTCTGGGACACTGAGCAGAAGTACTCAAGGGAGAGGAATCATAGAATGCCTTCCCCAGGCTCAGATGCCAAGCCTCATTAAACTACAAGGCCATCTGATATCAAGGTTGCTTCAAAGCTTAGAAAAAGCTCCCTGATGTGAGCATTAGCTGAGGAGACTCAGATGTACCACAGGTCTCGCCTAGTACTGGATCAGTCATACTGGCTTCATGGATACCACAAACACCTGAGTGGCCACTGGTATTGGGACTGGCTCCATCGTGTGAAGCACCAACAGCAGCACAGGCAGGAAAGCAGTTTTAGCCAGTGGTCAATGTCTTCCCCTCTGCATCTACAGGAATGAAGTCTCATGGCCCAAGGCCCCTCCAGGGTCCCAGCACCCTCGGCGCTGCCACTGTCCAGATTCCTGGATCTGGCTTCTCATGTGGGAAGGTCTTGGTACCTTATGAGACTAACACCATCAGTACTATCAATGCCAGGCAGGACTCTCCTGCTCCCGGAGGAGTACTACTCATCATCTGACTCAGGGAAGAACTTGCTGATATCCCCAGCCAGTCCCAGGACTCAGCAGGATCGCCAAGGGCTCCCAGCCATAGGTGGGACATGATCCTGGAAACTGCACTGATGCTGTGACCGTTGTACCAGCCCCCTCGGTGTCCAACCCCATATGACTTTAAACTATGGAGTATGTGGCCTCTGTGAGCACCTCGGTTTGCCATGGACTCTGCCTCCCTGGCATACTCCATGCACAGGTCAGAATCTCCTTGCCCAAGAGAGCCTCCGTCACCTCCGTGAGTCCAGGATGAGGGACAACGGGAGCAGGAGAATCAGAGAACCCACAGCTGGCTCCAGCCAACTTGGGCCCGGCGCCAAACATATTTGTGAGCCCCCCTGGGGAATGATTGTAAAAGGGGCCAGGGGTAAAAGCACAGTGGGGCAGGAGCTAGGGTTTGTATCTGAAGCAAGGGAGGGGTCAGGGGTAAACTGTAAGCGCAGCAGGGCTGTGGAGGGGGTAAACAGGATCCCCCCCGCCCCTGCCCACATAGAGCGGGTACCTACCTGGTTCTAGCCCATTCTCTTTGTCTCTCTCTGCACTGAGCTGCCCCTCCTCCCGCAGCAGCAGGACAGGTTCTCTTCCAGCCCTCTGAGGTGGGTGTTGGGAGTGGGAGGAATGGAGGCTAATGTGGTTACTCCTATAACCGGACATTTAGTTTCCAGTCAGCACTGCTAACCGGACACTCAGGTCCCGTTTTCTACTAGAGTTTCCAGTCTAAAACTGGATACCTGGCAACAGGGCTGCCAGAAAAGCCTGAGGGGGGGAGAGGGGCAAGCAATAATTTTTAAAAGTAAGAGGGCTAAGCCTTACGCGCGGGGGGGAGGGGGGGAGGGCAAGTGGTGGGTGGGCTAGGGAGTGGAGAGGAGCTAGTGGGCAGGGCCATGTCTGCTGTACTGCCCAGGTAGGTTGGAGACTGTGGGGATCAGCTGACACAGTATATCCCCAGCCCAGGTGACGTGACAGCTAGTGGTGGATTTAGAGTTAGTGGGGCCCCTCCTGCCCTGTGCTCAGCTTCATTTTTGGGGCTCCTCCTTGGAACCCAGCCAAGAAAAAGAACATTCTCTCATCTCCGCCTGCCCCCATTTTTCATTCTTTTTTAATTCCTCCTCCTCCTATAAGTAATAGCAAGTAAATGAAAATAAAATGAGGTACCTTGATTGTTCTTGTAGTCTAACTTATTTTTCCACAGACCACTTGAAAATCATGGAGGGTCTCGACGGACCACTTAATGATCTTTCCAAATATTGTAAAAAAATGTTCAGGTGCGGGATCTGGCCAGGAGCTAGGGTGAGGGAGGGGGCTCAGGGTTGGAGCGCTTACCTGGGGCAGTTCCTGTTTGGTTCTCAGGATGGGGGTGGGGATGTGGGGGGGTGCAGGAGTCATGGCAGGGGGCTGGGGGGGTGTGAGGGGGGATGCAGGAGTCAGGGCTGGGGGGCTGGGGAGGTGTGGGGGGTGCAGGGGTCAGGACAGGGGGCTGGATGTGTGGGGGGGTGCAGGGGGCTGGGGGTGTGTGAGGGGGTGCAGCGGTCAGGGTGGACAGAGGGCTGTGGGTGTGGGCTGGGGTTGTGGGGGTGCTCACGGAGCGGGCTGGAGGAGGTATGCCCCAATTCCAGCCTCTTCCCCAAGGCCTCACCCCCGCCTCTTCTCCTCCTTCCCGGAGCGGCGTGCTGCGGCTCGCTCCTCCTCCCCCCTCCTGCCGGCAAGCAGCTGATCCAGCTGATAAGCGGCGGGGGGGGGGAGGGAACGTAGCACACTGTGGAAAGAGGCGGGGCAGGAGCCAGGCTGCCAGCAGAGGCTGCCATGGAGCCGCAGCAGCCCCACAGTGTCAAGCTTCTCTGACCCCACAGGAGAGAGCAGGGGGTGGAGAAGAGCGGGCCGGGGCCCCTTTCGACCGTGGGCCCGGTGCCAGTGGCACCATTGTAAATCCAGTATTGCAGCCAACACCTCCGCATCTTTACCAAATGAAGCTGGGCTCAGCATCAACTACTCTGGAAGACCATAAAGTCTTCCAGGACTTACGCAATGAGAAGTAGTAACTTTAGCGATCCCTATGGAAGAGGTGTTTGATATATTGCATTCATTGGTGACAGGTGGAACTGGCAAATGTCTTGTGTGAAATACTGGCATCAGTAGCTCCAACCTTAAAACAGGTCAACAGGTGGTACTAGGTACGAGTTACAGGCTATGAGCAATTCTTCCTTCACCTTGTGCTGGGATTATTAGTTGTTACTGTGGCAAATGAAAGAAAGCACGATGGCCAGCACAGGATAAGGTGCAGAAGTGCATGGATTTGGTTGGTAAAAAATGATATTCTACCTTGAGCCTCCAAATAAGGATATCCAACTTCCAGGCCATCCTAGCAAAATATGATCATATCAAATGGTGTGCAGTGGGGTACTTTGTGGATAGCCTGCTGCAGGAATTCAGGAGTGAATTGCAGACGTGTCCGAAGGGCAGCTGGTCGCAAAGATGGCCCTTCAGGTGCAGATGGCCCTTCACGTGGCCTTAGATGCTGCCCACGCAGCCTCAAGGGCAATGGCAGTGATGATGCAGTGTTTGTTGTGGCTGTCCTCCTCTGGAATTTCAAAAGAACTACAGACCACAGTCGAGGACCTGCCCTTTCAATGTTGCTCCTTCTTTCATAGCAAGACAAGTGACCTGATGGCCTTATCTAAGGACTCTAGGGCCACACTCAGGGCCTGGGGATCTACACTCCAGCGATCAAGAAATGACATTTCCAGCCTCAGTTGTTTTACCCTACTGCCAATACAGACCACCTGAGTATGCCAGGAAGGGACAGAAGGTTTAAAGGTGAAAGCTCTTAAGAGGGACTGCCACATCCCACCATTTCTCCTCCTCTGCAACAAGGCAACAAATCTGATCCTATCCCCAAGGACAGCATACCCTCTTCGGCAACTGTCTGGCTCATTTCCATCATGCCTGGTCCAGCATCACTTCAACCGTTGGATATTGGATGTCGTAGAGATGGGCTATGCAATTCAGTTCTTCCCTCTACCCCCACTCCTTATCCTCCCCATACTTATTCAGGGACCCATCTCACAAGACCGGACTAAATCAGGAAGTTCAGTCATTTGTTGCTCTTGGCTCCACAGAAGAAGTCTCTTTGGAGCAAAGGGGAAAAGGATTTTACTCAAGATATTTCCTGATTTATAAGAAGAAAGTTGGGCTTTGAGCTATTCTGGACCTAAGGGGGATTGGTCTTCTGATAACTTTGGGATGCAAAATGCACTTGTCACTAACACCACATTCATTCTTTGGTGACTACTTAGAGATAAATTATGGAGAAGATGATTGGTGAGGCACCCATAGAGATTTTATTAATACCATGATTAATATAAGCAAAATCACGGAATAAAAAAATCAAGATAAGTATAAAAGCAGAATCTGGATCACATATACTCATGAGTCCACGGGGCTGTGGGTTCCCCTTAAGGTGAGCTAAGTGTTGAGTTTGCCATCATCCTGCCATCCCGAGGCTCTGCTGAGGGTCGGATTTGATTACCTTTTATGCACCTATTCCTATTTCCGATACCATATTTGAGTAAGTCTTGGTCTTCTGTCCATATTTGTCACTTCTGCTGTCCATTTTTGGGGTTCTGACTATTGTCATAAGCATTTGCACAGATAGGTGATTCTCTCTCTATACAATGTGGTTAGGAAAGTCAGGCTAAATAAAGCCTTTGCAGTCTAACAGTCTTTCACAAGAAACATATTGCTAAATCTTCTGACCCTAGGTTGGTCACTTATGCTACCTTACAGTAAGCCTAATGTGGCCTTATGTTAACTATTATTACTACTGGGCCTCAAGCTAAATACGAGACCTCAGATCCACCGCAAAGCCTATTTTAAAATAAAGTTTCTTCTTACTCCTACTTGCATTATAGCTTTAGTTTCATTTGCACTAATTAGCAAGCATGGAGTCATGGAGTGCAGGCCAGCTTCAGGACACCCCTGGAGCTATTTTCTATGTTCACATCAGCTGGTAAATGTAAAGAAGCTGATCCTTATGCCCACACAGTAGATAGAGTTAATAGGGGCTATATTGGACACCTCCATGGCCATGGAGTACCTGCTGTCTGACAGGTTTGGGACCTGTTGGGATTTGTGCTCTCATCTGCAGTCCAACCCTTGAACTCAGATAAGAACCTGCCTCAAGCTGATGGGCCTCCTGGCAGCCTTCATCTTTGCCACACTGCATGTGAGGCTCCACTTTTGTCAGCTGCAGCCTGGATACCACTGGCTTGCTAAAGGCAGCATTTAGATTCGCTAGTGTGCATCCCACCATCAGTCCTCCAATCCGTGAACTGGTGGGAGGACCCTGCAACTCCTGGAGGAGAGTTCAATTTTTTCTGGACCCCCATCCAGGATCCTACTTATAGATGCTTCTGTGACAGGACGAGGGGCACACATAGGCAACTGCCTGGCCCAGGGCCAATGGTCTGCAGAGAGAGGTTGGTATACACAAATGTACTGGAGCTTATGGCCATATGAAATGCCTGCAAAGCACTCCTAACATACACACAGGGCTGTTCTGTCCAGATGATGTCCGACAACATGGCTGCAGCGTTTTACCTGAACAAGAAGGAAGGGGCCAGGTCAGTACAGCTCTGCCAAAAGTCAGTGCACCTGCTCAGATCATCTGCCAGCACAATGTCTGCCCTGGAAAATGGACTGGTGACATTGTGCTGGCAGATGATCTGAGCAGGTGCTTCACAGGGAATCACGAATGGTCAGTGCACCAGGGAGTTCTCAGGGTCTTTGCGAAATGGAGGACCCCACACATAGAACTGTTTGCAATGGCAGACAACAAGAAGTGCTGCAGGTACTCCGAGGGGAGGCAGAGGCTCAGAGTCCTTGTCAGATGCATTTCTCTTGTTTTGCTTGTAGGAGCTCCCCCCCATTCTCTTGCTCCCAAAGATATTGCAGAAGTGAAGTGTGAAATGGCAAAGGTGATCAGCACGGCCAAGGCAGATCTGGTACTCAGACTTGAACAACTTCTCCATAGTGCCCCCAATCACTCTTCTGGTAGTCCTGAATTTTCTGACTTGGAATGAGGGCAATCTACTGCAGTCGAACCTCCATTCGCTCCAGCTAACAGTATGGATCCTCACTGGTTGAGGCCGGTGGAGATCATGCTCAAAGGCAGTGCACAAGATACTGATACATACCAGGAAGGTGTTGACAAAGGCTATTTATCTCTCGAAATGGACGAGCTTCTCCAGCTGCACCAGGAAGTGCCACATTTCTCTGGATCAGGTGAGCATCCAGGATATACTGGAGTACATGTACCAACTGAAACTGGCAGGACTCTCTTTAAGCGCCCTGTGGGTGCATCTAGCAGCCATTTGCCCATACTTCTACCAACTTGACCGCTCTTCCGTCTTTGCACACCAATGGCAAAGGAGTTCATGAATGGCATCTCTAGGCTTTTTCCACCAGTTAAGGACCCTGCACCAGCATGGGACCTCAATCTGGTCCTCACCAGGCTTTGTCAGCTGACTGGGCCGAAGGCAGTCTAGCCTAGTGGTTAGAGCACGCATCAGGCCCAGTCAAAGCGGGCGTCAGGACCCAAGGACTAGGGTCACAGCCAAAGTCAGTAGTCAGAGCCAAAGGTCAAACCAGAGGGCAGGAACTAGATGCCAGAGCCGAGGGTCAAGCTGGAGTCGGTGAGTCAGCAGCCGGAGCCAAGGATCGTATGGGAGGGCAGGAACTGGAGCAAGCAGGGTAGGAGGCAAGCAGGGTTCAAGGCAGGGCTGGCAGAGGCAAGGCTGCATTCAAGGCAGGAGCAGCAGGAACAAAGTAACACAGGAGCAGGCACAGTGGTGGGCCTGAGCACTGAGAAGCAAGTGAACTTGCAGCCAATCAGGTGGTGTGGCCACTCGGGCATCATGCTGCATGACAGCTGTACTGATGAGGCTTCCCGGAGATTAGCTCTTCTGCAGGCCCTGATTCCTGTCAGGCTTATGGAACCCCATTTGAGCCTTTTGCAATATGTTTGTTTCCCTATCTCTCCATGAAAGTTTCCTTTTTCCTGGCAATTGCATTGGCCAGGAGGTGGGGAGAGATGCAGGCATGGATGGTGGGGCTGCCATACACTATCATACATAAGGACAACGTATCTAGAGACCCAATCCTAGATTCCCACCTAAAGTGGTGTTGGAATTTCACATAAACAAAACCATCAATCCACTTGTGTTCTTCCTGAAGCCTCATGCAGGAAAAGCCAAACAGAAGTTACATATGCTGGATGTGAGAAGGGTGTTCTGTTCTACTTGGACCAAACTAAGCCCTTCAGGAAATCCCATGGGCTCTTAGTTGCTGGGAGACAAGTGGGCTGGGAGACAAGTGGCGTCCACCTAGATAAATCTTCAACTGATAGCCCAGTGCATCAAATCATATTGACTGGCAGAGACACCTCTCCCTGGCAGCACATTGCTAGCACATTGCACCAGGATGCAGCACATTGCACGAGGATGCAGGCTGCCTCAGTGGCATCTTTAGCACGCCTACCCCTCAGGGACATCTGCAAGCCAGCAACTTGGTCATCTGTTCACGCATGCACAAAGCATTATGCATTGGTGCAGGCAACCAGAGATGATGCCAAGTTTGGCAGGGCCATACTACAGCCCCTGTTGGTGTGAATTCCTTATACCATCCTCCAGAAAGGTCTACAGCAGGGGTCGGCAACCTTTCAGAAGTGGTGTGCCGAGTCTTCATTTATTCACTCTAATTTAAGGTTTCACGTGCCAGTAATACATTTTAACGTTTTTAGAAGGTCTCTTTCTATAAGTCTATAATATATAACTAAACTATTGTTGTATGTAAAGTAAATAAGGTTTAAAAAAATTTTAAGAAGCTTCATTTAAAATTAAAATAAAATGCAGAGCCCCCCAGGCTGGTGGCCAGGACCCAGGCAGTGTGAGTGCCACTGAAAATCAACTTGCGTGCCGCCTTTGGCACGCATGTCATAGGTTGCCTACCCCTGGTCTACAGCTTGGGAATCACCAGCATTGGAAAATAATATGGACTGTCACTCAAAGAAGAAAAGGAGATTACTTACCTATACAATACTCACGCTCTTTGAGATGTGTATTCTGTATAATATTCCATGACCCACCTTCTGTCCCCATCACTTGCGAGTCCACAAGTCATGGGCTCCAGGAGTGGCAAAGGAAGTGAGGGTAGTGGGGCAGCTCTCTGCTCCTTATACCCTCACTGAATGCATGAGGGAATGAAGGACGCATGTGCTGCCCCCACAGTCACTGCTAACTAAAATGTTCTATAATGTATGTGCACTGGCCATGCAATCATCAGCTGAGGAACATGTATACGCACCACACATCTCAAAGAACATCCATTACTGTATAGGTAAGTAACCTCCTTATTTTAGGATAATCTTCATTTTAATGCACTAAAGAGCTTATTTCCATTCCAAGGATGTTACAATCTCTCTTGCCCTAGCATGTATTGCAGTACTGACAATTGTGAGTTGATCTGGTCAGTGTTTGATGGCATGCATGTGGATAATGTAATTTCAGCATCTTTCAAGATTCAGACAGGCCTTTCGTATCTAATGTGAACCACCAGTTAAAGCTAATCCTTTTAAAGTTTCTAGGAAACTTTAAATGAACTGAAAGCACCAGTTGAAGGGTCCAGGGCTGTTCCATTAATCTCACTGAGATTTGTAAACTCTGCCTTGGCACAGTTCAAGTACAACAGGATCACACTAATGGGGCTGTGATAAATGAAGGGGAGGGAGTTTCTCCCTTTTATGGACACCCAGCCAGCGAGTTAGCTATAAAAATCCCTCTTATTAGTTGTTCTCTACTTGCTTTACCTGTAAAGGGTTAAAAAGTCTCCCTGCATAGGTAAAAGGAAGGGAGTGGGGACCTGACCAAAAGAGCCAATGGGAAGGCTAGAACTTTTAAAAATTGGAAAAAAACTTCCCCTTTGTCTGTCTGAGAGACAGACAGGGCAGAACTATGCTGTAAAAACCTTGGGCCAGGTATGAAAAACCATCAGATCATACCTAAAAACTACTCATTTGAAACCCCAGATATGTAAGTAGGTCAGGAAATGTCTAGGAAGATGTGATTAGGTTTATTTCTTTTATTTCTTTATGGCTTGTGGATTCCTCTGTGCTAACCCCAAATGCTTTTGTTTTGCTTGTAACCTTTAAGCTGGACCTCAAGAAGGTTATAACATTATTCTTGATGCTGAATTTTTGTAAGTGGGTTTTTTAAATCTAGCAATAGCCCGAGTTTTTCAAATGTATTTTCTTTCCTTTTGTTTTAATAAAATTTACCTTTTTTAAGAACAGGATTGGATTTTGTGACCTAAGAGGTTTGTGCACATTATTTAATTAGCTGGTGGCAACAGCTGATTTCCTTTGTTTTCTTTCTCAGCTCTTCCCCTGGTGGGGGGGAAGGGGGACAGCGGTGTGAAAGGTCTTGAGAGTACCCCATAGGAAGGAATTCCCAAGTGCGCCTTCCTGGGTTCTCAAAGGGGTTTTTGCACTTGGGTGGTGGCAGCATCTACCCATCCAAGGTCAGAGAAAAGCTGTAACCTTGGAAGTTTAATACAAGCCTGAGTGCCAGAGTGGGGAATCAGCCTTGACAGGGGCCAAATTTGACTCTGGTGCACCCATAGAAGTCAGAGAGCCAAGTTCAGAGGTGATGTGTAAGGTGGTGTAAATGAAATTGCTCATGCTTTTGTTTAATTCATTCCTCCACTCCACTCTGTGAATGCAGGGGGATAAACTGTACAATTAGTTAAGCTGTTTTCTTCAGTCCTTTTTTATTACTGAAATTTGTAGATCTATTTAAAAAAAATAATTACTTGAAAAAGGAAGTGGAAGCCATTGTACTCTTGTCAGTGCTTCGTTTATAATCACATTGGCTATTTCTTAAGGCAAATCAGAAAGCCTAATAATTGAAAACAGTTTGTGTGCTCTTTGCTGCCACAGCACAGGTGTTGTTGCAGATATTTATATTTGCGTGGCTTTTACAAAGAGAGGGATCTACTTGTTTTCATTCATAACACTAAAGAAACAAAGATTTATAGACATATGTTTAAATGGCAGTTCTAGCCTTGTTCATTAGGACAAGCATTTTGCCAAAAAGTTGTTTTATAGGATTTTGTTTCTCTACCATAGTTTGTTCAGCTTTACAATAAAATGTTTTAAGTGAGACATTTGACATCATTGTTATGTTTATAATATCTGTTTGTTATTTCTATAGTGTGGCACCTTTGAATTCCTCTTTACAGACAAAATAAAACAACATCCCTGCTCTGCGTAGCTTAGAGTCTAAAGTACAGATAATGCTGTAGGCTAAATTCACCACTGTTGTAACTGGGCACTACTCTATTGAAATCAGAGACATGCCACCTGCATATGCCAACTGTGAACTTGTGCAATGGGTCAAGACAATAGCATATGCTGGGAAGGTGGATTGTGGGGTGACAAAACAAGGGGGGAGAAGAAATTATTTGGGGAGCGTGATCATTTATTTAATTTTTCAATGTTACTACCGTAACTCAAACAATTGCATCATGAGCCTTGCAATATTTAGTGATTGTAATGATCTGAGGGTGCAGGTCTTTGGTTTCAGCAGGTCTGGGACCATGAGGGCCTGAGGTCTCTGACACTCCCTTGTTACTAGCAAGGGATACAGATGAAGCAGCACCTCAGTAATCTTGGAAGATCAGATCCTACAGGACGTCCTATTGGGATGCCCACAGCCTGGGGCACCTAATTGGATTGCACCCACTACTTAAGCCAGGAAGTGAACTGGGTAGGTTGTCTGAGCGACTGTGCAGACATCCTATTGCTACTGCATTGTACCCTACTTTTTGCCTGTCTCCTGTGATCTGTCTCCAACATGGTTCCTGCTCTGTGCCCATCCTGATCTTGGTTCCTGCCTTGCTCTTGCTCTGTACCTGATCCTTGCTTTCCCCCGGTTCCTGCCCCTACACATCACTCCTGATCATCAAATCTGACTCCAGCGCTGATCTTTGGCTCAAATCCTGACTCCAACTTTGACCCTGGCCATTAGGCCAATCTGCCTATGCCTAGTTCCTTACAGTGATTTTCTTTATGTCCTGGATTCAATAGATCTAGAAACTAAAAAAATAAAAAAAAAATAAAGCTAAGATTCTCCTGGCATCTATTGAATCTTAGCTTCTTTTTTTTTTTTTTACTTTCTAGACCTCTTGATTGCAAAGAAAAACTTGAAAACATGACCCAGATGCATGCTGAAGGCCCAAAACCCAGAAGGCAAATAAAAAGCAGAAAGAAGGCAAACAAAAACTAAAAAAATTACTGTTTTTTTTTAAACTCTTCACATTGGATGGTAATGAAGATATCACAGTATTTTTACTACTTTGTAGTAACCAAATAGTAGTTAAGTGTTGCTGTCTTAATGGTGACCACTGCAGGCCTTTGGTCATAATGTATAACATACCTTTTAACATGCTTACCTCTTTTCCTATTACTTATGCGAGGGGCAAAGTGTGGATGGGTCTTGTGAATATTTTACTGGAATGATCTTTTGCTTGTGACTTAGCTTCAGTCTTTACTTGAGGCCTAGGAGGGCAGCTGCCTAAAAAAGGACATAAAATTTAAGTTACTTTGAACACTTCTATCACATGTCTAATGATTTATGGAAAATGTGGACACATTCATCTAAAGTTGTAAGGTAATTAAGGAATGCCACCTAAGCAGCACTGTAAGATCACATCACTAGCTGGAAATTCGGAGAGTTCTAGAACACAGGATGAATGTTGGTACTAGTTGGTGGTGAAGCACCATAGGGTAACATGCCAGTCTTCAGATGTGAAGAGACAATATGATCTCTGGTCCAAAGAGCCTACAACCTAAAAGCCAAATCCTGCAGTCCTTACAAGGACTTGCCTTATTCAGGCAAAAGATTTAAGCCATTGGTTTCAATGGGCATTTTCCCTGGGTAAGGACTACAGTGTTTTGGCCCAGTGTGTGACAATAGTGACCTGTTCATTCTCAGATGGTGGTGGTTGGAGTGAATATGTGTACTGTTCCTTTAAATGTATCAGGCATGGGCTCTGAAGAAAGATCTATGGAGCAGAGATACTATTGAACAGAGAGACACACAGATGCAGTAAGTTAAGAGATAATACTGTTTTCCTTATTTCTAATTCATTTTTGAAGAAAACACCTCTTTCTATGTTGCTTTACAGGCCCTCTCAGAGGTCTAGAGAGGCCCGGGCCACTTCCAGCTTTTGAGGCCCCACGCCATAACAAAAATAAAAAATGACAACACATGAAAACAAAATAAGGTACCAAAAAAAAAAAGAGTGAGACATAATTTGAATATTTTTTATTTAACAAATGGTTTTCTAGCCTTTTTCTGTGCAAATGCACTAATTATTGAGAAAAAATCTAGCTTTCATGCAATGTCACCGTTGATATTAAGCATGGCGAGCCCATTCAAATGCTCTTGTCCCATAGTTGAACAGTGATAGTTCTTTACCTGCTTCAACACGTTGAAGATGCATTCACCTGAAGCCACTGATGCAGGCAAATGGACAAAAATATGCAATGCAGTTGTGATATTAGGAAACACCCAAGAGAGTCCAAGTTTGAGTATGTCTTGAAGCAATTCCTTTGGCTTGCAATCCAATTTAAAGTTTATGGAATATATTCGTTTGAGGAAGATGACCTTGTCACTGAGATCTTTTGAGATTTCTTTGTTGTACTGTTGCTGAAATTGTTCAGCTGCAGAAAGTAGATCTTCATTACTCAGTCTGTTGAACTGCCAAAGAAACCCAAAAAGGGTACAAATTAGTCACAGTGACTCAAATCGACATATAAGACCTGATTGAATAGAGTCAATGATGACAAAGAAGACATTGACCCTATAATGCTGCTTGGCATCAGATTCAGTAGGTAAGTTGCGATTAGTGGAGAACTCAGATGAAATGCCAATATTCTGTGCTACTAATTTGGACTCAGTCAGGATTGCATCGTATTGTTCACGAATCTGTTGAATATCATTGATAAGACTTTTAATGTTATCCCTCTCAACATCAAGCGTAACATTGCGTGCTTCAATTACCAGATTAGTTTGTGAATCATTGTAAGTAGCTTCATCCACAAAGATGACATCAGAATGCATTCAAATTTGGACATGTGCTTCTGAATAGACTGAAGTTCAGTTCGAGCCTGTGCAGTGAGATTGAGAGATTCAAGCTCATTTAAAGCCTTTCTCACTGAATTCAAGTGCTGCGCAACTGGTTGAACACCATCAATCCATGCAGACCATCTAGTTTTGGACATCCCATGCAGTGAAACAGGAAGATATTGCTTCAGAATTTCCCACCTTTGTGGACTGCTACTGAAAAGATTGTACATTTGCTGAACAGTTCCAAAGTAAGTAATTGCCTCCTTGCATGATTCAGCACAGTCAACACCTACAAGGTTTAGTGTGTGGTTTCCACAGCTGGAGAAAATACAGTTTGAATTATGCTCAAGCAGAACTGCTTGTACACCCTTGTACTTCCCAGCCATATTAGATCCATTGTCATAGGCTTGACCAATGCAGACTTGAAAATCTAATGTAAAACTTTCTAGAATTGCTAGTACTCGAGCAGCAATTTCTTTTCCATTTTTTCTCGTGAAATTATCAAACAAAATAAACCTTTCTTTAATTGAAAATTTTGAGCTGTCTACAATCTTAACATATCAAATAACCATAGTAGTCTGTTCCTTGTGAGAACAATCTGGAGTGGCATCAGCAACGATTGAAAAATACTTGGCATTTCAAATCTTTATCAAGAATTGTTGTTTGTACGAATGACCCACATAGCTCAATAAACTCCTTTTGTATGCATGTTGAGAGATAATGGACTTGCATGCGCTTTTGACTCTCTTGCAATTCTCGAACACATTTAACATGCTCTGATAAAAGTGGGTCATATTTGCTGAGGAGCTCAACTATGCCTAGAAAGTTTCCATTTGCATGATCACCAATACATTGACTGGAACCAAAGAAAGCCAGTCCCTGCTCAGAAAGAAAGGATGACATTCAGGATGTGCTCAAGAAGTTTTTTCCAGTTATTAGTTTCTGTAGAGAGTTCAGTCAAGAGTAAATTCTCAACTGAACTTTCAGCTGATGCTGCCCTACTGGCTGATTTCCATGCAACATCGTTTTCTTTGTGTGACATTGAACTCTCATGTGATGGTATTCGGTCTTTCAACTTCCTCCAACGTCTGTTGATGCTCCATTGTGGTTGATCAGAGAGAACTGATGCATTTGCAGCACTTTTGTTCAAAATGAAGCAGGGTGCACAGTACAGAGATTGTTTTTCCGTACTCCAGCATAACCAGTCTCATGTGCAGGTCTCACCATGTGGAAGAGTTTTGGTCAGAAGACAAGTAAGGAAAGCATGATTATCAGCATCTTGTGGAATGTTACTTGGAATTTCAAAACAACTAATTTGAAGAAAAGATTGCATTTGGGCAGCATTGCTCTTGTCAATAATTCCAATGTCAGTCACAGTCAAACTTGTAGTACTCATGAATTGCTCTTGCTGCATAAGATCTACATCTTCCTGTTACTGTTGAGTTTCTTGATCATAGCCAGAATCTTCTGCTGCATCTGTGACTGTTGGCACATCTTCTTGACTACTGTCCTCATGTTCAGGTATTGGCATTGAAATATCACCTGTTGCAGTTGCGGAGTTTTCATTATCTGTAGCATTGTTTGTTGGGTAAGGTGTGTTTTCCAGTGGTTTGAAAACTGAAGTTATTGGCTTTGAGATCTTAGCTGCTGCTTCACTCACTTGTTTTTGCCATCTCTTGCACCACTTTCAAATCTCCTCTTCATAGTGATCTATCTGGTCAATATATAGCCTATCCACACTTGAAATATTCTGCTGTAAATAAGTAGCTTATCTACACTTGAAATCTTCTACTGTATGTACACAAATGCTGAAAAGACCTAAAATGAAGGAATACTAATTAAGAACATAAAATGAAACAGTCAGACAGGTTATTGTCCTTATCACTGAATCAAAACTCAACACACAAGGTATAATATAACAGGCAGAGCTGAAGACAAAGGGATGACCTATATATAGTAAACACAGACATGGATACAGACAGAGGGATAATGTCCAAAAATTTCAAACATGTGTCCTCACAAACGTCACTGTACAAGATTGTCCTCACAAATTTTCACCTTGAATCTGGGCCTATAGACTACAAAAGCCTATGATGATGGCCAAGCTACCAAGCTAGGGCTCAACCAACCCACCAGTCACCTCTTTTTAGCTACCATATGAAGATAATAATGAGGAATTCTCACACACAAATAATTCATTTGTCAACTGTAAAACTATAAAGACACTAAAATGTGACAATTCTCTACCTTTCAACACGCACTTGATCCAGCACCAGCCACTACTAGTAGTTTGTTTATATAATCAGCTGATCAGAGAGGACACGTTCATCACGGTCTAATCTTGTGCCATCAGAACCGATATATTTTTATTAATATTTATGAACATTTTAAACTCTTTAATATGACAAAATCTATATCAGTTAACAAAAAAATTATGTCTTTTATCAAATCACATCTCTTATTTGCTTAAATTTGCAGCTCTAAGCTGAGAATGTGTGTCACATTTTGGTCCGATAGGGATGCGCATAAAAAGAAGTTGCAAAACTTATCAAATGCCAAAAAATTAACAAGTGTCTAAATTTGAGGCCCCCTTTGAGCTTGAGGCCCAGGCCAAAGGGGGAGTTGTAAGAGCTGGTGAATCTGTCTCTTTCCAGATTCACAGACAGACATAAACAAGTTCATCCAGCCAAATGAGTTGTTGATGATGCATTCTAGGGACACATGGGGAAACATATTCTTGTGCAACATGGTCCCCATAAAGCAGAATAAGCAGGATGATTCTATTGTGTATTACATGAAAAGAGGTACCTTTAATTTTTAAAGGAAAAAGAAAATGGAAGTAGTGCAACTTGGGTCTTAAAAGGACTGGAGAACCTTTGCTGAAAGGTTTTGTTGTGTTTTTCCCAGCATGACTGCTATTCTGTGAGGTGACCCATCTATATCCTGCGACTATCACTCCTAATCCTTTCATTACTGGACTAGGTCAAGAGAATTGCAATTATAATTCAAACAACTGTTACACAAAGAGACTCCTATTGCAAGTGTTATGGACAGGGGAGCAGAAAGAATCAGGGCAAAAAGGGAGGCATAATTAAAAATTAGAAGTTGGGCTTCAGAAAAGAAGATTAAGGTATTAGACAGAGCCAAAAGCTGCAGTGGCTGCATAGGAGCCCTTAATTTTCTTTCCTAGGATAGGCTGCAAGCCCTGAGTCCTAGACTCTTGATAATGTTTCTGTGATTGCAGTGTGAGTCAGTACACAATGTCTCTCTGCTTTCTCCTGTTCAGCCTGGCATTATCACACCACAGTAATTACATTACATTTTCACAAAATGAGACAAAATAAATATGGGTTTATTGCAGGCATCAATTTTTGAATAGGGGTAAAATGGCAATTCCTTGATTTTGAAGCAATAATTTCAATGTCTGCTAGTTCTGTTTGTCTTTTCTCCGGCTGGATAAATAAGACTTCTTGATTCTGCAGTCGTTACTCAGACAGAGGGTGTAAGGGAGTTTGCCTTTGAAAGGACAGCTGGATTTGGCCCTATGAATTTTAAGAGTGTTTTTGTTTCCTTCTTTTATCTAGTATATGTAAAATATTAAGACTGATTTATTTCAGTTCTCCTTCTCCATAGCAGGATTTTTGTGTCATGTTCTTTCTCTCTCTACATGGCTGGCAATCTTGTGAACTAAGAATTTTTTGCTTTACATCAAGGTTCATGTTAGAAAGGCACAATTTAAAATAACCTTCAGTGTAATTGAGAACCACAGTTGGAAATGCATGACCTTATCTTTCTCAATCCTCTCTGGGTATAGTCTACCACTAGCAAATGTACAGGAGTCAATGTGTTAGCTTGCTCCTCCTCCCCCCCATTGTCCACACTGAAACCCCCTGAAGCACGTCTCAAATCAAGTAGAGGATGAGCAAGCTAGCACACCTGAGAGGTGTGGGTAAGTACATGTGTTAGCTGTGGCACGGACCCATACCCATGTCAGTTTGCTGTGTGGACGGGGGCAAGGGATGGGTACCAGGTCTCGAGTTTCAATAGTTCTCCACTCTCTTTCCCACAACTCACATTCTTTCTGACCCTTACACAGTCTATAAAGGTCCCTGTCTCCTTGTGCACTGAGAGCTGTTCTGATGCGGTCAGCTGCTGCACTCATTGCAGATAAGTACAGGGGACAATGAATTAAGCTCCAAGAGCAGCTGCTTGGCCCACTACTCATACCAATGTGCCGATCAATATCTGGGTGGGGAGTACACCATCCAGGGCCGGCTCCAGGCACCAGCCGACCAAGCATGTGCTTGGGGCGGCATCTTGTAAGGGGCAGCCAATCTTCGGGTGGCGGGGCAGTGCTCGGTTTTTGTTTGTTTGTTTTGGTTCGATAGGGCGGTGCTCGAGGGTTTTGTTTGTTTGTTTCGGCGGGGCAGGGCGGCGCTCGGGGGGG
>NW_020664562.1:35919827-36023557 GCF_002925995.2 Terrapene triunguis | reverse complement strand
GCGGGGCAGGGCGGCGCTGGAGGGGGGAGGTTGTTTCGGCGGGGCAGGACGACGCTTGGGGGAGTTGTTTCGGTGGGGCAGGGCGGCGCTCGGGGGGGTTGTTACGGTGGAGTGGTTCTTTTTTTTTTTTTTTTGCTTGGGGCGGCAAAAAAGTTAGAGCCGGCCCTGACACCGTCCTCCACAATTTCAGCCAAAGCAGCAGGAATATTTACCTCTCCTGGGAAGTTTAACAGAGGCAAGAGCAGGTGGCAGTGCCAGGACCGGATGAAGCACATGACCCTCCTGCACAGGAAAGCCAAAGGCTCAAGCAGTTGATCTGGGAGGACTCATCGTACATGCCCCTTCCACGGGGAGCTTGACTGGATGCCGACAGTACTGAGCCTCGTGTGGCTCATGATGTTCTTATAAACCCAGCTGGTCTCCCTGTCCGACAAGACTGTCATGAGGGCCAGGGCGAGGCGGCAAGTTATTCTTCATCTTTATGTGGAGGTCCAGGTTGCAGAAGCCCCCGATGATGAACCTGAGGAGGACCCCGGGGTACCACCCCTGAAATGGTAGTGCTAACTTGTGTATCTAGAGAGATAGTATTGACATGGGTATCGCCATATAGGCAGCATTTTACCCATGTTCAGCACAGCATGTGTGGACTCTTGGAAGCAAGCATGAACATGATCCAGCACTTGCGTATGTGTGCCACTATAGACTGTAATACAGCAGGGCCAGAGGGCAGCAGGAGAGTGATAGTTGGAAGGTATATAAACCCCAGGATGATCAGGGCCTTATTCCCTGTGGACTCAGGAGAGATTACTACAGGTTAATTAGACTTTGTCTTCACTGGCAAATGAAAGACAAAACTTTGGTTGTTCAGAGTGTTAAAAAAACATACACCCCTGAAAGACAAAAGTTTCATCAATGACAAGCGCTCATTGGGGGTGGAAGTTTTCTTATCGGCAAGAGAGCTCTCTCTGGTCGACAAACAGCAGTGCATCTTTTAGCGGCACGGCTGTAGCGGCACAACCATGTCGCTAAAAGCTGCGTAGTGTAGACATAGCCTTAGAGCACCTGGAGCCAATTAAGGTCCTGCCAGAGATCTAATAAAAAAAAACCTGTTTCAGTCAGACAGGAGAAGGGACGGAGAGCTGACTGTAGTTTGGAGGAGCACTGTTATTGACTAGAGGATCAGAGTACTAGGGGAAGGGAAACCCTGCCCAAGCAGAGCAGAGGGACTCCCCAGACACAAAGGACCGAGAGGAACTTTGGCCACAGGCAAAGAGGGTAAGAAGCCCACAAAGCTGAAGGGGCTGGGACCTGGAGTAGGGGGCGGACCCAGGTCCCTTCCCTGCTCCCCTTCTCTCCCCCACCAGGGCACTAGTGGAGCTGTCAACGCCCAAGAATAGGAGCCGGGGTCGCACCCTGACCCATCACACCAAGGAAAAGTATGGCACCCACCACAGTAGTGTCAGCCATTTGCCACAAGACATAGCCTCTGGGTCCTGGTAGTGGGAAACAGGCAGCTCATTGCAGAAAACTCCAGGAAAGCCAAATGGTTAGATAAACTGGAGGAAAAGTTAAAAGTTTAGTGCCTTGTAGTGATATAGTTATGGTGTTTCTTTTAGTGTATTCAGGATAGCATTAGATTATAATGGCTGTGGCTTTGGTGCTGTCATAAACATACAGCTAAGGGTAGCATAAAATCCCTCCTTTACCTGTAAGGGGTTAAGAAGCTCAAATAACCTGGTTGGCACCTGACCAAAAGGACCAATAAGGGAAGAAGATCCTTTCAAATCGGTGGGGGGAGGTTTTTGTTTGTGCTCTCTTTGTTGTTCTCTCTCGGACAGAGAGGCACCAGGGCAGGAAAAAAACATTTCCTAAAACCCTACCTGGAATAAGCATCTAAGATTACAAAAATTGTAAGTAATAGCAAGGAAATGTGTTAGATTAACTTTTGTTTTAGCTTGTGAATTTTCCCAATGCTAAGAGGTAATTTTATTCCTGTTTTGTAACTGGGAAGCAGAATCAGAGTGGAATCCTCTGGGTTTTAAATCTTTTTATTTACCCTGTAAAGTTATCTTCCATCCTGATTTTGCAGGTGTGATCCTTTTACTTTCTTTTTTTAATAAAATTCTTCTTTTAAGAACCTGATTGATTTTCAGTGTCTTAAAAACCAGGGATTTGGTCTGTGCTCATTTTGTTAACCTAACAGTTGGTATATTATTCTCAAGCCACCCCAGGAAAGGGGGTGAAGAGGCTTGGGGGGTTAGGGCTCCAAGTGGCCCCTCCCTGAATGTTTGTTTAAATCACTTGGTGGTGGCAGCAATACCGTCCAAGGACAAGGAAAGAATTTGTGCCTTGGGGAAGTTTTAACCTAAGCTGGTGGAATATAAGCTTAGGGGGTCGTTCATGCAGGTCCCCACATCTGTACCCCAGAGTTTAGAGTGGGGAGGGAACCCTGACAGTTGCACATCACAAATTTACATTTGTTTTCAGTAACCTCCTTGCAGGGCGGGCGCAAGGATGTTTTGCGCCCTAGGTGAAACTTCCACCTTGCGCCTCCCCCTCCCCGAGCCCTGTAGCAGCTCCCCACCCCCCTCTGCCCTGAGGTGCCCCCCCCTGCAGCAGCTCCCCCCTCCACCCTGAGGCGCCCCCCCCGCGGCAGCTTCCCCCGGCCCGGGGAGCCGTGCGGCAGCTCCCTGCCCCAGCTCCCTCCGCCTAAATGCCGACGATGACCGGGGCGGCCGAAGATCCGGCCGCCACGGTCACTGCCGAAGGACCCGAAATGCCACCCCCGAAATGCTAGCGGCCTAGGCGACCGCTTAGGTCGCCTAATGGGTTGCACCGGCCCTGCCTCCTTCGACTGAGCTTTCATGCCCAGTCTTCCATAGGAATTCTGTGTATGAAGGCTCGCAGAACTGGGTGCCCTCTTAAGTAACTATCTGCAGAAAATTACTGTTGTATGCATGCTCTTCCAGAGTAGTCTCACTCTCCTTTTAACCCCTTCTACATTGACAGATGGCCTGAGTCTCATGCTGCTACTGCTGCATGCACATAGCTCTCAGTGACTGCGATGGGAGTTGCAGAACTGAAACAGCTGCAGAACTAGGCCTCCTGATTGCACACAGTAAGTAGAGGGATTGGAATCCTAGATTCCGGGTTTTCAAAGTGCTTTGAGAAATGACTGTATTAGAATGTTACTGTGCGGTTCCAACTTCTTGCTTGTTTCTACAAGTGAGAAGACATTTATTTCTAAGTGCCAGCCCTGCAAACTTAATCTGCTATCTAAAGTACAGCTGTCTGGCTCGTGCATTGCCACCGATATAAAAAGAGCATCTAGGCTGAATTCTCCCTTTAGTTATTTTTATTATTATTTGTTTTGCAGTAGTGCCTACTAGCCTGGTTATAGACCATGACCCCGTTGTGCCAGGCACTGTACAAACACAGAACAAAAAGATGGTCCCTGGTCCAGAGAGCTTTCAATCAAATTATAAGACAACAGATGGCAACAGACAAATGGAGGAGTACAAAAAAACCCAGTGAGACAGTATTGGTCATCCTGACAGGCAGTGGTCTCAGTACATCAGTAACCTAACTGTGTTGTTTTTAGTGGACATCATGGAAAAGGTCTTGAAGGAGGATAATGCCTTAGTTCTGCAGCTGTTTACAGGGAGCTCATCCAAAGCATGAATGGCAGCGCTGGGGAAAGCACAAAGGTGCTTGTTTAAAAATTGAACAAGTGGCAGATGAAAGGTGATGACGTTGGCTTATCTGAGATGGGAGCTGACAATATGATAGTGAATAAAAGATGTCAGGTAGGGATAGGCCATTTTATCCCACAGTCTTCAATGCAGCTGTGCAGGTGTCATTTAAGAGTAGGTTAGATAAATGTCTATCAGGGATGGTCTAGACAGTATTTGGTCCTGCCATGCGGGCAGGGGACCGGACTCGATGACCTCTCAAGGTCCCTTCCAGTCTTAGAATCTATGAATCTATGAATAAGGGGAGCATTTGGCCCCCACACTAGGAAATGAGTTAATTCTTTTGGTGATGCATGTACCAAGGCAGAAGCCGGCTCCTCCCTTAGCTCCACATGGCTAACAGGGGTAGATCGTAATAAAAACTTATTTTTTTGTCATTAAAGTCAGTATGGCTGACTCTGGTGCACACAGGGATCAGATCTGTTGAGCAAGAAGCTGCTGTGTATGTAGTCAATGCTCAGAGAAGAGCTGTACTCTTAATTATGGCAGAATCATTACACAGTCATGTCTCAGTTATAATAACCTCTGTGATAGAGGAGGATGTGAGGCGCTCCACCCCAGAGGTGGCTTCTAGAGGAATTGTACTGTATACAGCCGCAATACCTCCAGTAATGGAGGGGGAATACAGCCTCTGCAGCAAGCTTAGAGCAGCCTCATTCCGTCCCTGCTCCCTTTGGGGAGTCAAGCACTTGCAGTGGCACTAGCCACCAGTAGTCCTTGAGTTCATATTGCTTCCTGGTCCTGTGCAGGGAGCACAAAGGGTGAGAGGTGAGATTGGCTTTCTTGACTTCCCCACCCCTCTGTGTCCCTACAGAGGGCAAGTAGATAATGGAAGGTTCTGTGAAGACCAAGTATTGTCAGAACATGCATATTGGCAGTTGTAGCTTCCAAGTGGCAAAATGTATATTAAAAGGAGCACTTAACACTAACAGTCTCACATTAAGAATGAAGAAGCCTCAGCTTGCATTGCCACAGATCACCCCATGTCTAACAGTAAAGAGGAAGAAGGGTGGTACATGTGGGCAAAGGGATCAGCCCAGCTGCCTTTTAGTGTCTCTTCCTGCCAATCCTAAAACTGGTGACTCCAGCTCATGTACAGTGAGCTGCTCATCAATATCGCAAGACCCCTTAGGCTCACATCCAGCAGAGAAGGCAGTTGTGCCTGGTGAAGTGAAGACAAGTTCTCTGCAGTTCCCTTAGGGCCTAAGTCTAACTTACACCTTCTTATGCTCTCCTGTTACTTGATTTTCTTGATATACTTCTCTCTTCTGGGCCCCTGGCATGTAAATCACACCAGCTTAGACTGCCTCAGAGTTGCATCTGAATTTGTCCCTAAGACTCATCCTGAATCTAAGAGAGAAGAGACATATCTCTCCAGTGTGGAAAGAACTAAGGGATTTTCAATCTCTTATCTGCATACATAGTTAAATGTAATGATCTGTCTAATCATATGTAAAGTGCCCTTAACTGTAGTAGCCTTTGCTCTTGTGCAGTACTTAAGGATGTGTCACCTAAGTTGAAAGGTAATTACAATTTGGGTTCCGGTCCTGAAGTCCCACCTGGGCAAAACTCCTACTGAAGTCAATAGGATTTTTGTCTGAGCCAGGATTGAATAAAACCTGAGGCTAGAGTGGCCTGGGTCATGGACTGATGAACCAGGTATGTAGTTGGTAGGTTGGGGGAAGGAATTCCCAGCCCCCTGTGCAAAGGCAAAGAAAAAGGTATAGTAGTATAACACATAAGAACATAAGAACAGCCATATTGGGTCAGACCAATGGTCCATCTAGCCCAGTATCCTGTCTTTCGACTGTGGTCAATGGCAGGTGCCCCAGAGGGAATGAACAGAACAGGTAATCATCAAGTGATCCATCCCCAGTTGCCCATTCCCAGCTTCTGGCAAACAGAGGCTAGGGACACCATCCTGGCTAATAGCCATTGATGGACCTATCCTTCATTAACTTATCTAATTCTTTTTTGAACATTCTCTGGCAAAGAGTTCCACAGACTGACTGTGCGTTGTGTGAAAAAACACTTATTTTTGTTTGTTTTCAACCTGCTGCCTATTAATTTCATTTGGTGACCCCTAATTCTTGTGTTATGAGAAGGAGTAAATAACACTAGTTTGCTATAAGCAGTATATGCCCAATATTTTAGACAGGGGACACCCTGTATCACTTTCCAGTTGATTTGATTAACTAGACAAATTAATCAACATTTTAGAATCTTTAAATCAAAACTCGATGTCTTTCTAAAAAGTATATGCCAATTCAGCCAAAGGTTTCTGGGCTGGATGGTGTTCACAAGATCTATGAATTTTGATGCATCTATAATATTATATGAATATTAGCAGTGTTCTTCAGAGAATACTGCATTTAGGAGCTTGTTAAAAAGAGAATATTTTGTGATTTTTTTTTTTAAAGAATAACAATTTTTTTGTTTTTTGTTTTATTTTTTTTATTTTCAACAATGACTAAATGAAAAAATGTTAAAACAAAGTTTTCAAAACATTTTGAAAAATTTCATTTTGACGGAGAAAAAGATTTTCTCACTTTTAAGCCTTTTTTTCCCCCTTAAAGGGGGAAAAATTGAGGAGGATTTTCCCCACCAAAAAGAAACAAACTTTTTTTGAAAAATTTCATTCAACAATATTGACCAAAATGAAAATTTTCCATACAAATTTTCAATATGGTTGAAAAGCCATTTTTCATTGGAAAAAACGTTGACCAATTTTGGTGGGCTAGTTCTACGGCAGATATTGTGGTAACTGTGATGAGTTATACCAGACCCTTTGAGGCCCCCTGCTGGATGTCTCATGGTCCTACCACACCCTATCCCAGGAAAGGAGCAGTGAGGGTTGGTCCTCCAAACCTGCCTAGAAAGGCTGCAGTGAAGCAGGCTATCAGAGTGTAGCAGGCTGAGATAAAAGCAGCTGTAGGGCCTGAGCAGGTCAGTTGCTGTCTGGGACCAGAAGGGTGAGGAAGACTGGAAGACACAGAAACTCTCCAGGCAAAGAGGCTGGAGCGAGACCCTGCTCTCATGCAGGGATAAGACAGAGAGAGCCCAAGGACTGTAACCCTAAGGTAATGGGTGAAGGTTATGGGGCCGACTGGGAAGAAGACCAGAGAATGCAGCAGCAACTATTAAGGGAAGAGGTTTGTGACTGCTGTCTGCAGGGTCCCTAGATTGGGACCCAGAGTAGTGGATGGCCCAGGTTCCCCCAGCAGCCAGTGGGGAAGTGGCCTGAGTCCCGAAAAGGGGACACAATTCTTTACTAAAAGCCCAAGAAAGGGGCGGGAATTCAAACAGGTCCAGAGATGGGGCTGAAGACCCCAGTGAGGGCTGATCAGGCCCAGAAAACAGGGCTGAAGACCTTTGAAAGGGTCAGCCAGTTGTTTAACCTTGTTACCCTGGAAGGGGTTCATTCATTCCCATTGATGATGTGTGACTTTGCTAGAGGGCTGAGCCACTGAAGACCTGCCTAGTGAGATCAGCAGCCTATAGGAGCTCCAGGAGAAAAAGGAGACTGCAGCACTACACCCAGGGGAAGGAGGAACTCATGAGATGTGAGTGTGCCCCTTGACAGTAACATCATCTAGTTATCTAATGGAAAATTGGAAAATTAAGAATTACTGCTGTACAAGAGGAAGTGTTGGGGAATCACTGTCGGAGTATTTATGTATGTTTTTGTGTCCTTGTTTTGGGCCAGATCGTGTTACCCTTGCACATGCTGAACTGTACCTTACACCAGGACCAGTCTTGTGAGGCCAGTGGGAATAGTGACAGAGTAAGGTATTATTCAGTGTGAGAAAGAGTATTGCATCATACTATGGTATAGGAAAAGACTCACTTACTTTGAAACTTGTTAGAATTTCACTGGGGAAAATGACATTTGTTAGACTGAATGGAATCAAAATGGTCCTCAGGACTGCTTTCAAGATAAACCAGTGAAAGTAGGTGAGGAGCTACAGCTCAATATGTATTACCTGATAAGCAGTTTTATGCTTTTGTAGCTAAGAAACTTTTTATATATTCTTAGAAGAAAGAAATAGACTGACTTTGAACTGAGTGGATTCAATGAAGAAACACACAATACTATTTCCTTAGAATATCTCCCCGCTTTTCTCTCCTATTGGGATACTGAAAAGAGAAAATTGTTTGTTCCAAAAAAGTCATGGGGGAAGCAGTTGACTCATTCCATTACAAATAGCAATTAGAATTAGCCAAGAGTCTGCCATGCTCACTCCCAGTTTGCAAAAAATACAAGCAACAAAGTAATTTGTAACACACAAAGGGCCATATCCTGAGGTTCTTATTCTGTCTGGTATTAGAAGGACCTCAGACTGGGCCCAACACTTGTTTACCTTTGTTAATGCATAATTTGTATAAGTAAAGTGGCTTATTACAAGCACAATGTGAGGAGGAAAATGTGAATTTGTTGTGTTTATGAAATGGTGAAATAATAGAATAGTGTAATTCCTGAGGTTACTCTGTGCCCCAAACCTCTAGGATGACAGTAGCATTCCAGGTGTACCACAGCTTGGAGGCAAGCACTGTAGTTGTTTTAGCAGCGAGGTCTCATAGGCCCCTAGTAGCCACTCAGACACATGGGCTCCAGAGGTGATCCCGGCAATTACAGGCCGGTAAACCTGACTTCAGTACCAGGCAAACTGGTTGAAACTATAGTAAAGAACAAAATTGTCAGACACATCAATGGACATCATTTGTTGGGGAAGAGTCAATATGGTTTTTGTAAAGGGAAATCATGCTTCACTAATCTACTAGAATTCTTTGAGGGGGTCAAGAAGCATGTGGACAAGCGGGATCCAGTGGATATAGTGTACTTAGATTTTCAGAAAGACTTTGACAAGGTCCCTCACCAAAGGCTCTTAAGCAAAGTAAGCTGTCCTGGGATAAGAGGGAAGGTCTTCTCATGGATTGGTAACTGGTTAAAAGATAGGAAATAAAGGGTAGGAATAAATGGTCAGTTTTCAGAAAGGAGAGAGGTAAATAGTGGTGTCCCCCAGGGGTCTGTACTGGGACCAGTACTATTCAACATATTCATAAATGATCCGAAAAAAGAAGTAAACAGTGAGGTGGCAAAATTGCAGATGATACAAAACTACTCAAGATAGTTAAGTCCCAGGCAGACTGCGAAGAGCTACAAAAGGATCTCTCAAAACTGGGTGATTGGGCAACAAAATGGCAGATGAAATTTAATGTTGATAAATGCAAAGTAATGCACATTGGAAAACATAATCTCAACTATACATATAAAATGATGGGGTCTGAATTGGCTGTTACCACTCAAGAAAGAGACCTTGGAGTCATTGAGGATAGTTCTCTGAAAACATCCACTCAATATGCAGCGGCAGTCAAAAAAGCAAACAGAATGTTAGACATCATTAAGAAAGGGATAAATAATAAGATAGAAAATATCATATTGCCTCTATATAAATCCATAGTACACCCACATCTTGAATTCTGCATGCATATGTGGTCGTCCCATCTCAAAAAAAGATATATTGGAATTGGAAAAGGTTCAGAAAAGGGCAACAAAAATGATTAGGGGTATGGAATGGCTTCCGTATGAGGAGAGATTAATAGGACTGGGACTATTCAGCTTGGAAAAGAGATGACTAAGGGGTGATATGATAGAGGTCTATAAAATCATGACTGGTGTGGAGAAAGTAAATAAGGAAGTGTTATTTGCTCCTTCTCATAACACTAGGAGTCACCAAATGAAATTAATAGGCAGCAGGTTTAAAACAAACAAAAGGAAGCATTTCTTCACACAACTCACAGTCAACCTGTGTAACTCTTTGCCAGAGGATGTTGTGAAGGCCAAGACTATAAAAGGGTTCAAAAAAGAACTAGATACATTCATGGAGGATATGTCCATCAATGGCTATTAGCCAGGATGAGCAAGGATGGTGTCCCCAGCCTTTGTTTGCCAGAAGCTGGGAATGAGTGACAGGGAAAGGATCACTTGATGATTACCTGTTCTGTTCATTCCTTCTGGGGCACCTGGCATTGGCCACTGTCAGAAGACAGGATACTGGGCTAGATGGACCTTTGGTCTGATCCAATATGGCTGTTCTTATGCTATGTTCTTAAGGCTAAGGGAAGGTTTTTACTAGGGCTGTCAGGAAAGGGGGAAAGGTTGCAAATACCCTAGATACAGAGGCTTAAACTGTTACAGTTCAAATGAGCAATAGCAGTTCCTGTTTGAGTCCCTAGGGCAGTCCAGCTGAGAGTCAGGGCTCTTTAGGCCTAGTTCCTGGGGTGCCCTCTCCAGTCCAGTCTATTCAAGCAAATAAGCATTTGTGGAGTTTCCAAGCCAGGCTCAGTTAGTGTCTCTCATTGGGGCCCCACTACCCAGCTTCTCTGTCCAGTTGCTGCTGCTCCCCCAGAAGTCCCACACAGAGCTGCATCTGTGATATCCAGCAGTCACAGCCAGTTCCACATGGGGCTTTGTCCACAGTTCCTGGGGTTTCTCTCCAGCTCCCTGTTGCCGCTCCCAAACAGAACACAGTCACTCCCTGGTTCAGGACCTTTCTCCTTACCTGGCCAGGTGAAGGGAGTTGCAGTGGGAAGGGGCCCGATGGGAAACATAGGACCTGCTTAGTGGGAGGAAGAGGATGTCTGGGGGAGAGTGGGAATTGAGCTGATGAGAGTTGAAGTCCCCCGGTTTGCAAGTCGTCACAATAATTTGCACGTCTCTAGAATCTTCCATGAAAGGGTCTATGTGCATTTACAAACATTAATGAACTAAGCTTCACTAAATCCTGGTAAATTGGGAAATATCATTAACTGTCCATCTTTGACAGATAAGGAAACGGAGGCACAGAGGTGAAGTGACTTGCCTAATGACATACAGCATGTCCGAGGCAGAGGTGGGTGCAGACTGCAAGTCGTTTGGCTCACTAGCCTAGTGTCCTATCCATTACAAGAGCATGATTCCCTAACTATTCTATAGTCTTTTTAACAGCTGAACAAATTCACCAGGCCACTCCTCATTCAGTCTGGAGTTCTGCATTCTGAGGAGAAATGACACTCCCCCACACACAGCTACTGAGTGAAATGTAGAAAAAGTTCAAGTATTAATCTGACTTTCACAGAGTGAATTGTTAATCGTTGAGTAAATCCAACTATGAAGGGTTTGCTGAGGTGAAAGGTTATCTGTCAGTTTACTTGCATGTACTGCCCTGAGTTCCCTGACATTTATGTGCAGGGACAGTTCCTCGGGTGACCACATACCCTGGGTCCTACAGTCCCCCACGTGGGCTCCCCAGCCCAGGTCCGAGGCATCCGACACTAGATCTAGTGAGGGAGAGGGCTCTCGGAAGGGGATACCCCGGAGCATGTTGCTCGGGAGGGCCCACCATTGGAGGTCTGCAACCACCGTTGGCGGCACTGTGACAACCTTGTCCAGGCCATCCCTGGCCTGGGAGTAGCGGGAGGCCAACCAGAGTTGTAGGGGCCTCATCCGGAGCCTGGCATGTCGCACCACTGAGGTGCATGCTGCCATGTGGCCAAGGATTTGAAGGCACATCCGAGCCGTGGTTACCGGGAAGGCCGTGACCGAGTCGATGAGGCCTTTGAGCGCCTCGAACCTGTCCCTTGGAAGAGAGGCCGTGGCCGCCTGGGAATCCAGCAGCGCTCCTATGAATTCTATGCGCTGGACCGGAACTAACGTGGATTTCTCCTCGTTTACCACTAGGCCTAGATTTCAGCAGGTGCATAGCAGGAGGGTTATTTGCTGCTGCACCTGGGACTGGGACTTGCCCTTGAGCAGCCAATCGTCCAGGTAGGGAAAGATCTGCAACCCTCTCCTCCTGAGGTGGGCTGCTACCACCGCCATACACTTCGTGAAGCCCCTGGGGGCCGTCGAGAGGCCAAAGGGGAGGACCGTAAACTGGTAGTGGTCCTGGCCCACCAGGAAACGGAGGAAGCGCCTGTGACCTTCGAAAATATGGATGTGGAAGTACGCATCCTGGAGGTCCAGCGCTGCAAACCAATCCCCGGGGTCTAGGGAGGGAATAATAGAGGCTAGGGACACCATGCAGAATTTGCAACGAACCAAGAACTGGTTGAGCTTCCACAGATTGAGGATGGGCCGAAGCCCGCCCTTCGCCTTCAGGATGAGGAAATACCTGAAGTAAAACCCCTTGCCCCGGAATTCCCAAGGTACCCTCTCCACGGCTCCCAGGGAGAGAAGGCACTGTACCGCCTGATCTAGGAGGAGCACATGTTCCGGGTCCTCCGCCGACCCCCTGGCCAGAGGGCAACTGGGAGGGGGCGAAACAAACTGCAACCTGTACCCCAGGGATATAGTGTTGAGGACCCAGCGGTCCGTGGTAATACGGAACCATTGCAGACTGAAGGCAGGTAAACGATTGGCAAACCTGAACTTTATTAACTGGGGGGCGGTTAACCTGGCAACAGGCCCGGTAACCCCCCGCAAGCAGTCAAAATCGCCACTTCCCTGGCCTCCTGGCCTTACTGGTGGCAAGAAGGAACTGAGGGTGAGGGGCGCACGCAGCCCCCTTTATGGCGCGATATGTCGGCACCACTCCAGGGGTCGCAGCGGTGCTCCCCCACTATGGATGCTGCTAAGGGGAAAACTTCCGGCACCGGTGCACATGGCGAGCACGCACACCTACTGTGGAATACACAGGAGCAATCACTCGAAGAAGAACAGAACCTAGCACACTATGATGCACTCAGTCATCTTAAAGACACACAGTGGCTTTTGCCACTTAAATTTCTTATCAGTATGCCTCTTGTTTTAGAGTAACATTCAGCTACTTATGTTAAAGATAAATATGGTGTTAAATGGAATGCTATGACCTACATTTTATGCATATCAGGTCTTTGATGCTGACAGTGAACTGAGAAACCCTGATATATTATCACTTACAGTCCATTACTTTTCACATCTTTTCAACCACAAGCTGATCTATGTTATTTGTGTGCAGAGATATATTTTCTCTTAATTTAACTGTAACATCCATACCTCACAGAATATTAATATTTTTAAAATTTATCAATGCACATTGACTCGCACCTTATTTTATTTTAATTACAAAGTGCTTAGAGCATTGCAGACATTCATATGAAATGCAACTAGTACCAAATTAAGAGGAAATGTATTTAACAATAACAGAGGTTATCCCTCTTTATTATTTATATTGTGGTAGTGTCAATGAGCCCCAGCCATGGATCCGAACCGCATTGTACTAGGTGCTGTACAAAACCAGAACAGAAATACAGCCCCTGCTTCAAACAGCTTACAATCTAATGGGAGCAGCTAAAACCCTGCACACTGCCTTAAAAGTTGACCTGATCTACTTTGGTCTCTCTTTTTTAAATCTAAGTAAAGTTTGAGGACCTGATCTTGCAAACTGTGCGGTTGGAGAGGGCTCCACATGGCAAGGATTTATAGACTCAGACCCAAACTGGTGTTGAATACCCACAGACCTCAGGCTGTGTCTAATGGAGAGACAGAAGAGAGAGACACGTCCAGTCCACTTATACACCTTCAAAACATCTCACTTTTTCACTTGGGACAAACTGTGCACTTCTTAGCACTCTTGCTGTGCCCCCTACACACTGAGGAGGCTACGTCAAAATTTTACATAGGGCACTGAAACTCATTTTAGCTGCAGATGTAATTAACAGCACATTTAACAGAACTCTTCAGACCACTTTAGCTGCCAGAATTTGTGCAGCTGCTGTTTTGGCACCCCATACTGGAGCGCACACTATATGGCCTGGAGCACTGAACCATGTCTCCAATGGATCTTTCATCTGGAAGAGTAAATCTGTTCAGATTAGCACATTACTATGAAATCAAGGTAAAATAAATGTTCCCCCCCCCTCATATTCTTTGAGTGCCCCAATGGCATATTAACCACTATTGCATGCACAGTCACTTCCAAATTTGAACTGCAAAAGTAAAAGAGTGTTTTCCCTTTACCTCTGTCTTCCTTTGTATGAAGACAGCCTCAAACTACAAATCAACATTCTGCTTGCTTGTTATATAAATATATTTTTTAAAAAATCAAGGCTATTAGGCCCTGACTTATCTCTTTGCTGGAAGAACATAGGGAGGCTGAAATCTGGAGGACTTAAACAGTGATGTCATACTTCAGGTCTCCCTCCCCCATGCGAGCGCTAATGAATAGAGTGTCTAATATTTATCACTCACTGAAACAAGGCTCACCATATTGCATAGAAAAATAGATTGAAAATAAAGTAATTTAACCATTATTTCGACATATAGTAAGGAGGGCCATTTGCAGTTTGGGTCTACAGACTTAAACAAAATGGAAGAAAGAAATCAAAGTCAGTAAAAAAATGTCAGCTTATCTGAACCTGTACTAATGCAGCTGCAGTCAGAATAAGATTGACATCTTTCTCTATTATAGTGGGAGATTTTTCATTTGAGCCATGCCTTGACTGACACTCAGTTTGGGATGGTCTTTTATAGGACAAGATAGTTTTGAGAATCAGCTTGTAGAATGATGGAAACAATGTCTTTCCATTTGAAGAGAGCAAACAATCTCTGAACAGCCTGATTTATTATGAAATACATCTCTGCAATCCCCAGTTATTCACTTCCTGAACTTCCTTAATCAGGAATTAGTTAATTAAGTTTATTTATTTATTTTATTCTGAGTTATATGGTGCCTATTCACAGTCTCATCCCCTAGACACAAAGAAATTATTCTCAGTATATGGATTTTACTAGTCGAATCTACATGTGCTATCCCATGCACTTTGTTTTTCTTTGTAATTTAATTTGAACAGTCATTCATCTGGCTTTTGAACTCCATTTTGATGTGCCCTATTTATCAATACCTGTAATCAAAAGAAAGATTCTGTAGTTTATACTATAATTAATGGGTCCAATTCCTCTCTTTTTTTTCCCACTGAGACTCAGTCCCATTAACAATGTCTACACTAGCATTTTTTCTTCATACTTCCAACCTTTGCACTGTCACCAATGCTATCAACAATGGGAGAGTTAGTGTAGGCTGGCTGCTGACATTTTAGCCGTCATGTTATCTATTCATGACTAGGTCTAGACAAGACAAGGGTTAAAATGCAATTGATTGTGGTTCCTATTTACATCAGTTCTCCCACTATGGCTACATCAAAGGAACTAAATTGGTACTAGTGAAATTTGAAGAAAAAATGTCATAACTATAAAGGGAAGGGTAACAGCCCTCCTGTGTACAATACTATAAAATCCCTCTTGGCCAGAGACTCCAAAATCCTTTTACCTGTAAAGGGTTAAGAAGCTGAGGTAACCTGGCTGACACCTGACCCAAAGGACCAATAAGGGGACAAGATACTTTCAAATCTTGGTGGGGGGAAGGCTTTTGTTTGTGCTCTTTGTTTTGGGGGTTGTTCGCTCTTGGGACTAAGAGGGACCAGACATCACTCCATGCTCTCCAAATCTTCTGAACAAGTCTCTCATATTTCAAACTTGTAAGTAACAGTCAGGCAAGGCGTGTTAGGTTTATCTTTGTTTTCTCAACTTGTAAATGTTCCTTTTGCTAGAGTGTTTACCTCTGTTTGCTGCAACTTTGAACCTAAGGCTAGAGGGGGTTCCTCTAGGCTCTTTGAAGTTGATTACCCTATAAAGTTATTTTCCATCCTGATTTTACAGAGATGATTTTTACCTTTCTTTAATTAAAAGCATTCTGTTTAAGAACCTGATTGATTTTTCCTTGTTTTAAGATCCAAGGGGATTGGATCTGGACTCACCAGGAATTGGTGGGGGGAAAGAGAAGGGGGGGAATGATTAATTCCTCCTTGTTTTAAGATCCAAGGGGTTTTGGATCGGTGTTCACCAGGGAATTGGTGGAGGAGTCTCTTAAGGCTACCCAGGGAAGGGAGTTAGCACTTGGGAGTGGTGGCAGCAAAACCAGATCTAAGCTGGTAGTTAAGCTTAGAAGTTTTCATGCAGGTCCCCACATCTGTACCCTAAAGTTCAGAGTGGGGAAGGAACCTTGACAAATGTGATTAATGAAAATTGTGGAAAGATAAAAAAACCCACACTGCTGTTCACAAGGCCAATGAGGTTAAACTGCTATAAAACTAGCATGAATGAGAGTAGAATCAGGACCAATAGGCAGTGATTTTGTGTAGCATTTATATGTATTCCTGTCCAGGTCTATTCCTACTGTATTCTGAAGGGGATGTAACTAGTACGTACTAGATAAATGATCAACAGTGCAGAAAACTCCAATTCCCTATTCATTTCCCGATGCATATTAAAAAATAAGTTACCCACTCAACATTTTTATATAAATACACACACACACAAATAAATAAATGTCCTAATGAAATGCTTTGCTTTTTTCTTTTAGGTTAATCACCAGTCAAGCATACAACTGTTTTAAAAGTTGAATTTTAAGATCATCCGTGATACTGAAATGTCAACTACACTCAGGGGGAAAAAAATAAATAAAAAAAAAAATCTATTCCCTGGAGATGAAAAGTTCCTTCATTCCTTGAAGTCAAATACTACAGGGTCTTTCTGTTCAACATATTCAGTGCTGCTAAATGCCTTAGAATTTGCATTAGAAACAACTTCATCCTCACCATCCTCTCACTCATTCTCTTTCTGCATCCTGGAGGAGGGAGTAGGGGGAACACTTTTCAAAGGATAAAGCAGTATTAACATGCAGGAGTTAAATATCTTTTCCTCGGTGGGCTGATTACAAAAAATGTATTATACTCATCACCATATCTATTTCTGCTCACATGAATGTTAATTAATGAGACAGGTTATCTAAAACAGCGGTGTAGGAAGCAATACATTTTTAAAACAGCACATACATGAATACATATATTTTCTCTGGCAATGAGAAAAGCGAAAAGTCGGGTAGACAATTCACAAAAGCAAAGTCTGGAAGTACCTGCTGAAACCTAAATCATTTACAATTTCATTTCTAGTTCATAAGAATGGCACTAGCATGAGATATTACATAATGTTACATACTAAAAATAAAGATGTGTGAACATTAATTCCCCTAAGTGCCCTGAAGGTTCCCATAAACATTGAACAGAGTATGAAGCAAAATGTAGCATGGAAGAGCTTGGTAATGAAGCCATTCAATCAAAGCCTGGGGTAAGAAGGATTTGAAAGACTTTATTTAGCACATCATGTGCCCAATTCTTCTCTAAGTTACGCTGCTGTAAGTCAGGAGTATCTCTCCTAAAGTCTATGGAGTTACACTATTTCTCCTTCTTTGAGAAAGTAACAGATTTTTTAGATAAAGGAAATGCGGTGGATCTAATATACCTCGATTTCAGTAAAGCATTTGATACGGTACCGCATGAGGAGTTATTGGTTAAATTGGAAAAGATGGGGATCGATATGAAAATCCAGAGGTGGATAAAGAACTGGTTAAAGGGGAGACTTCAGCGGGTCGTACTGAAAGGTGAACTGTCAGGTTGGAGGGAGGTTACCAGTGGAGTTCCTCAAGGTTCGGTTTTGGGTCCGATTTTATTTAATCTATTTATTACTGACCTCGGAACCGAATGTAGGAGTGGGCTGATAAAGTTTGCGGATGATACAAAGTTGGGAGGTATTGCCAATTCGGAGAAGGATCGGGATATCCTGCAGGGAGATTTGGATGACCTTGTAAACTGGAGTAATAGGATGAAATTTAATAGTGAGAAGTGTAAGGTGATGCATTTAGGGATGACTAACAAGAATTTTAGTTATAAGCTGGGGACGCATCGGTTGGAAGTAACGGAGGAGGAGAAGGACCTCGGAGTCCTGGTTGATCGCAGGATGACTATGAGTCGGCAATGTGACGTGGCCGTGAAAAAAGCTAATGCGGTCCTGGGATGCATTAGGCGAGGTATTTCTAGTAGGGATAAGGAGGTGCTGGTTCCATTATACAAGGCACTGGTGAGACCTCATTTGGAGTACTGTGTGCAGTTCTGGTCTCCCATGTTTAAAAGGGATGAATACAAACTGGAACGGGTACAGAGAAGGGCCACTAGGATGATCCGAGGAATGGAAAACCTGTTGTATGAAAGGAGACTCGAGGAGCTCGGTTTGTTTACCTTAACCAAAAGAAGGCTGAGGGAGGATATGATTGCTCTCTTTAAATATATCAGAGGGATAAATACCAGGGAGGGAGAGGAATTATTTCAGCTCAGTACTAATGTGGACACGAGAACAAATGGATATAAACTGGCCGTCGGGAAGTTTAGGCTTGAAATTAGACGAAGGTTTCTAACCGTCAGAGGGGTGAAGTTCTGGAACAGCCTTCCGAGGGAAATAGTGGGGGCGAAAGACCTCTCTGGCTTTAAGATTAAGCTTGATAAGTTTATGGAGGGGATGGTTTGATGGGATAACGTGATTTTAGTCAATAGGTCAATAACGTGCCATCGCTGGTAATTAGTAACAATGGTCAATGATGGGATATTAAAAGTTACTACAGATAACTTTTTTCCGGAGGGTCTGGCTGGAGAATCTTGCTCGCATGCTCGGGGTTCAGCTGATCGCCATATTTGGGGTCGGGAAGGAATTTTCCTCCAGGGTAGATTGGCAGAGGCCCTGGAGGTTTTTCGCCTTCCTCCGCAGCATGGGGCAGGGGTCGCTTGCTGGAGGATGCTCTGCGACTTGAAGTCTTTAAATCATCATTTGGGGACTTCAACAGCTGAGTCAAGGGAGAGAATTATTCCTAGAGTGGGTGGGTCAGCTTTTGTTGCCTGCATCATGCAGGAGGTCAGACTAGATGATCATAATGGTCCCTTCTGACCTTAAAGTCTATGAGTCTATGAGTCTATTGTAAAACAGTTAGTCCCTAGGTTTTATATTTATCCAAGCCTAAAACAACTGCAGACTAGGTGCAATCTTGACTTCAAATTTCAGATATTCTGCAGAAGACAAGAGAGGTGCTACTTTGTGTGTCACAATAACCCCTATGTTTTGGAATAAAGCTAGATTAACACATTTCCTTAACTCTTTACTTGACTTTAACAATGAACTGTCTTTGGCCAGGCTCATTTGAATTTGAGATTTACTTTATGTATTATCAATTGAATTTTAAATCACACAAAATTCTCTCAATGAGCTAGTTATAAATTTGCACACTCAAGGGCTGGTAGACAGCAAATTTAAAACTCTTCACATGAATATTTGCACAGAAGTGATCTATTTCCTATAGTATGGGGCTCTGTTTGAAAAAAGCAGGAGGACAGGAGTAACAGAACCCTGGAGCAGGGGCAATTATATAAGCCCGCCAAGGTTCCGAATGCCCCCTTCACAGCTACAATTGCACAAACATGAATTACTCCGTATAAATGTCACAAAGTTACATGTGTATTTTACAACCAGACTGCACATTTTGTAGAAGCTTAATTTCTCTAGAAACGTTGCCTCGGGCAAGACTTCTATGGTCCAGAAAAGGTTTAACATTTTCTAAAATCCCCCCTCTCCTCATCTGCTACTGCTCCCTGAGTGAGGCAAAGAGCCATTACATTAGTTTCTTTAAGTCATCCTCTTGATTGTGGGATTGATCCAAATCCCATGGGAGTCTTTCCATTGACTTTCAGTGAGTTTGGGTCAGGCCCTATAAGAGCTGTATTAATTCAATCACAAAAGCAGTATCAGGTGACAGTTCAGCTAAATCATAACTAACCAACACAGATTGAATTTTGAATATTAAATATGAAATACACAAATGAACTACTTATAATCAATCCATAAAATAAAAATAAATGTCAAAATCTCCCCAAAACTGGTTGAGCAAATTGAAACAACAGCTGGGGAAATCTCAGTTTGTTTGCAGGCAGTCCTTGAGCAAAAAGAAAAAGTACCATTTTTTGCATAAGTTATTTGCTGTGAATTATTTATTCACTTCTATTTTGGATCCTTTTCAGGGGTTTGATTTAACTCCCACTGAAGTCAAAGGAAGTCTTTCCATTGGATTAGGCCCTCACTTAAAAAGGAAGAAATTGAAGAAATGACTCAAATAAAACTTTGAACTTATTAAAGACGATCATTTATTTACCTATAGGAAACCATTGGAAGTAAACCAATTATCCACACTCTGGCCTCTCAACTTACGGGGAATAAACAGGAAGAATTGGAAGTCTTGATAAATTAGCTAAAAGATGATTTAATTGGCATCACAGAGACTTGGTGAGATAAGTCTCATGCCTGGACTATTGGTATAGAGGGGTATTGCTTGTTCAGGAAGGGCAGGCAAGGTAAAAAGGAAGGAGGTGCTGCATTATACATCGAGAATATATACTCTTGTTCTGAGGTCCAGAGGGAGTTAGGAGGCAGACCAGTTCAGAGTCTCTCTGGGTGACATCAGGGTAAGATCTACTATACACCACCAAATCAGGAAGAGAGGGTGGATGAGGCATTTGTAGAACAAATAACAGAAATATCCAAAACAATGTGGCGAGTCCAGGAGAGCAACAACAACAACAAAAATGATAAAAGACTTAGAAGACCTGACTATGAGGCAAGGTTAAAAAAACTGGGCATGTTTAGTCTTGAGAAAAGAAGACTGAGGATGGACCTGATAACAGTCTTCATATATGTTAATTGCTGTTATAAAGAGGATGGTAATCAATTGTTCTCCGTGTTCACAGAGGGTAGGAGAAGTAGTAATGGGCTTAATCTGCAACAAAAGGATATTTATGTTAGTTATTAGAAAAAACTTTCTAACTATAAGGGTGGGTTAGCTCTG
The DNA here is from genome assembly GCF_002925995.2 of Terrapene triunguis. Lineage (NCBI taxonomy): Eukaryota > Metazoa > Chordata > Testudines > Emydidae > Terrapene > Terrapene triunguis. The sequence goes on along the minus strand of NW_020664562.1, from coordinate 36,003,069 downwards.
GAATAGGCTTCCAAGGAAAGTTGTGGAATCCCCATCACCAGAGGTTTTTAAAAACAGGTTGGACAAACACCTGGCAGGGATGGTCTAGGTTTACTTGGTCCTGCCACAGCACAGGCGGCTGGACTTGAGGACTTCAAGGTCCCTTCCTGCTCCACATTTCTATGATTTTTATGATAAAGTTGGTGTCTTTCCAGAAATCGCTTCCACTGAGATGATGTGACACTTATATTGGACATACCCTGGGTGGACAACTGAAGTTCTTGGATGACGGAACGCCTTCTTTTCTGCTTGCCTCTGTCATTTGCATCGAAGAGAGAAAGTTGCCTCCAGATTTCCTGAAAAAAGCAACTTTGAGTGCATCATCCCTATGCTGAAAGAGTTCCCTGGCTTCCAGTGAAACAATGGATACATTTTAGGGTGTCATGCAGACCCTGCATGATTCACACTCCACTATAGAAGATTTTAACCCTGGTGGAAAAGGACAAAATACTCTTTCCCCCTACCTGTCTCTCCTCTGCTCTCAGAGAATCTTGAAAGACAGCAGTATGTGCAGTTACACAATGCTCCTCATCTATGAAACTCACTTCCCGCACAGATGAAGTTCTACGTATCGGTTAGCAGCATTTAAATCAGGCCTGAAGATTTTATTTAGCATTCCCTTTTTAGAACATGTTATTCCAGTTGGATTTGCCTCTGGAAAGCTATCAGATGTTCTCAAGAAAGGTGCTATTGCAGTTTAAATGAGTGATTGGGCCTGATAGAAGTAATGTAGTGACTTCTAGACATGTTTAGTTAGTGATCTGAACCTTGAGGCAACTACACAATTCTCTAATTGACTAAACACACAAATCCCAAATCCTGAAGTCCTTATTCAATTTCTACTCAGCTCTTACTCTGGAAAAATTCCCATTGAGGTCAAAGGGGGTTTGGGCCCATTATTAACAAAAGTGGGAAGCTCCTGAATTTAAACCAGTAATGTTTTCATGACACTTAAGTCAGATTTATTCATGATGGGTAAAGTAGTCTTGGAGTGACCCACCGTGAGAAGAAATTTTACCCCAGCAGTTTCAGGGTCAAATTTTCTCTGAAGTGCCCATGACTTAGGTGTGCAAATCTCGGATGGACACACACTACCCCAGCTGCACATGTATCAGTGGTTGGTGTATTTAAACTGGGGGGCACAGAGGCCCTTGAAACTTTTGGCTTCAGTGTCTCGGCCATCTCTTGTTTTGCTCACTTACTTTTGCATAGTAGTTGCTATTAAAAAGTGAGATGCCGCCATGAATTTCTATAAAACTATTGGGAAACTATGGTTTCTCATATAACACTGTGTGATGACTCTTGACAAATTATGAATATTGAATGGCAACAACTATCACTAATAAAGATAAGGGAAACATTGTCAAACATGGGTGCCTAAAGTTAGGTACCTACATCCGTCTGTAGGCATCTAATTAGGTGGCCTGCCTGAATAAGAAAGATTCCGAGCTTCCCCAGCTTCAGATGACTTCAGTGATGCTGTGACCTTTATATTGCATGTGAATTCAATAGGAGCTGTAAGTGCTCAGCAACTTTGAAAATCAGGCCACTTACTTAGGTGCCTAATATGGATTTTGTGGCCTGATTTTAGGCTTCCAAGTTTGATAAGTCAGGTCTACACCATTCTGTCAGATTCATAAAGCAGTAAGTAATAACTGCCATCTGACACTCTCCCCTCATTATTTAGGCTTGTTCATGAAGTGTTTTTTAAATTATAGATGCATGAGTTGACTGATGTTTGAGGAAAAGCTAATGAACTCATTTCCATAGAAATGAAATCACTTGCTGCAATGCCAATTATTGATCTCCTCTGATTACAAGCTTGAAATCACAAAAATGGTTCTGCAGTCAAGCAAGAAGTCATAATAGCCTAATAAAAATGTTTTAAAAGCAGCACTGTACAGGCTCATGGGAAAGATTCTGGGTGGGCTCTCTGTAGGCAACCTTACCCAGGACTATAGCAGGATTTGAATCTGAGACCTTCAGCACTAAAACCATGAACCTCTGCTACTCGAGGTAAAGGGCTACAACCTGTAACTGCAGCAGGAACAGACTTTTGAACCTCTGTGGATCAGCCACTAGATGGAGACATACATATGAAGCTGTGGATTACATGTGCATGTTTCAAAGTTTCATTTAGAAAACTGTATATTATTTTTCACTGCTATAGATTCACCTTCAGCAGCAGCACTATGACAGGCTGTGCTGATGCCTTGTTTTTACCTTTGCTTTCCTCCTTTATCATCATTAGGCAATGCATAAGTTCCTGACTCAGATAGTAAGAGATCTCCCCCAGCAGTGAAGAATAGGATGGAGGTAGAGGATGATGGAAAGAGATGCCACAGCTGTATCATTTCCTAACCTTGATTCAAGGTCTTTAATTTTCTCTTTTATACTTACAGAGACCAAGTTTCTGATCTGGAATTCCCTTCACCCCTCACCTCACCCCCCTACTTCATCTCTTTCTGACCTTCCAAAATCTCCTTCTGGTTGTCCAACTTCATCTCCAAATCAAACACAGCTAAAACGGAGTTCCTCATTTTTCCTTCTAAACCATCTCCCTTTCTTTCACTGCCGCTAATACCACTCTCCCTTATCTCCTAAATTCACAACTGTGGGGCCATTTTGGAGGGCACCCAGAAATTTTTCACATGGTATGCACAATGCACAGGGCCTCTGGGGGTTCCAGCCCAAAGTTTCTTCTCCAACAAAACTCCCGCCCAGAGCAAGAAAACAAATGGAGTTACCTACTAAGGAATGGCAGCTGCTGAGTCCAACGCAAGGGGATTGAGGGAGATTCCAGGCATCACCACCAAATCTGATTAATCTGATTCTCCCTCAGCCACTGGCCCCAGTGCCTCGCCCACTGAGTCTGCACCATGTTCAGCCCCCATCTTGCAGCCTGACCCACCCAGGTGCAGTGTCATTCACCATCCCTGAGCTCCTGCAACCACTGACCATGCCTAAGGGGGCTGAGCCTGTTCAGGAGCAGCTGGAGCTACTACCCTCCCTACCTGTGCCCCTCCTCCCAATGCTATGTACCATGTGTAATGTGCATACGGCCGTGGTCATCACAGACCATTTTGACTCTTCACTCTCCTCCCCACAATTCCAGATTGTTACCAGATCTTGCCATTTCTTACTCTGTTATGTATCAACAGGGCCGGCTTTAGGACCTGCGAGGCCCGATTCAAATACCCGGCGGCGGTCTGGGTCTTTGGCGGCACGTCGGTGGCGGGGGGTCCTTCACTCAGCTCTGGGTCTTCCGCGGCACTGAAGCGGACCCCTCGCCACCGAAGTGCCGCCGAAGACCCGGAGCGGACCACCGCCGGGTGAGTAAAAAAAATTTAAAAGGCTAGGCGCCTAAGTGGCGGGGCCCGATTCTGGGGAATCGGGGGAATCGGCCTAAAGCCAGCCCAGTGTATCAACTATCCATCCACTCCTCACTCTCCCTTCAAACTAAAATCCTTCTCTATGCCTTGGTTATTTCTTTCCTGGACTAATATAGTTTCCTCATCCCTGTTTCCCCATCTCACTCCCCTCCAGTCCATTCACAGTGTCATAGCCAAAACTCTTCCTTGCCCCACCACGCACCTTTAGACCATGATAGTCACATCCTTCACTGGCTTCCCTCACATATCAAAGCAAATTTAAGGACTGTCCTTGAGATCAACACTCTGCCCAGCTCCACCTCTCCCATTCTGCTGTTATTTCTTCTCCTACTGCCCATGCCTCTTTCGCTCCAGCCAGCAACAACACTCCCTTTGTCTTGTTTTTGTGTCTTCTTTCATAACATATCCTATCTCTGTAATGAACTCCCACCCCAATTTACTAGGTTCACACCATCCTGAAAAGCCACTTTTACTGTGAGGATGTAAACCACAAACACATCTGTTATAACTGCTTTCATGTTAAAAAAACCCCAAATCTTTGAGTTGTCAATAGCCCCCGGATCTCTGAGTGCATTCTTGTTTCTCTTTTAGATCGTAAAGTCCTCAAAGCAAGGACTGCCAAGCAAAATGTTGGTGCTTAAATACTAGGTAATAAAGAATACCAATCTTGTCCTGCTTCCTGGTCCTTTTCATTTAGTTTGTGGCACAATTCTGTTTAGATTAATTCCTGCTCCCACAGTTCCACAAGCGTTCTTTGTACTTTTACTAACATGACAATAAAAAAGTAAAGGAAGTAGGGCTGTCAAGTGATTAAAAAAATTAATCGTGATTAATCGCTCTATTAAACAATAACAGAATACCATTTATTCAAATATTTTGGATGTTTTCTACATTTTAAAATATATTGATTTCGATTACAACACAGAATACAAAGTGAACAGTGCTCACTTTATATTTATTTTTGATTAAAAGTATTTGCACTGTAAAAAAACAAAAGAAATTGTATTTTTCAATTCACCTAATACAAGTACTGTAGAGCAATCTCTTTATCATGAAAATTGAACTTACACATGTAAAATTATGTACAAAAAATAACTGCACTCAAAAACAAAACAATGTAAAACTTTAAAGCCTACAAGTCCACTCAGTCGTACTTCTTGTTCAGCCAATTGCCCAGACAAACAAGTTTGTTTACATTTGCAGGAGATAATGCTGCCCATTTCTTATTCACCTGGAAGTGAGAACAGGCATTTGCATGGCACTGTTGTAGCCAGCGTCGCAAGATATTTATGTGCCATATGCGGTAAAGATTCATATGTCCCTTCCTGCTTCACCCACCATTCCAGAGGACATGCTTCCATGCTGATGAAGGGTTCTGCTCAATAACAATCCAAAGCAGTGCAGGCTGACACACGTTCATTTTCATTATCTGAGTCAGATGTCACCAGCAGAAGGTTGATTTTCTTTTTTAGTGGTTCAGGTTCTGTAGTTTCTGCATCGAAGTGTTGCTCTGTTAAGACTTCTGAAAACATGTTCCACACTTCATCCCTCTCAGATTTTGGAAGGCACTTCAGATTCTTAAATCTTGGGTCCTGTGCTGTAGCTATCTTTAGAACTCTCACATTGGTACCTTCTTTGCGTTTTGTCAAATCTGCAGTGAAAGTGTTCTTAAATCGAACAACAGTGCTGGGTCTTCATCTGAGACAGCCATAACACGAAATATATGACAAAATGCGGGTAAAACAGAGCAGGAGACATACAATTCTTCCCCAAGGAGTTCAGTCACAAATTTAATTAATACATTATTTTTTAACAAGCATCATCAGCATGGAAGCATGTCCTCTGGAATGGTGGCCAAAGCATGAAGGTGTATATGAATGTTTAGCATATCTGGCACATAAATACCTAGCAATGCCGGCTACAACAGTGCCATGCGAATGCCTGCTCTCACTTTCAGGTGACACTGTAAATAAGAAGCAGGCAGCATTATCTCCCGTAAATGTAAACAAACTTGTTTGTCTTAGCGATTGGCTGCACAGGCAGTAGGACTGAGTGGACTTGTAGGCTCTAAAGTTTTACATTGTTTTGTTTTTCAGTGAACTTATGTAATAAAAAAAAAATCTACATTTGTAAGTTTCACTTTCACGATAGAGATTGCACTACAGTACTTCTATGAGGTGAACTGAAAAATACAATTTATTTTATCATTTTTACAGTGCAAATATTTGTAATAAAAATAATATAATGTGGCAAGGCACCCCTTCTGCCTTGCCAGACATAACACTCCCTCCTCTGGCAGGGACAAGGCCTGGGGTAAATCAGCCCCCCACTCTGGAGCGTGTCTGTCTTCCCTCTTCGGGGATTGTTTCTCAGAACCTTCCCGGTAGACTTTGGGGCAGGCCTGAGGAGTGCTCCTCTGCCAAACAAAGGGAAAAAGTCTACAGCACACCAAAACAAAAGGGAAATACCTTTCCCTGGCCCCCTCACTGGGACAGGTATTGTCCTGTTGCTGGCCCTGGGGTGTTAGTCCTTCCTCTAAACAGGCACTGGGTTTTGGGTGTCTCCCCTGTGGGGAGGAGCGCAGTCTTTCCCACTGGAGAAGCCTATCTCCCTACTGCCTCCAGCCTTGCAGCAGTTTGTCTCAATCCCTCACCAGGAAAGAGATTTTAACAGGTTTCAGGCAGCCCTTAATTGGACTCAGGTGTCCCTAACTGACCTGAAGTAACCCCTTCCCAGCTTGTAGGGAAAAGGGCCTTTAGCATTCTAGGGCTAACATGCCTGTTTTCCCAGACTCTCCTGCAGCCGTCCGGCCTGACTTTGTCATATATCCCCCCCCCCCCACCCCGCTCAACACCATGGGGTTGGGCTACTTGGGATGAGAAACAATGTACCCTTGATAGACCATCAGCACTGCCATGCTTGATCCCTGCCTTGTATTGCTCTCGGAACTGGAAGGGCTGCAACGACAGGAACCATCTTGTTACCCTTCCATTTCGTTCCTTTTTCCGGGGCATCCATTTTAGGGGGGCATGGTCAGTAACGAGGGTAAATCTCCGTCAGAGTAGGTAGTAGAGTAGGGTTTCCATGGCCCACTTTACAGCAAGGCACTCCTTGCATACCTTTGTCTCTGGGCAGGAGTTTCCTACTAAGGAATAGGACTGGATGTTCTTCCTCTTCTAGCATTTGAGAGAGTACGGCTCCCAATCCGACCTCGGAGGCATCCATTTGTAGTACAAACTTTCTCAAAGTCTGGCGCTACTTGTACGGATTACTATAGAGGTTGGTCCTCAGATCTGTAAATGCTTCTTCAGCCACGCTGGTCCATTTCACTATGTCTGGGCCTCGGGCTTTTATCAGGACCGTCAATGGGTATGCTCTGGTAGCAAAGTGGGGAATTACTAGCCTGTAGTACCCTACTATTCCCAGAAATGCTCTGACCTGTTTCTTCTGGATTGGTTGGGGCCAACTTTGTATTGCTTCTAACTTATTCAGCTGGGGCTTCACTACACCCCTTCCCATGATGTAACCGAGGTATTTGGCTTTAGCTAGCCCTATTGCACATTTGCAGGGATTTGCAGTGAGACCCTCATCCATCAGGGTATCTAATGCTGCTTCCACCTTTTCTAGGTACATCTCCCAGTCTGGGCTATGTATGACAACATCATAGAAGTAAGCAGCCGCATACTTGGCATGTGGATGTAACAGCTTATCCATGAGACGCTGGAAGGTTGTGGGAGCCCCGTGTAATCCAAAAGGGAGGACAGTATATTGGTACAATCCTTCTGGTGTAGAAAAAGCAGTCTTCTCCTTGGACTTCCTTGGCCAGAGGGATTTGCCAATAACCTTTGGTCAGGTCAAGAGTGGACAGGAATCGGGCTTTTCCCAACTGGTCGATTAGCTCATCTATCCGAGGAATAGGATAGGCATTTAACTGGGACACCTTGTTTAATTTCTGGAAGTCATTGCAGAATCTCATGGTGCCATCTGGCTTAGGTACCAGAACGATCAGACTGGACCACTGACTATGGGTCTCCTCAATGACTCCTAGCTCCAGCATCCTCTTAATTTCAGTCCTAATCTCCTCTCTTTTCACCTCTGGGATCCAGTATGGCTTAACATTCACCTTTACTCCGGGGTCCATGATGATATGATGATGAGCTTCAGTGGTTCTGCCTGGCTTCTCAGAGAACACATTGTGGTTTCGCTCAATTATATTGGTGACTTCTGCCCGTTGTTCAGGGGTCAATTCAGGGGATATTCTCATTTGCCCTGTGGTTTATTTTCTTGGGATGACGTCTCTAGGGTGACCACATAATATCCTCTGTCCTGCCAGGGTTTCAACAGGTTGACATGGTAGATCTGCTCCGGCTTCCAGCAATCAGGCTGTCAAACATTATAGTCGACCTCCCCAATGGCTTCTATTACTTCATATGGCCCCGGCCATCTAGCCAGGAGCTTGCTTTCAGCTGTGGGCACCAGCACCATTACCCGATCACCTGTCTGGAACTTTCAGACCTTCTCTCGGCGATTGTAATAGGTCTGTTGGGCTTCTTGTGCTTTCTCCAGGTGTTCCCGCACTATGGGGGTGACTTGGGCTATCCTGTCCCGCATCTGCATCACATGTTCAATGATGTCTCTCTCCTGGTTAGGCTGTTCTTCCCAGTCCTCCTTGGCAATGTCCAGTATGCCACGGGGACTGCAACAGTATAGCAGCTCAAAGGGGGAGAACCCCATGGCAGTTTGGGGAACTTCCCTTATGGCAAACATCAGGTAAGGTAGTAAGGTATTCCAATTCTTCCCGTCCCAGCTCACCACTTTCCTTATGTTCTTCAGTGTCCTATTAAAGCGTTCAACGAGGCCGTCAGTCTGTGGATGGTAGACTGACATTTGTAGGGCCCATATGTGGAGCATCGCACACAGGTCCTTCACCAATTTTGACACGAAGGGGGTTCCTTGATCCATTAAGATCTTTGGGTATCCCTACCCTAGAGAAAATATGAATTAATTCCTTCGCTATTATCTCGGACATTGTGTTACGTGGGAGTATGGCTTCTGGGTATCGGGTGGCATAGTCCAGAACAACGAGCACACACTGATGGCCTCGGGCCCACTTCTCCAGTGGGCCTATCAGGTCCATAGCTATCCTCTCAAAATGGGACTTCTATAATTGGCAGAGGTACTAGAGGGGCCCTTAAATGCAGCCGTGTAATTGGCATTCTGGGCAGGAGGCGCAATATTGTTGGACCTCCATATAAACTCCTGGACAAAAGAACGTTCATAGGATTCGGTCAAGGGTTTTATCTATCCCTAGATGTCCTCCAAACAAATGGCTATGAGATAGGTCCAACACTGCTCTCTGCTGTCTTCAAGGCACCAGGAGCTGCTCCGCTTCTTGCTCTTGTATTTGGACTACTCTATATAACAGGTCCATTCTTATCATGAAGTATGGCTCTGGGCCATTGTGTTTCCCCTCCACTGGAACCCCATTCACCTCACTACCTCCCTTCTAATATTGTCATACAGGGCATCATTGGCTCGGTCTTGCCCAAAATTTCTAAATGAGGGCCCAATATGCTCAAAATCAAGGGGACCTATTTCTGTTTCACCTCCAGGGTTGTCCTCAGCAGAACTGGATCCTGGCCCTCCTTTCTCGCCTAGTTTTCCAGGGCTTCCCAGTTGCAGAGAACAAGTCCTGGGAAAATTCAGAGAAAAATGGGAGAGGACTACCTACTGGGGCCACAGTATCACTCCTGAGGTCACTACTCTCCTCGGACTCACCCACCGGAAGTAGATTCCCAAACCCTGGCAAGTCTCATCCTATGAGGACCGGATATGGGAGTTAAGGGACCACCCCCACCATCACCCTCATGGTACTCCCCTGAATTTCAATTTGTGCAGGGATGGTCAGATAGTAGTTAACACTGCCATGTACACAGGTTATCCCTGTGTGTTTGGCCCAAGACAGCTGGTCCTGTCCCTCTAGTTTCCCTGAGACCAGCGTGACGGCATTCCCGGAGTCCACCAATGCAATGGTCTTTATGTCATCCATCTTAACGGGCTGCATGTCCCTATGTGGGGTCATCACAACCTCCACAAGGTTGAGTAAGGCATATAGGCCTGCATGATCACCCAGGTTGTATTGCATGGGCTCCTCAGTGTTAGGACATTGGGCCACAATATGCCCTAGTTCTCCACAAGCATAACACCTATATCCCGCTCAGGATATCCCCCTATTCTTTGGGCTACCGGGTCTTACCCCACAACCCTCTCTCCCCAGTCCCCCAAATTCCTTTGCAGACTCCGGCTGCTCTTCAGAGTCCTTTCTCCCTAACAAAGTTCTGCCTGACCCTTTGGGAGTCTGGTCCTTTGAGGTGGAGACTGATCTCTTGATTTGGCGCATTTCTTCCCCAGTAGTCCGAGAAAGTTCTTTGGCCATTAACTGTCCCTCTACGAAGGCAACTACATCATCATATGACGGGGGCCATAACCCATCCTCGTAGGTCTGTTGGTAATCCTCTCATGAACCTGTCCAGCACTATGATTTCTATAATCTTCTCCATGTTGTGGATCTCAGGGCACAGCCATTTCTCCGTTAGATAGATCAGGTCGAACAGTTGTGACCTTGGCACCTTGCTGTCCTGGTACCTCCACTCATGAAACCTCTGCGCCCTTAAAGCAGTCGTCACTCCGGATGTCACCAGGATCTCTGCCTTCAACTGGGGTTAATCTGTGGCTGCTTCTGCTGCCATATCATAGTAGGTCTTCTGGGCTTCCCCACACAGGGAAGGGGCAAGGATGCTGGCCCACTGGTCTCGGGCCAGGCCTCACGTAGGGCTGTTCTCTCAAAGGTGAGAAGGTAAGCCGCCACATCATTTTCCACCATCATTTTTTACAGGTAACTGCTGGCCTTTAGGGGTCGTGTCTCATTAATGCCATGTGTCAGAGCGGTCAGGGCCTTCAGCTGGTTCATGACCTCTTGCAGGGTGGCTCGATCCTGGGCTGCCTGGCTTATCGACAGCTGATTCATCTCCTGTTGTAGTTGTACTGACTCCTGTTGGGCGGTTATCTGGGCCCTGATAGCCTCTTGTTGTGCTGCCGAGGCCTGCACCAGTGCCATCACTACGTCGTCCATTTGGGGGGGGGCGTGATTTACCGTGCCCTGGGATGGTTCTCAGTGTCAATGCGAATCCCACTTTTGACATCACGTGTGGCAAGGCACCCCTTCTGCCTTGCCAGACTTAGCACTCCCTCCTCTGGCAGGGACAAGGCCTGGGGTAAATCAGCCCCCCACTCTGGAGCGCGTCTGTCTTCCCTCTTCGGGGTTTGTTTCTCAGAACCTTCCCGGTAGGCCTTGGAGGAGGTCAGAGTCCTCACGGACAATACCACCGCAATGTATTACATCAACAGGCAAGGGGGCACGCGCTCCAAGGCCTTATGCCAGGAAGCCCAGCTCCTGTGGGAGTTCTGTATAGCCCACAACATCCTCCTCCGAGCATTCCATCTACCCGGCGAGAGCAACACACTCGCAGATCGCCTGAGCAGGGTGTTCTCACAACAACACGAGTGGTCCCTGCACAGGGAAGTGGCAGAATGGATCTTCCTTCAGTGGGGCACTCCCCAGGTAGACCTATTCGCCACCGCCCAGAACCGCCTGTGTCCCAGGTTCTGCTCCAGGCTGATAGAAGGCGATGGGGCCATGACGGACGCGTTCCTGCTCAATTGGTCGGGGCCCCTGATGTACGCCTTCCCGCTCGTCCCCCTCATAGGCAGGGTCCTAAAGAAGGTGAAGTCAGACGGGCCGAGAATTATCCTGATAGCCCCGGATTGGGCCCGTCAACATTGGTACGGGACCTTACTGCAACTCTTGGCGGCCCACCCTCGCAGGCTGCCGCTCTGCCCGGACCTCCTCTCCCAGGAGGGAGGTCGTCTCCTCCATCCCAACCTGGCCACCTGACAGCATGGCTGCTCCGTGGCTAGATGCAGAGGAGGGGAGGTGTACCGAGGCTATTAGACAGGTCCTGCTTGAAAGCAGGAAGCCGTCCACACGGAGGGCCTACCTGGCTAAGTGGTATCGGTTCTCCTCATGGGGAGGAAGAGAGGTTCCTCCCCTGCGTCCGCTCCGCTCCAGCTGGTCCTGGACTACCTCCTCTCCCTTAGGACCCAAGGGCTGGCTCCCTCCTTGATCAGGGTGCACCTGGCGGCCATTTCGGCCTTCCACCCTCCGGTGACGGGACAGTCAGTGTTCTCCCACCACATGACTTCCAGGTTTTTAAAGGGTTTGGACAGAGCGTTCCCTTATGCTAGACCCCCGGTTCCTCCTTGGGACCTGAACCTGGTGCTGTCACGCCTCACGGGACCTCCCTTTGAGCCCTTGGCCACTTGCTCCTGGTCCCACTTATCTGAGAAAGTGGTGTTTTTGGTGGCTATCACCTCAGCCCGCAGGGTTTCGGAGCTTAGGGTGCTGACCTCGGATCCCCCGTACACTGTCTTCCATAAGGGGAAGGTCCAGCTTCGCCCGCACCCGGCCTTCCTACCGAAGGTGGTCTCAGCGTTTCATATGGACCAGGACATTTTCCTGCCAGTCCTGTGTCCTAAGCCCCATTCCTCCAATGAGGAACGATGCCTACACATGCTAGATGTGCATAGACTGCTGGCCTTTTACTAAGATCGAACAAGGCCATTGCTACGGCCGAGCGCATGAGGGGACAATCGGTTTCCACCCAGCGGATCTCCCGCTGGATCACCTGGTGCATTCGCACCTGTTACGACCTGGCAGGGGTCCTCCTGCCTCCTATTGTTAAGGCACATTCGACAAGAGCCCAGGCCTCGTCAGTGGCCTATGTGGCTCATGTCCCTATTCAGGACATCTGCAGGGCTGCTACTTGGTCCTCTGTCCATACTTTTGCATCGCACTATGCGATCATCTCCCAAGCAAGGGACGACGCTGCGTTTGGTAGGGCGGTGCTCTGCCCGGGTAACCCTTAACCTTTATCATTTAGAACTCCTACCCACCTCCGTCAGGTATAGCTTGCAGTCACCTACTGTGGAATACACAGGAGCAATCACTCGAAGAAGAAAGGACAGTTACCTGTTCCATAACTGGCGTTCTTTGAGATGTGTTGCTCCTGTCTATTCCACATCCCACTCTCCTTCCCCTCTGTCAGAGTTGTCTGGCAAGAAGGAACTGAGGGTGGGGGGAGCATGCAGCCCCCTTTATGTCGGCACCACTCCAGGAGTCGCAGCGGTGCTCCCCTACTACGGATGCTGCTAAGGGAAAAACTTCCGGCACCGGTGCACGTGGCGAGCACGCACACCTACTGTAGAATACACAGGAGCAACACATCTCAAAGAACGCCAGTTACGGAACAGGTAACTGTCCTTTAGCTGGAGAACATGTATGGAAGAGTAGCTTAAGTGCTCTGCTCTCAGGGCTGTGATGCATTGGCTAACAAAGAGAAGCAAATAGGATTTCTGGCTGTGCTAATGGTTATATTTAAAGATAAATGAATATGAAGAATTGATCAAAGGGACTTGATAGTTACTGCAGGTGCAGTTGGAAGAAGATAGACAATTAAGAGAAGTGTAATAGCTATGTACTAAGTTGGAGGAAAGGCTGAAGGAATTAGGTAATTTATAAGAAGAGACCAAAAAATCAGAAAAGAGAGTAAATAGTTGAGGCAGGGGGTAAGGTAAATGTGATGGTATTTGACTTTCCAAATATCAAAGAGAACCCAGTTGGTTATATTTAAGGATAAGGAAGTAGACTATAGAATTTAGGAGGAGCAGGAGGATGACAGTTCTTGGAAAGTTAGTGTTACTTTTTAGACACTGTTCTCCCAAAGGATATGAAGAAATGTGGTGGGGATTTGACTGCAAGAACCATGGTCAAAAACATTGATTTTATTTAGTAAATAGTATTCAACAGACAAGAGAGAAACTAGCTGCATAGAGAAACAAAGATTTAAAACTTAACGAAACAACTCATGAAGAATGGGATAAAAATGCTTTTCACTTCTCTACCATCTTCCATTTGACGATCTCAATATGCTTTACAAACATGAATGAATGAGGTCTTTCAGCCGCTCCATGATGCCAGTTAGTGTTCAGCTGGTCAAATACTATTCATCAGTTTTATAATTCACAATTATAAACTTTACAGTTTCATTTTTATTTTCAATATTCAATCCGCGTCACTAAGTAGTACTATCCTGTTTTTAGAGATGGTGAACCTGAAATACAGAGAGGCAAAGTCATTTTTTTACGCAAGGTCCCAGATGAAGTCTGGACCAGTCAGGAATAGTATCCAGAGCTTCTGATTCAGAACAGTGCTAAAGACAATGCTCAATTGTTACACGAAATAGAGATGGATTTAGGCATGTGCTGAATTGAGCCCTGTCACGGGGCAAGCAGCCCTTCAATGGGATTAAGACCCTGTTTTACCCATGACAACCCTCTGAACTCCAACTGGGTATTCCCATAGCTCTTTGAACTAGGTGTGATGAAGGTGCGGCCGCACCCCGCAGCTTGAAGTGGTTTCCATCGTATGCAAGGTTTACAGTTTGGTTCAATGGCTCTCAGCAACCCCAATATAAAAATTGTTCCAGCATCCTTGGGTACTCCAGGTAGTTTATTGGCCAGTTAGGGGTGATCTGATCCCTATAAGACTGCTATCTGAGCAGTCTAAACGGGGGTTCCCTAGGCAGGAAGGGAGGCAATGCCTCTAGAATAAGAAGAGGTCTGTAACGAAAAAGGTGGCTCTTAGGGAGGGAGCAGAAACTAGAAGGACAGTCCGAGGAAGTATGCTCCCAGGGTGGGAAAAGCCAATTGAGAGACAACTCTGAAGAAGAGATTGGTAACCCAGCTCAAATGAGGGAGAGTAGCTGGGGCTGGAAGGCAAGGGATTTGTGGGGGCTTTTGAGGAGAGAAGAGTAAGAGTTCAGAAAGAACAGACTAGAGGCTAGGACTGGTTTTACTTATGTTAATTTCCATTGTCAGTAAAGGAAGCCCTTGGGTCAAGGGGTTTCTTAAAAGGAGAAGCTAGTTTGCCCTAGTTCATACTCGGGGAAAGGGAAGCTGAGGCATGATATTGGGATGGGATCATGGACAAGGCCTCAATTCTGTACTTTAATCAGAAGACCAGTTGTGCTTACTGGTTCTGTGAGCTTCATAGGGGGAGGATGGGAGCTGTAGATGAATAGGATTTGCTACCTGGGAGATAGGGAACAAAACCGAAAGGCTGCAGTTAATGCTTAGCTGCCTGCTCTGTAGTCTACCAAATGAACCAAAAGTAGTGATCTGCATGGAAAATGAATGAGAGAAGAGGTGCTGCCATTAAACATTATGAACATAATTATGTAACTGAATATATGTGCAGTAGAAGAGTATGCAAAAGACAGCGACAGCTACTCTGGCGAAAACTTCTGGTAGGTGAGTGTTGACCAGAGTTAATTACTAAGGAGAAAAGATAATAAGTGGAAAGATGGGAAAATATTATTATTCCACAAGAAGAGTGAAAGTAATGAGAAATTAAAACTCCCTCTCTCCTTTCCTGACAAAGGCAAAAAGAATAATCAGTGAGATGTCAGGACTGCAGACATAGATCACCGAGTAGCTGAAATTTGTCTAAATCAGGATGATGAGTGAGACATTAAAGTGCAGGAATGAAACCTATAAAAAGAGATTCAACAAGACAGGAGGGGGTGTTACAATATGGATGAGGAACATTACACCTGAAGATAGAAATAGCATAATATACTGGCTTTACCAGCAGGGATGTTTGGATTGATGCGAAAGACAAACTTGGTAAAAAATGAAACTCATAAGCAAGATGAGAAGGCAGGCTGAAGAATATTGATGGTGATAAGGAGATTCTTATCACAATTTTCATTTTATCATTGCTCATTCTCAAATAGCCCCTAAAATTGCCAATAGCTCTGATGTTGCAGAATCAAACTACCAAAATAAAGTCCATATCTTGTGGCATTCATTATATCTGAACAACTATTGCTCACTGCCTGTTGTTGAAATGTTAATTTTTAAACTTCAAATTCATTTTTAAGCGTTGTATATTCTGACAACCTGAGCACAATCAGTTATATAAATGTGAAAAATCAGCCTAAATAGTGTAGAACATTTAAATGGAAGAAATGGTTTGTGTCTACATAGAAAGCAACAGACCAACTGTCTGAAGGATAATCCTTCAGAACAAAAGTGGAGAATTAATGCAGGGGTTGAGAAAATAGTTAAGATATTAAATGAAAAGGATTGACTCTTTCCTAAATCAAAAATAGAACTGTCAGGAGGCAGAAATGGAGAAACTGGGAAGCAATATCATGCTCTAAATAGCCACTGACAGCTCTTAAAGCCCAGTAAAGGTTTTAGAATCAGAAAAAAATAAGTATATATCTTAAAAAGACAAGGGAATGCAGGAAATACTGTCACAAATGCACAGAGCTCAGAGGAAGTTTCTGAAGTCTCCCAGGTGGCCAAACTTAATACAGAATGTACCATTATTGGAGGGGAATAAAGCTAAAGAATCACCAGGATATTACAGGGCATTCAGCTGAACTTTTGGTTTGAGAAAAGTTTTAGAAACTAGGTTAAGGCATCAAATGAGAGAGCACCTAGCAAAGCACAGGTTTCATCAAGGATAGCCAACGTGGTTTTAGGGAAAAGGAAATCTTAGTGACTCTTGCAGATTCTTTGAAGATATTTCACCCAAGGTAGGCAAAGGAGGGTCCACAGTTGTACCATGTAGTTATATTTTCTGCAAGCTTGGCAGTTTCATACTGGCTCTAAGGCAAATCTCAGAATAAGAGAAAAGTTAGCTGATTGGACTGAAAATCAGGTTTAAAGGAGGAAATTAAGAGTATTTTTGATAGAGTTTTTTTCCCAAATGTACAGAATCTGCCAATCTGGATTTATTTGTATCTGAGTGCCTTGCAGGCCTTTTACTAACAAAAGTGACTTAAATAGCACTATTGTGATGGGATCCCTGGAGTACAACCTGGAACTGGGGTATTGCTGTGCCCCCTTAAATCTCCAGCCTGGGCTATCGCTCACAATGCTTTGCTAGTGACAAGCAGCAAACCCCTCCAGGCACTGTTTTCACTTAGCACAATAGCATGTAGAGCTCTGCACCCAGCTAAATTGCATGAATGCTCCCTGAGCCACGCATGAATCACACAGAGAAAGGCACCAGCAAATTTCCCAAGCCTCCAGTCTTGCACCCCCAGAATATACCATCTTGCCCTGGTCAGCTTGATCAGTGTACGTTTATTATCCAGTATATCCTTCCATCGATGTGGAGAGGACACACGCTAGCCTTTGTAAACTGAGCTGAGATTTCCCAAGCATTTCACCAAAAACACACTGTTTTAGGTAAATATAAAACAGATTTATTAACTACAGAAAGATAGATTTTAGGTGATTATAAATGGTAGGCACAAAAGGTCAGAGATAGTTATCAAATAAAATAAGAGGTAAGTGCATAGTATAAATCTAAAACCTTATTAGAGTAGGCAGTATTTGGATCAAGCAGTTTTTCTCACCCAACTGGATGTTTCAGGTAAGTTACAGTTCTTAATACACAGGGTTTTTCTTTAAGCCTGGGACCAGTCTCCTCAGTTCAAGTCTTTGTCTTTGTCTTCCCAGCATTCTTGTTGCTTCCAGTGTAGGTGGGGGAGGATAAAGGCAAAAGCATGATGCCATAGTCCCTATTTTATATCTTCAGTCCATATGCCTGGAAAACACTAGCCCAGACATGTCCTGGTGGGCTTTGCTGAGTCACAGAATTCAGCAATCCCCCATTGTGTGATGCTTGTGCAGCACTCTTACAGCATTGTAAATCCCTTGTTTACAACTCCCCTGCTGATTAATGGTTGGTTAACACCCTCCTGGGAGTGTTGTCACTGAGTAACTAGCAGTGGGATTCTCAAATTTACAACATATTTCCATTACAACCATACAGAAAAGTCTCATAACTTCATACACACTAATGATATGCATATTTTGACAGAACAATGCATTTCAGTAGATCATGACTTTTCATATGATGTCTTACATGGCATGCTTTGTATGAAATATATCATAATTATATGACGGGTGAATATGGGGGTTCTAGGGTGCTGCTTTGAGGTACAGAGTGCCACAACTATTCACTGCAAAGTTTCAACATTTGCAAGTGAAGATGAACAGCAAATAATGAAGATTAGACCAGTGAGACAGGGAACCCCCTGCAAAGGATTATTTAAAAATCTGAGCCAACAAAATGCAATGCAGTTTTGTACAGATCAAGTTAGAATAAGTGTATCTTTGTAGGTTTAAGAGTGGTAGCCGTGTTAGTCTGTATCAGCAAAAACAACGAGGAGTCCTTGTGGCACCTTAGAGACTAACAAACAACTAACAATGATACTAATACTCACACCTTCTTGTCAACTGTTGGAAATGGACAAGGTCCACCTTGATTGTATTGGCTTCGTTAGCACTACAAAAGTAATCAACTGTTGAGAACAGGCCATTTCCACCTTAATTGAATTGGCCTCGTTAGCACTGACCCCCCTACTTGGTAAGGCAACTCCCATCTTTTCATATATATACTGTTTACTATATTTTTCACTCCATGCATTTGATGAAGTGGGTTTTAGCCCATGAAAGCTTATGCCCAAATAAATTTGTTAGTCTCTAAGGTGCCACGAGGACTCCTCATTGTTTTTGTATCTTTGTAGTTATTATAAAGCAGGAATATCTACCAAATTGAAATACTTTATTAGACTGCCTTTTTTTGTTTTGTTTTAACTTTCAGCATAAAATTCTCCTAAGCCTGGGTCTCTACGTAATCAGATCACACTGAATTAATCTCCATATTGAGAAATTGCTGAAAATTGTTATAGCTAGTGAATATCAATGCAATCTGAGGGTATAGTGAGGAATCTACAAAATATGAAGGGATAGGGAAATTCTGTGAGTTCCTCCTTCTTAATTTGAAGGATTGTACATGTACTTGTAACAGCAAGAAATGTTCCGCTATTGCTTCCTGCTGTGAGTGGGGGAGACAGGAAGACTGAGGCACTTGCTTCTGTTACTTCGAAGCCCTCACTAAAAGAGTCTGTTTAAATAAAATGCCTTCTTTTCATCAACTCAAAACTGGGTCTTATGTCTTCATTACGTGCAATTCAATGAAGTAGAATTCCAAGCTCAGGAGAGTTTGTCAGGGAAGTAAATAGGTAAAAGGAAGGTAGAGAACCTAAAAGATGACACCAGACCTGTTCCATGGGTTCTTTTGCAACAGAACTCTCAGGCTACCCCTACACTACGAGCTAAGGGTGTGATTCCTAGCTCATAGTAGCCTCAGTGTCTCAAAAAGTAGCCTCAGTGAGTGTGCAAGGAATGCAGAATTGGATTGTGATGAGCTAGGTCAGTAGAAGGTTTGATCCTGCTCCCATATCAGTCAGTGGGAGCAGAGTTAGTCTCAAGGGTTCTTAAGAGTTCTTATATCCTTATATTGTATTTATGCTAAATGGAATTGTGCATGTGTGTGCACACGCAACTAGCTTTTGGGCCAAATTTTGCTCTTGATTTACATTGGTATAACAGAGCATATCTGTTACCTCGAATAAAGTTATTCCTGAAAACAGAATCTTGCCATCATTTCCTTCTCTATTTTCGTAATTTTCATGGACATGTTCAGAACTCATTTTCTAAATGTATTAACTAGACTTCGTATTTAAAACTGTAAAAGCCAATAAAAGAGTTTTAGAAACTTCACGTTATCAACAAGCCACCACTCAATCTGGGAATGCCATTTTAATTAACGCTTGTGATATAAATTCCCATTACAGGTAATGAACATAGTTCCTTATTCAATTCAATAAAAGTTACATTCAGCTGTAAAAAATGTAGGAAAAAGCTACTGTGCTTATACAGTAGCTACATTTAAAAACAGAATAAGGCCATGATCCTCCAAAGACTTAAGAATGTGTTTAACACTGTGAACAGCCCTATGGCTTCGGCGGGTTTCCTCAAAGTGCATGAAGGTAAGCATGGATATAAATCTTTGCCAGATTGGAGCCTAAATTTTCAAATGGATGCAAAAGTGCGCAAACACTAGTTTGTGGAGTCTGGTATGGGGTTGCAAATATTGTGATGCACATGTTTCATTTGCAATTTACAGATATGCATAGCTACATGTCCATGCAAACCCTAACTTGGGATATTTGTACAATTCAGTTGGGTTTTTGGATGTTTGAATATTTGGTCTATGCTGTCTTAGAGGTCCTAAATGTTCTGCAGTTATCTAAAGGTATATTTATTTAATATGAACTTACTGTATTTTTTGGCTTTTTGCACTTGTTGGGTAGTAGTGAGACTCGTTTGTAAAGGAGTACATTTCCACTGACATTCACTTACACCATGTCTGAATTTGGCTCCTTTGGGTTAAGTCTCTTCTCCCCCATTATGCTTCCCATAAAAGTTGTTTGAAAACTTATTCAAATAGTAATGCTTTACAACAAAAAAACCCTTCATTCTAAACATGTTTAAAGATAAAATTATATAAATGCTGAATATTTCCGTACTGTGCCATCTTTCTGCCTAATGTTCTTTGAGACAGCATTCCACCAAACTCACGTGCTAGTTTAATTGGAAACACCAACCCTGGATACACTAACATGTATGATCTGAGGAACAGGAAAAAAAACATTTGGTGCCTTTGAGCCCTATTTAGCCGAAGTTAATTTAATGCAGATGCTGGCTTTGGAAACTCAGTGATCTTCTATAGCACAGCACCATGAAGCATATGCCTGATTCATCTGATGAAGAACAGTCTCTCTTTCTCTCATTTCGTAGTCAATCTCTTAGCTTGTCCACAGCAATTCACTCCATTCTGACCAAACTGCTGCTGTGTTCTCTGTGCCTCTTATGTGGAAAGTGGTGTACATGGATGATGGGTTAAGCTCTGAGAGGCCAACAATGTGTCCATATAGGGGAGGGCTTTCAGGGTCTGACAGCACATCTCTATAGATGGGCAAACACACTTCATGTCAATTTGAGTATCTGAAGGCTGTTGAGAACAGGCATTTCCAAGCTGTGTCATTACATTGTCAATTAAAGCTAAATGGAAGGTACTTTCTAATCTATGAAATTGTGCCCAAACACTGTCATTGTCATAAGTGATGTTACTTTTCAGCAGCATTCTGGGCATCAGTGGCCTCACTGCTTGTAGTTCGTAGTAAATAAAGAAATGCAGTAAGGCTTTGCAGGTGCACTCACTAGCCCACTTTCCACCCAAACTATTCAGATATCAGTTACATGGTAACACATTTGCCATATATTTTAGGTTCCCTTAAACAGATATTATTAACGTATATTTGTAGTGTTCTGTTATGAAGAGTATCATTACACTACTTAACTGTTTAATTCAAGATCTGTTTCTTTAACACTAAACTATCATCTACTGGAAGCAGATAAAAGAAATTTTCAACCTACTCATTACATTCAACATACAATAATTAATGAAAAATTATAGCACTCTTCTAATAGTTGTAATGAATCCATCAAATCCTGATTTTAAATAATGCCAAGAGCAAACAGGCTACCCCTCAGCAAACACTGGCACATATAAAGAGCATCAGAATTGACGTAGTGAGGAAGGATGATTTTGTGATTAAGGCTCTGGACTGGTCTCCAAATGTGGTGGGTTCAGTTCCTGGCTTTGCTACAGACATTCTGTGTGGCCTTTGGAAAAGTCACTTATTCACACTCTGCCTCAGTTCTCCGCAAACGATGAGGGGATGATCTCTAATGACTTATGAACACTGGATGTAAACTGGCTATCAAAATAGTTACTATACTGGGTTATTGGAAAGTTTAAGGTATGCAGGTTGGTCTAGTTAACAGCTGGGCTGTTGGGAAACTAGCAGAAAGGCAATAGAATTGCTCCACAGTAACAACATCCCAGTAAACAAGACAGGGGTCATAATGAAACTCTCTGAGCTATCAGTTATGAAGATGCTACTTCTAAGCTCCAGCCAACGTTATAAGACTTGTTTGTCCAAAGCCTGGAGTCAAAAGATCAAAAGGACACTAAACAGTTAAGCCCCTCTCTAAAGAGGACAGACAGGTGTCACAGGGCCATTCGCAGAGAGCAGACAGAGATAGATCCACTGGGTCTGTGGATGCAAAATCTACCTTGATCACTAACACAAGGTGTTGTGGCTTAGGCTAAGACAGACAAGCATGTAGGCCTTTTGTTGAATTAAAATACTTCTTCTCTTTGTTCCTGCTGTTAAGATTAAACATTACTTTGGTTTGAGAAAGCTGCCTGGTCAACTGTAGTGAGATCTTGAAGGATTGAATTCCAGGTGCTGAACCCAGCTGGGTCTACAGAGTACACAATCCCAGGTGGTAAAGCCCATGGTCTGGTCTAAGGGCTGGTCTACACTGGGGGGGATCGATCTAAGATATGCAACTTCAGCTACGAGAATAGCGTAGCTGAAGTCGACGTAACTTAGATCGAATTAAAATTACTTCACGTCCTCGTGGCATGGGATCAATGGCCATGGCTCCCCCGTTGACTTTGCTTCCACCTCTTGCACTGCTGGAGTTCAGCAGTCGAAGGGAGAGCGATCGGGGATTGATTTATCGCGTCTACACTACAAGCGATAAATCAATCCCTGATAGATAGATCACTACCCGCCGATTCCGCGTGTAGTGTAGACATACCCTAAGAATGGGAGAATCTCATGATGACACCCCAGGACAGGTAAAGGCAAGAAATACCTGATGGTGTGCACAGAGTGAGAAGGGTCAGAGATGAAGCTAACCCTTTAACCCTGACAATATTGGTGATAGTGTGGTGGGATGAATGTCACAGTGGTAAATTTCCACTAAGTGACAACCACAGTAAAAAGTGTTGTAGAAGAAAAACGTGTCTTGTCTTTTGGGGAAGAAGTAGGAAAAGATAGACCAGAAGAATTAGATATGAACTGTTCACGAAAAAGCAGCTAGCAAAGTTGTGCAGAGAAAGGAAGCTAACCTCTTAAATGCTGGAAAAGACACAGCTGGTGAACCTACTGTACTTCAACAACCAGCAAAGTAATTGTGGTCCAGAACTGTGTGAGGACTTGAGAGACACCATTTGGCAGTAAAGTTTGGGGGAGCTAGAGGCAAAAATGAACCTCTGGGACAGAGAGACCAAGGAGGATGAATTCCTAGCAGAAGATGTGGAGGACAAAATCAGAGCATATGTAGCAGCTGGAGTGGCAGCCAGGCTCCATCCCTACCAGATTCCCCAAATCCATTGGCTCAGGGGTGACAGAGGCTGCAGCTGATGAGGAAAATACTGTAGCTCGAAAGAGGTGCTGCAACCGAAGTGCCAGCAACTTGCTGACTGGGAGAAACAGTGCCAGCACAAGCAGATACAGCAACAGCAGGATCTGGACCTTGTGCAGCCGAAGAACCAGGGCCTGATAAATCTGGTAAACTGGGACAGAATATGGAGTGTCAACTCTGCAAAGAGCAAAGAGATTAAATGGTTGCCCCAAGGTTTAGCTGGGAGGGTATGGGGTAGAGATGCCTCTTTCACCGCCTTTGAGAAGGCATGTGACTTAAAGCAGATAGGCCCGGGAGATGGCTCTATTTTCTTACTCCCTTACTCGCGGCGAAAGCCTGCAGCCAAATGGAAGGGACAGACTGTGTGAACTATGGACAACTTAGCGCCCTGTAACCATGACACATCCCTATCTGTATAATGGAGATTGTAATGTTTCCTTTCTCTGTCTTTCGTCTTTAGACTGTAAATTCTTTGGGGGCAGAGCCTCTCTCTTACTGTGTGTCTAAACAGTGCCCAGTATTACCAATTCTTGCAATTTTATTGCAAATCTCCTGGTATTTGGTGTTTTTTCTTAAAGCCTCAGCTCCTGGAGTCAAGTAATTACTTGAGAAACTCAGCTTTTCTTACGTTTCTATCCCTGATAGCTCTGGAGAAAAACGGGCAGAATTTTCAAATGAACCTCGAGTTTTTGGGGGGGCTGGCCCATAATTTTTGAATGCTTGGGGCGCGCAATACTGAGTGCCTAACACAATGGTCTTGGTTGGCCTGCATACAAATAAATAATAACACTTCATCTAACGTATAACTGGAGGACCATAGACCCTTTGAAACCTGATTCTGCATTTCTTGCTAACCCTCCCCTGTCATTGACTTCAATGGGAATTTTGGTTGCACATAGAGTGTAGCATTGAGGCCTTGAAGAATGAAGGAATCCCAAAGCAGGTTTGGTAACTGACTAGGTAACACAAGGAGGGGTCGGCGAGTTATATGGGCCCATGATGCCCATGCTCCAGGAATATTCAGGGTCCGGGGCCCCGGCTCCACCACTGTTCGAGGCCAGGTCTCTCCCCCGGCCCCGTCTGCTGCCCCCCGCACGCCTCCCCCGGAGTGTCTCCTGGGCCCGCCTGCCGCCCCCGGGCAATTTTAAAGGGCCCGGGGGCCCCCAGCCATTGGCAGCGCAGTGGGGCTAAGGCGGCTTCCTGTCCGGCCTCGCTCCACACCGCTCCCAGAAGTGGCCGGCACGTCCCTGCAGCCAGGGAGGCGGGAGTGTCTCTGCGTGCTGCCCCCGTCCCGAGCGCCGACTCCACAGCTCCATTGGCCAGGAACTGTGGCCA
Source organism: Terrapene triunguis (assembly GCF_002925995.2). Taxonomy (NCBI): domain Eukaryota; kingdom Metazoa; phylum Chordata; order Testudines; family Emydidae; genus Terrapene; species Terrapene triunguis. The sequence goes on along the minus strand of NW_020664562.1, from coordinate 35,978,974 downwards.
ATGGGAGCTGCAGGGGTGTTGCCCGTGGGCAGCAGCATGCAGAGACCCCCTGGCCACCCCGCTTAGAAGCCGGTGCCAGATGGGTGTGTGGGTCATTTTCGGGAGCTGCCTGAGGTAAGCGCCGCACCCCTCACCCTCTCCTGTGCCCCAACCCGCTGCCCCAGCCCAGAGTCTGCACCCAGAACCCAAACTCCCTCCCAGAGCCCACTCCCCCTCCTGCACCCAAACTCCCTCCCAGAGCTTTAGGCAGGGGTGTGTGTGTGGGGGGGACGACAGGGAACGACTTGGACCCGTTCTGGGCACCAACAAAAATTATACAAATCTGCTGCCCCTGAACACAAATGGAATCTCAGTGCTGAGCTGAGTTCCTATGACGTGTAAAAAGTGGACTTTAAATGTAAAGTGATGACATAACTGTCATAGAATATTAAAGACAAAAATGCTTTGAGGAATTCAGTTTTACAGGGTAAGAAGCAAATCTCACACTTGTGCTATCAGGCTGGCCACCTAACTGATCAATCTTCCTCAGTATCCTCTTACAGAGAGGGAGGTATTTTGTTAAGGGTGACATTTATATTTACTCGTGTTGGTCCATTTTCATTTGCTTCAGTAGACCAATAAATCATTAGTGAGGACTTGGGGACACTGATCTCTTAATATCACAACTGAGACAATACTGGTCTTTCCAAGAAACACCTTAAATCTAGCAGCATTGAGCTGTAATAAATCATTTAAACCATTCAGAAGAAACAGCTTTATAGTTAAGACTTAATAGGAAGTAGGACTCCCTTGAGGGTTTATCTGCTGAACTGTCACTCTTTGATAGCATCTCTCTCTCTCTCTCTCAATTCATTGGATTGCAAAGGAAATTGATTACGTAACAAAAATGTAAAGTTGGCCTAGCTTTATCTTTTTCTGATTTCTTATCACCAACAGTGGACATAGAGAAAACAGTTCCTGTATTATTATTCTCATGTACTAACGCTGCAACTTGTTGATGCATGACTTCCTACATTTTTAGTAGAATACTCTGTACACTGGTAAAAGTAAGTCTTAACATAAAAAAATTAATTTTAATGAAACCAATATGTTTATTCATAACCTGTTTAATATGACTATGAAATTGATTCTTAGATTTTGTACCCATCAAAAATATGATTTACTTTTTTGCCACTGAAAATCTTCTATTTTAATTGGCAAATAATCCTCTGTAAAGTCCCAGAGAACGTTCAACCCATCAATTTAGCCACTCCAACACCATTATTTTTCAAAAATGCTGTACCATTATATGAATAATTAAGCATGATTTGTAATAGCGTTTTACTCCAAATCCAGTATTGCTACATCAGTATTGTGCAGCAGATATCACTTTTAGTGGGAATTTTTATTTATAGATGGGAAATAGTCAACAGAGAATGTTCATAAACAAAGTAGTGTACAAGTCATGCATAAGTTACAAGTCCAGTGTGTGGGCTTGAGCCAACAAAACCCTTACTCACCTGAATTTTTCAGTTGACTTCAGTGAGTCTACTCACCTGAATGGGGACTTCTTCTTCGAGTGATTGCCCATGTCCATTCCATTGTAGGTGTGTGTGCTCGCTACATGCATCGGTGCTGGAAGTTTTTTCCCTCAGTGGTATCCATAGGGGACTGGCTCTGGCGCCCTCTGGAGTGGCGTGCGTCTGTGCTGATATAAGAGGTGCTGCCAGCCCCCTGCCTCCCTCAGTTCCTTCTTACCGCCAGTGTCTGTGCTGGAACACTCTCCTTGCTTTAGCAAATGGCTTTCCTTTCAGTGGTTCTTTGAACTTTTATTGTGTAAATAGTTGTAAATAGTTATCAGTGCTCTTTAGTGCTAGTGTACTTAGTTATTCAGTCACTGAAAGGAAAGCTATTTGCTAAAGCAAGGGGAGCGTTCCAGCACCGACATGGGCGGTAAGAAGGAACTGAGGAGGGAGGGAACCGGCAATGCCCCTTATACTGGCGCATATGCGCGCCACTCCAGAGGGCACCAGATCCTATGGATACCACTGAGGGAAAAAACTTCCAGCACCGGTGCATGTGGCGAGCACACACACCTACAATGGAATGGATATGAGCAACACATCTCGAAGAACAGTTAGTAACCAATTTTTTTCAGATTAGGCCCTCAAGAAAATTACACTTTGGGGCAAATTTTCAGTGAGATCCACAGCTTACATTATTATCACGGTAGAATTAAGAGATATAACCATTGTAATCAGTAATTAGTTAATTTCTCTTTTGATTTCAGGATTTGCAGATGGATATTTAAATAGCCTGTCCTACTACTATCCTCTCTCTCTCTCTCTCTGTTAAATATGATAAATTTTTGTGGACTGGATTTAATAAAAACTATCCACACAAGCTCCAGATAGTGGAATTTTAACATTTTACACTGCCTTTTGAGAAATATTTCTTGATGTCCCATTGGAACTGAAATGAGTTTAACCACTGTGACCACACTTGTCAAGATAGTAACCCGCAAGCATCTAGCAAATAGCATGAAAGGAAGTGTACTTAACCAAATTTTATCCTTTTAACATAACTTGATTACCAATAATGTCACATTGCAGTAATGCACATCACTTATGCTGCTGCATCATCTTGCAGAATATTTTAACCATAGTTCACAACAAAAGGTTTTGGAAAATGACATTATTAGTAGTAATTATATAAAAATTATTTGTAGGAGAATAATATCTAGAATCCAACCAAAATCAAAGTCCCATTGTGCTAAATGCTGTACATACACATAGGAAGAGACAGTCCCTCATTTGTTTTATATTCTAAACAGCCAAGAGAGACAGAGCTTGGAGAAAAGAAGTACTATTAGCCCCATTTTACAGATGGGCAACTGTGTCACAGAGAGATTAAGTGACTTGCCCAAAGATTCATAATTTCATAGACTTTAAGGCCAGAAGGAACCATTGTGATAATCTTATCTGGCCTGGATAACACAGGCCATCAAACTTCCCTGGATTAACTTCCGTTTCAAATTCAATAGCTGTGGGTGAACTACAGCATATCTTTCAGAAAAATATCCAATGTTAATTTTAAAATGTCCAGTTATGGAGAATACACCACATGTATTCTAATGGTTAATTATCTTTAAAATGTGTGCCGTATTTTTGTTTGAATTTATCTACCTTTAACTTCCAGTCATTTGATCTTGTTATGCCATTAGAGAGTCAAGGTGGGTGAGGAAATATCTCCTATTGGACATGCTTTCAAGCTTCCTTCAGGTCTGCTAGATTGAAATCCCTCTATTACCAAATTTTTGTTCCTCATGTAAGTACTTAGAGACTGTGATTAAGTCACTCCTGTAATGCTGCCTGTAGTGACTCAAGAGCCTGAGCATCAACCTCAGGGCAGACTGTTAAGAACCAGCGTACAAACCCCAAATTGATTGTGAATTCTATACTTAGATTTCACCAACCAATTATCAAGTGTATAGTCCTCAGGCACTATAGCAACCTAACGATAGAGTCACAGACAGTCCCCTTGGGTTTATCTATCTTGCCACCCAGATAAGCCTACCTTTGTGAGAGATGGTCTCTTACACCAAGAATCACAGCAATATTCAGGTTACTCTCAGTCCCAAAGGACCAGTAACTTACCCCAGGTCAGATGCATGTTAGATCTAAGACCAAAGACAACACTTGTAGCCAATCCTATAATAAACTATTTAAAGACTTATTAAATAGAAAAAGGAAACCAGAGAGCTATTTACAAAGTTAAAGCAGATAAACATATATACACAAATAAATTACAAACTTAAGTTTCAAAAGCTAATAGAAGCTTCTGTAATAAGCAAACTCTATATGTTCTTTAGGGCTAGCCTAGGCTGAGCAGCTGGGGATCTCTTGCTTATGCCTAGAAAACCTTGCCCTCCACAGTCCAAGCAGAACACAGATCCAGTTCCTTCTTGTTAGGGATTTTTACTCCCCTCTTCTCTTGTGCTCTGAACTGCAAACTCAGGTGAAGGGAGGAATCCACTTGCATGACTCATCTTCAAGGGGCAAGGATGGCAGAACAACCAATGCCTTCTGTCCCCTTTAATGTCCTACAATAGTCCATCTGGTGTTGATCGACCTTTCCTGTTGGAAAGGACATAACACTTTCTCTTGGAGATCAGCACTTCACACTAGTTGATGTCTCTCTCCTGTCTGTTAATTTACACAGTCACAGAGGCTCACAATACAATCACTCAAATATTACCTTACAATAGGGGATGCCGAGGTTATAAGTGAGGTTAATGCATGCAGCAACTCACAAGCATTTGATAAAGTCTAAACACACTCTTATAATTCTAATATTTATTTAACAATATTAGCACACAGGTGAGCCAGACTGCTTCCAGTTATGTATTTTTCAGTGCTCAGTTGAAACATGGCAACTTTGACAAGAGCTGGCACCTGGTCTGTTAGTGGCACAACCTCCTTAAGCTTCTCTGATAAGCTAAATAGATACAGCTCCTTGAGTCAGTTACTATCAGCATGTTTTCCAGTTCTCTAATCATTCTTGTGATTCTCATCTGAATCCTCTCTAATTTTTCACCAACCTTCCTGGTGTGGAGACCAGAAGTGGACACAGTATTCATGTTGGTGTAGTACCAGTGCCCAATACAGAAGTAATATATTTTCCCTACTCCAACTCAAAATTACCCTGTTTATACATCCAGCGAGATCATTAGCCCTTTTAGCCATAGTGTCACACTGAAAGTTCATGTTCAGCTGGTTATCCACCATGACCTTCAAGTCCTCTTCAGAGTCACTGCTGCCCAGGATAGTTACCTATCTGGTAAGTACGGACTACAGTCTTTGTTGATAAATGTATACATTTACATTTGACTGTATTGAAACGCATATTGTTAGCTTGGACCCAGCTTACTAAATGATTCAGTTTGCTCTGTATCAGTGACCTCCGTCCTCTTCATTATTTACCATTCCCCCAATCTTTGTGTCATCTGCAAATTTTAAGTCCATTATTTTGTTTTCTTCCAGATCATGGATAAAAATGTTAAATAGCGTAGGGCCAAGAACAGATTCCTGTGGGACTCCAGTAAAATCACACCTTCTCCATGACAACCCCCCATTTACAGTTACATTTTGAGACCTATCAGTTACAAAGGATGTCTGTGATTAAATTCTGGGAACTGAAACAAGGTCTCCTGTGTCCCTCTCCAGTGTCTTAACCATCATACCATCCTTTTACTGGAATCTGGTTTGCACCAGCCCCTTTATTCCTGTACTTCAAATCTTCTTGCAACTGAGAGAGAAAATACTGTTTCAAACCTTGCTGTACCATATGTACTTAAGAGCAGAACACCAAATGTTGTATCTTTTAAATGAAAGAGGAACCAGTGATGTTTCAGAACCTAGGAGGTTTGGCTTAGGAAAAGCACCCCCAGTTTCAAGCCACAGATTCACCTCTGGTGTAAATACACTGAAGTCAGTGGAGTTATATCATGGAGGATTATGGTCCCAAGTGCTTATCATCCCAGTTTATCCAAAGCGTCCTTGGGCTGTAAATCAGGCAAGATAGGTCATAGGAACAGACCTTTGCATGAGATTTCTGGTACTAGCTTCCAGCAAGATGCCAATTATTGTGGGTCATCTCTTAATGGAGCTATGCTAATTTACAACAGTCTTACCCAAAAGTATTAAAGGGAAAGGTGTGGAAAACTGAGAATAAACCAAAATTAAACTAGAGAGACAATGTGGGTGAGGTAATATCTTTTATTGGACCAACTTTTGTTGGTGAGAGAAGCAAGCTTTTGAGCTTACACAGAACTGAAGAAGAGCACTGTGTAAGCTCAGAAACTTGTCTCTCTCACCAACAGAAGTAAGTCCAATAAAAGATATTACCTGACCCACCTTATGTCTCTAATCTCCTGGGACCAACACTGCTACAACAATATTGCATAGAAGTTAAACTAAGCATTTTCAGAGTTCAAGAAAGGTCCACTTTGGATTCATTTATATTTCTTGAAAGCTTTTGGTTAGTTCTTATTTTGTCTGGCCCTGTTTCCCCATCTCTTCACTCATATTATTATTACATAGTGTGTCTTGACCTCTGATGGTATGCTTGGCTCTGTATAAAACACCAAGTGAAGACTGGAAATTATTAAGAAAGTATCCAATTCTATAAATAGATACTAATGCACATAGTGCTCACTACAGCATGTTGAGTCTGACCCGACTTCCTTTAAAGTCAATGGCAAAATTCCTGGTGATTTCAGTAGTGCAGGCTTAAACCCATAGTTCCACTGAAGTTGCTGGAACTATTCATAGTAGTAAGCACTACTCCCAGTAGCAAATGTTTGCAGGCTGGAACCCTAGAACACTATTAGTACTGATATTACTGTACTTTTCTATCACATTTATGATATGGGAAATATAGGGGAAAATAGACTAGGAACCTAACATATAAAATATAAAACAGATACATTGCAGAGTTAGAAATTGGCCCCAACCAAAACCCTGGATCTTAATCACAACCACCATTTTTTAAACAATCTGGATCCAAATTCTGTGGCTTGAACCCTTCCCTGTTAAAAGGTTTTCGCTTACTGCAGCCTGAGAAAGCCTTATCTCCTGGGAAGAATTGCTCAGCTCCTTACAATGCATGGCAGCAATTAATGTGGGTTTTTAGAAACTACTTACTCTGCAATTGAAGGGGAAAAAATGAACACTTACCATGGCAACTAAAGCAACACGCAGTACTGTATGTCCTCAGAAAAATAGAGTATTTATAAAGAACTACATTTGCCTTATAGACTATACTTGGGTCCTTTGCAAGAGGTAGAAATGTGCTTAGTTTTATAACATTAATATTTATTAAAGAATTTTATGACAAAGTGTGAGGAGGAAACAAAATCCTATTCAGCATGCTGAATAATTTCTAATGCTTATTTTTAGACCAGTATAATTGTATTTGATTTACATTGCTCTGTTAATAATGTATGTAGAGCCAAAGGTCCACAGTCTTAATCCTTTTGTGCTATTCAGGTTTCAGAAAGGGGATGTAATCCAGCCACAAATTACCAGCAGATAGTTCCCCTGGTGTAGGGCAATCCCCTGCTGACCTGTCTATGCCACTGCCTGGCCCTATAGCTGTACTCAGCCCTAACATAGGGGAGTGGTTATGGCAGAGCTCCACACTACCATGGCAATCCTTGGCAGTCTTAGGGCCCATTAAACACAAGACCGAGTTAGCTTCCACAGCCCTGTGCCCCCTCACCTCTATGAGAGTGTTGTGTGGCAAATTTGCTTAGCCATAGACCCAGTGGACACATCCCCCACCACCACCCCCATCCCAGAGTTGCTGCCATTTTCCAAGGACATAGCTGTTGGCCCTGATATGCTGCTGTTCATCCAAGACTGGCACTGGATGGGCAGCACTGGACTTGAATGCATGAATGGATGCAGCAAAAAGATATTGTGAAATCAGTCGTGGCAAGTCAGCATGAACTGCAGATATAGGTGTTTTCTTCTGGAGGGAGGCAGATCTTCTTGTGGGAAGTGTGTTGTTTATTTACACCTGCTGGAGCCATTGTCAGCCTTGTGTGCAATAGGGTGTTTTCATCCATTATAGCCCTGCAGGCAGTTTTAAGGGTGATGCCATCTTGTCAAAGTTTTTGGGATCTATTCAAGCCAACACATATATTAGATGTAAATGTGTGTCTAAGGCAAACAATGATACAGGTGGCTAGATTTAGCACTTAACTAGATGTGCAAACTGTCTTCTGCCCTAAACTGTTGCACAATATTCTGCTGGAGTGAATATTAGTGTCAGGACTGAGGTTCGTAGAACATTTGTCTTTGCTCCCCAAGAGGTTCCTGTTAGCTTCTGGATCAAAGCCATGTAGGAGGTGATCTTTTTCTTTGTGTTCTAGATGGGACTGGTATGTTAGATTATGGTCCAGTTTGACTCTTAAATAAGTGACAACTGGCTAGAAAGGAAGTGGATGATCCTCAACACAGCCTGGAAGGGGTTGATTGGCCAGGTAATTGTTCAGATGCAATGTTGTAGCCATGCTCTTAGACTCTCCTAATGTAAGTCTGCACTGATGAAGGTAAGAGGCCAGAACATTCATGTCCTGGCTGAGTGAGCCTTCAATGTCGTGTAGATTGTTACTCACATCAGTGAGACATATGTCATCCACCTATACATACTTATTAGCCTTAGTTGTTGGTAGGTTGCAATTATGTATTTTGAAAAGGAGAGGCACTAGAATGGATCCTTGTGAGAGTCCATTGCAGAGATGCCTAAGCTGGCTGACTTTGTCTCCAGCTTACAAGATGAAGCTCTGGTTCATTTTCATTTTCGTGATGAACTGTATCATGGACTTACAAGAAATAGTCTGCAACAACTTGGTGGTCAGCTCCATATGCCAGACAGCGTCATATGCAGCAGACAGATCCACCAGAATCGTGCCAACTTTCTTGCCCTTCTCAAAGGCATCTTTGATGTCTTGTGTTAGGTAAATGACCTGATCTTGGGTACAGTGTCCTTCTCTGAAGCCAGCCTGAACAAAGGGCACTTGTGGTTCAATAATCTTGTTGCCACACATCAGAATCAGTCTCTCAGTAAATTTGTATGTGACACAAAGGAGAGGGATTGGTTAATAGCTCTTGGGATCTTCCAGGGGCTTTTGTAATTTCAGAGTGGCTATGACATTTGCCCTGCACCAGATTTTTGGGATACAGCTGTCCTGGAAACACCTTTTGAGGAACCGAAGCAGCCAACTTTAGGCCTAGGTGAAATAGGAACTGTATATGGATATGATTCAGGCCTACAGCCTTTCCTGTTTTCATAATCTTTATGGCCTGCTCCAGCTCTTTGTCTGAAAAATCGGGTTTGAATCCACACTTGGACCTTGCCACCTCTCTGTAATCTCAGTTTTGACTGCACAGCTGAAAGGCTCATCCAAGTTCCGTGTAAGCTATTAGCCACTAGCTAGGCTGCAACAGTATTTGTGGTGACTGGAAAATCCTTTTGCCAAAGTTAGAATCTTCTGAAAGTCTTTGGATGATCTTCCAGGCTCTCTGGCTAGAATGAATAAACTCCATCTTTGTGACTCTTTCTCTCCATAGATCGAGCCTTGTTTGATCTAGCATTCGAACAAAATCATTTCTCTACTTAATTGTTCATTACCAGAAGATTTGAATTGCTGGTAGAGCTTAATTGTCTGTGATAACCACCCTGGGATTATTGTTGGCAGTAGCCTTTAGGGACTGATTTCTTAGCAGCTGCCTTCCCTAATTCACACAAAATTTGTTAGGAGTCATTTATACTGGCTGGACATGTCAGGTGGAACTCAACCTCTTCGCTGACAGATGTCTCTAGTTCTGCTTGAAAGATCTCCCACCAAACTTTCTGAAAATTCCACCAGACCTTCTGAAAGCTGTTTGTTGTGGTCAAAGATGGCCTATATTGAGATTTTGGGAAGCTTCAAGCACTTCTGCTCTGACCACTGTCAGCAGTTGCCCAGAAAATGAAAGTTGATATTTAGGGACCTACCAAATTCACAGTCTATTTTGGTCAATTTCACGATCATGGGATATTAAAAATAATAAATTTAATGATTTCAGCTATTTAAATCTGAAATTTCACAGTGTTGTAGTTGTAGGGGTCCTGACCCAAAAAGGAGTTGTGAGGGGGGGTCGCAAGATTATTGTAGGGAGGGTTGCAGTACTTCTACCCTTAGTTCTACGCTGTGCTACCGGCGGCGCTGCCTTCAGAGCTGGGTCATTGGAGAGCAGCAGCTGCTGGCCAGGAGCCCAGCTCTGAAGGCAGTGCCCCGCCAGCAGCAGCGCAGGGGGTGGCAATACCATACCATGCCACCCTTACTTCTGCACTGCTGCCTTCAGAGTTGGGTGGCTGGAGAGTGGTGGCTGCTGACTGATGGCCCAGTTCTGCAGGCAGTAACACAGAAGTAAGGGTGGCATGGTATGGTATTACCACCCTTACTTCTGTGCTGCTGCTGGCGGGGCGCTGCCTTCAGAGCTGGGCACCCTGCTAACAGCCGCTGCTCTCTGGCTGACCAGTTCTGAAGGCAGTGCAAAAGTAAGGGTGGCAATACCATGACCCCCCTAAAACAACCTTGTGACCCCTCTGCAACTTTCTTTTGGGCAGGACCCCCAATTACAGAAACGTTGGTCTCCCCCATGAAATCTGTATCGTATAAGGTAAAAGCACACAAAAGACCAGATTTCACAGCAGGAGACCAGATTTCACGGTCCATGACACGTTTTTCATGGCTGTGAATTTGGTAGGGCCCTAATGATATTGAATGAAGAGCCTGTTGCCCATTTGCTACTGTGAAAGCTCGGCATTTGTTTTGGGCTGTAGAGGAGTTGTGGGTTAGTGACTGTTTTCTCTGTCTGCTTTGTTGTCAGGGTATTCCCAATTGACATGGTGGTAACTGAAGTTGCCACAGTAGGTGGAAAGACCTGGGAAGATGAGCAGAGTGGGGGAATCCCATTTAACTGATGGAGGCTTATAGATATTGATCAGCATAAGCTCATTCACCTTTATTGTCTGTCATTCTACTATGTCATTTGGAGCAGCTGTTGATATAGTGACAGAGGATTGCCTTTCTCTAATGTGAGTTGCCATCCCATACAGCTTGAGATGGTGATGAGTCATGACAGTGTAGCCTGGAAATGAAAGTTGCACGTCTGTGGTGGTGTGTCTCCTGAAGCAAGATTATGCATGCCTCAATGTTTGTAGCGGAGGATATCCCTTTTTAAAGCCGATATCCCTCAATATTGAAATATGGCATCTTGAACTGGCCCCAGTGCTAGGTTTGTGGCACTGGCCCATTGGAGGATGGCTCTTTCAGGTTGATTGTCACTGAGAATGCAAGCCTGTGTTCCCCATTTTGTCTAGGTTCATTTTTCTTTACGCTGCTGACCAAGGGCATCATGAGAGAGCAGTAGACATGTCCCTCAGACATGGCCAGAGTGGCTGCCATAATGCAGGTATTTGTCTTAGCCCCAATGTCCACAGTGGGGACTGCGGGGCAGTGATGCAGATAGTCAAGTGTGTGGTGGAGGTGTGCACAATTACAAGGTTGGAGGATGGACTGCAACACCTTGCTATCCTCAGTAACGCAGCAGCAGAAAGACGGCCTATCTAGTTATTGACTTGTGACACATACAAAAAGTCCACACTCCAGTCTCAGCCTAGTGTGCCCATTTCCCAATTCCTTTGCATGGCCTATATTTATCCCCATCTTCAGTGGTGGGATATACTTGCTTCTCTGTATTCAGGGACTATGGCAGCCCTTACAGAGGCCGGAGCATTTGATTCTAAGGACCCAATCCAGTGCCCATTGAAGTAAATTGAAAGACTCCCACTGACTTAAATGGGCATGGGTTCCTAATACCAAAAGAAGTGCTGTAAACTGCATTCTGACAGCAGCAACTTAGTAGTGAAAGAGAAGACGATGCACCCAGCACTTCAGTCTACTTAAGTAACCTTTCAATACGTCCATATATTTTTTTTAAATGCCGGAATACATGAACAACCATGTATTCTCATAATCTGGTAGGAAATGCAACCATAGACTTCATGATATTGGTTGTTTAGTTATGTGCAGGTAACTAAGGGCTTGTCCATATTGTGCATTAGTCCACACTAGAGGATCATAAATTGTAGTGCACACTAAAATATTGCCCACTGACTTGCCCATATGGACCCTGCTGGCATGCACTAAAAGTTCCCTAGTGCATGTTAATGGAGTACAGTTTGAAAGGGGACTACAATAAAATACATGCTAAAAACTGGAGGTGGGAAGAAAGGTTGAGGCTGCTTTTCAGACTTTTTTCTTTAATTACAACATACAGGCATCATATGTGCATCTAAAATTATAGAAAAAAAGGTTAGATGCAAAACTATTCACAATTCAGCTCACTTACAGTCATACTGATATAGCAGTATAGAAGAAAACTCATTATTTTCTATAATAAAATTTGATGAATTATGAATTTGTCATATTATATAACTTTACTTTATTTCAGTTTAAATAACCACAGAGACACTGAACCCAAGCATTGGAGTCCAATATACTACTAACAATACCATTAAATCTCAGCATCGTTACATCGTCAGTTCAACAGGAACTCGGCCTTCCACCTACAAAAACTCCTTTCTCCCTTTCATCACATAGGAACACCCTGCCCCTTCTTATTAGTTGGATCCAGCTCAGTCATCCCTGCTGACTGCAGCTGTGTCAGTATGGCACGGGGAGAAAGACAATCCTTCAATGTTGCCTTTTTGTTATGTCATCAGTATAATAAAAGACCGTAAAGTAATGAAAATATGCAAGGGGGCAGAGTTAAGGTGTGACTTCTGTGTGATTTAAATCATAGCGATCTGCTCCTGTATTTCTTGTGCACTCAAAACTATTTTAAGATTAGGTCCTATTTACATAGGGTATTTTCCCCTGCATTTAATTTCCTTGGTTATTTTTTAAGATAAAAATCAAATTCCAATACAGTAATTTGTACAGAAAACCACCTACATGTATATTTACTTATTGATCAATGGACTTTCTTCAAATTTCTACAATTCATCCCATCCCCAAATAAACACCTAAAACAACCACTACAACAACAAAAATTGCTCTGGAAAATTATAAGACCCTGAAAATAGGTTTGTAGAATGAAAGTGTTACAATAATAAAAGCTAATGCATACATGCATTCTGGCAAGAATAAACAGAAATTATAAAGCCTCATATGGACAATGCAGAATACAGGAAGGTATCCAAGTGTGCAAACAACAAATGAAGAATAATCCTTACTGGTAAAGAATTAAGTCCAGCAAGAAATTAAACAGAAGACCTCTGCATCTGAAGCAGCAGAGCTATCTATCAAGATAAAGGAGATTACGATTTCTGTTGTTAGTAGCTCTACAGTATGTGAGGCCTAAAAGCAGCAGTCTCTTTCACAAAGTACACATATTCTGTAGATACCTTTTTCCATTGGTGTCCTCTCCAGTGGCCTGATCTATTCACTTGAAGTCAATAAAAAGACTCGCAATGAATTCAGTGAACTTTGGATCTGTGCCCAAGTACTGACTGATCTTAGCACTGGCTACCTTTTAAAACTTAAAATCAGTCGAGCCTTGCTATTTAATTGGGACCTGCAGAGGGGAAAATGAATTTGTGCCCTTTCAGGCTTCTTTATGATATTTGTTATGAAGACAGGCTGTGACTTTTTGTTTTTTACTTTATACAAAAATGTTGTCTTATCTTGCCTGTTTTTGCTGGAGGAACCTTATATGACTCAGCTGTAGAATGGGATATGAATTACTCAGTGATTCAGTGGATTTCTCAGCCTAAATTTCTCCTTTAGTTGTCAGGAGAGGATGATGTTGCTTGAATTTTAACAAAGAACACTTTTCTCACCCCCATGAGAAGTCCCACTGAAGGAACTGGGACTGTTTTTGTAAGTAAGGTGAGCAGGGTTTCACACATTTTCTCAAGCTTGAATAGACTCATACACTCCGTAGACTTTAAGGTCAGAAGGGACCATTGTGATCATCTAGTCTGACCTTCTGCACATTGCAGACCAGAGAACCTCACCCACTCCTGAAATAGACCTCTAACCTGTGGCTGAGTTACTGAAGTCCTCAAATCATGATTTAAAGACTTCAAGTTACGGAGAATTCACTATTTACACTAGTTTAAACCTGCAAGTGACCCTTGCCCAATGCTGCAGAGGAAAGCGAACACACACACACACACCCGCCCCCCGTGCCTCAGCCAATTCCTTCCCGATCCCAAATATGGCAATCAGTTAGACCCTGAGCATGTGGGCAAGACCCCCCAGGTAGATACCTGGGAAAGAATTCTCTGTAGTAACTCAGAAGCCTCCCCATCTAGTGTCCCATCTCCAGCAGTTGGAGATTTTTGCTCCAGGCAGTTGCCGATGGGCCACATGCCATTGTAGGCAGTCCCATCATACCATCTCCTCCATAAACTTGTATAGTCCTTAAGAATGTTCTTGTCATGACTTTACTGACAGGCATGAAGACAACTTACATAGAGCTTACTATCTAATAAGATAATCTATAAGTCCATCTGGCTTTAGCAGCAATGATTGGAGGTAGGTGAGTAACAGATTTTTTGGTTCCCTGGCAATTCTGAAAAATAGAAAAAAGTTTTATTTCCGGTCAAACCAAAACAGACTATTTTGAAATTTTTGCCTAATTGAAAAGTCAAAAAATTGATTTGGGTCAAACTAAATATTTTGTTTCAACTGCACATTTTTTACATTCAAAATATTTTAAAAATAAAATTAAAGAAAATTTTGAAACAAAATCAGAACATTTTGTTTTAGAAAATGCTGATACAAAATGTTTAGATTTTTTTTTCAGAATAATCTGGTGGCTTTTTTATTTTACCAGAACAATTTGGTGAAATCCACATGAATTCATGTAATGTTTCATTGTTGACAAATCTTCATTTTTCACTTAGTTTTGTTCAAAAGATTTTGCTCGGCTCTAGAGGACCCTCTGTAAAAGACCTCTCCTGTGTCATTGGAAATACCAAAGCTCTTCCCCTAAATCTTGTAAGGTGCAGTGTGTTACCAAAGGCTATTGAAGTTGGAAGCACTCATTGCTGCATAGGATTGTTCAGCACCTTAAAGAATTGCGGCACCAATGGAAGCAGCATATATCCTCAAAATTTATCACGGAGAAAATTATCCTCAAGAAACAATAGCCTGGCTTTCTAGGGAGCTGATACAAAGCATCATATAGGCCATGATTATCACCATGATTCCTGCCAAGGAATAGCTATATAATCTGTCCACATCTTTCTGCTTATCCACTTTCCTGTTTCTAGCCTTCTCGCTACCTTCCTGTCTGTCTCTCTTGTTGTATTTTCTGTCTTTTCCCTGTCTTCATACTAATGCTCTTACTTAAACTTCAGGTACTCCTTCAAGTAACCCAGTGTGAATGTCAGTTATACTTTTCTTATCAGCATGGCATTCTTTATCCTTCCAGTATGTGAATGTTAGGGTTTTTTGTGTGTGTGGATGACAATGGTTAATGACCTTATAATCATTAATTTCTAAGTATATGAGCCAGATTTTCAGCTAATGGGATTGCTCCATTGATGTCAGTGGTGTCAACTGATTGACAGCAACCGAGGATCTGGCCCTATCTGTAAAACTGAGGGACTGGGAGTTTGAAAAGCAACAAACAGTAGCATGAGTAAGTGGAGCATGGGCTTTCTCAATGCCATAATTCTAAAAGAAATTGCTGTATATAGTGTTTTACTGATTGACTGTCACATTTGTTAACACTTCCCTGTGACAGGAAAGGGGAGTGGGTTTGTGAATGTCTGTCTGTCTGCCTTGTTTCAAAATAATTGAAATAAGTGTGCCTGATATTTTAGAGAATCAAGTCAAACATGTGAGGTCACATGTCCAGGCACACAAGGGCAATGACCTTCCAGAGAATCATGCCTTTCTCCTGCGAGGGGTTGGAGCTGCATTATTATAAATTCCTTTCATTTGACATTTCATCCAGCGGATAATGAGTTTCTTTGACTGAGGGAAAACGTAGTTTACTGACTGGTAGCAAAAGGACAAATGGAGTAATAAAAGAAAAAATAAGTTGGCATTAAAAAAAAAAAAGGAAACAGATTGAACTGTAGCATGTTTCCATGGCTACCAAAGTTCTTTAACACAACAGATAAAATAGCAAACAGATTGCTGAGTATTACAATTCAGGATTTGAGTGAAACATTCTCCTATTTCTTAGCTCTAGGTATCTCATAGATGACAAAATTAATTCCTGAGAACATGGCTGTTTGTAATCTTGTGTAAAACCTTGCTGATGTATTAATATGGAGTGCAGTGAAGCCGTCTCAAAACTGATTAGACCCACAGTACTATACAAATGCAGTTTCCTGTATTTCTAACAGCTGAGAGAGAGAGAATAAAGCACAAAACATGTCATTTCAGTGGGGCAAATACAATTAAATATTCCCAGAAGACATATTGGAAATCCACCATTTGACTAAACTGAAACCAAATGTAAGAATACATTAGAGCTATAAATAAATAGATAAATTCAGTAAAACAGGAAAAACAATTTCCTTTTCTTCAATTTTTATGTTATTTTTAAATTGAGCATGATCACAGTGTCTACTTGATTATACCTTTATAACAGTAATTAACAACGACTAGGGGTCTCTGGAGTGCTGTAGTCTGCTTATTTTTGTATGTAGGCTTATGTTTAAATCTGCCATGCATTCCCAGTGGAGGACAAAAGATATTCTGCTGGAGCGTTGCAGCATTTATTAAAATGTTTTGTGTATCAAAAAAAGAGAATGAGAAAGGGGGGGGAGCTTTCAGGAATACTCTTGATTCTTTTAAGTTAAAATTTAATATTTCAATTGGAAAACTGTATTTTTAAGAGTATTTTACTTGTTAAAAATCTCACCACTTGACTGAACTGATATCTAAAGTATTTCCTTTTCACTGAAGTGTCACTAAAATTTTATGCAAATAGATGGCTAGCCATGCCCAGTCTGTTCATAAGCAGCCTGTGCATTTGATGTCTCCTGAGTGTCAGTGAAGGCACCCTGGATGACAGTAGGACCTACCCTCAGCTGCACAGTAAAAAGAGTTAAATTCCTTCACAGGAGAGAGAGAATCTGCCCTTCCCTATGAAAACTGCTTTAGTTACAAGGCCTGGAGGGAAGGACCTCAATGTGTGGTTTATTAAGAGACAGCCATAAAATGAGAGGATTTGAGGGGGCTGCCCTTCTTCCATGGGGGGAAGGAGATGAACTTCTAACAGTGAGGATAGAGAATCTGTGGTGAAGTGTTCTAAGACATGGCTAGGTCTGGAGGATTGTTTATTATCAGCTCTACAGGGAGGACTTATCTGCTAAAAAAGGCATGGGAAGGCCTTTTCTTATCTACTAAGAAAGAGGAAAGAATATGGGTCTCTTATACCTTGAGGATGTGGACCTCAAAGTAAGCATAACTTCCTACCACCTTTTTAATGTCTCATGTGTGCTCAGAAGATAAACAGTTGCTGCAGATATTGTTCCACCAGTGACCTTTGATTGTTTGGTTAATTTCACCCAAAGCTGGGCTCTGTCTCCATTACAGTATTCATCTCCGATGGTTAAACCTAATCATGTGTGGTGCACTAACAGGAGCTCTGTACTCCAATGAAGGCTCTTCCTTGGTCCTGTTAAACACCGTTTATCTTCGACACACCTAAGATTTTAAAGGTGACCTACCTAGGAAAAAGAATTGTTTTGGGTCATTAATGCTTGTTTAAACGACTGAAGTGTTTTTTCGGGGGGGAGGGGTTCTATTTGTTTCTTTGTTTTTTGTTTGCTTTTCAGTTAATTAGCTAGGATTCACAACAAACATACAATTCCCAGGAGGGAAAAGTAATAAAAGTAGGGAAGACTAGATTTACATCCCTGAGACTTTAGGGTAAAACACAAGCAGAATATTTTAATAAACCTTTCAGGCCTTCTTTGTTCACCAAAAACAAGCAAAACTGAGTACAAGCCCAATTTGGATTTTTATTTTATAAAGGCCACCTTTAAAAAATATCAATTTATCTCCTTTAAGAGTAACATAGTTATGATGATCACCTACTCATGAGAGCTTACCAAAAGCATTTTATAGTAAAATAGCAATCTACCACAATTTCCATATTCCATACAAGTCCTTTATATTTTTATTTTAAGCCATCGCAAATTCTTTTACATACCACTTGTGAAATGAGTATAAAAAGTGCAATTGCATTGCCCTGTATTGACAATAAACAGAACTCCATATACATCATGGTCCTGTAGCTGTAGACTTTCCTACAAAATTCAAAACTTGCTGCAGAATTGTGCTGCGACATTTAACTTCTAATTTAATTGCATTTTTTATTTTAATTTCTAGGTTTGTAATTCTTACAGTTGCAAGCAATTCTTCCAAATGTGAATGTGACTAGAGTGTAAACTGATGTATTGTTGCTCGCCGGGGTCTGCAGACATCCTAAAACCATATCTCTGGGGTGTTGATCCTGAAGTCTGATGATATCCAGTTTTAATGTCATCATTAACTATTTCATGGCTGGTTAGAGTTAATGGACATACCAAGATAATATGCATATTCTACAATACCAAGGATGAAATTCTTGGTATTGTAGAATATGAAATCAATGGTAGGCTGCCGATTGACTCTAACAGAGTCAAGATCTCATCCAAGTCTCCTCCCATGCTTTCCTAGGGGCCAAAAGCTCCAGCTCCCAAATCTTCCAGATTTCTTCCTGAAAACTTCTTCCATTTTGTTAGTGATTTTCAATGGAGTATTCTGTAGCACATTTTAAATTAAAAATGTAGGGACAGCAGAAAATGCATTCCAGAAATAGAGAGACTAACACAAGGATTAAATACTGTTTGGATTACATTATTTTATTATGTTTTTATTTAATTATTTTTCATACATAATTCAATGAAACTACTTCAATTTATAATTTATTTGCACTGTTACAGAATCTCTATTCTGCTGTACTGGCGAGATTGCTGCAGAGTTCATGTAAAGCTTCCCATAGAATACTCAGAACAATGGCCAATCTCAGTATTCCAGTAGCATATAAAACCATGGTCTTCTTTATAAACAGCCTAACAAACAGATAAGCCATAGGACCTGAGGCTGATCAGTTACACAGGTGCAAATCAGGGATAACTCCACTGAAGTTAGTGATGTCACACTAGTTCAGAACTGGTGGAAGTGTGAGTAGAATTAGTGTCACACTGCTTAAGCAAGGGACACCTACATATACATTTTTCATGGATGAGTCTTGTCTTAATCTAACCTTTTGGATACCACTTTGGCCCAGTTGTTATGGACTTCAAGCTTCTGTAGTGGTTAGCTCCAGCTGACAGAGTCCTTTTTAATTTTTTTTATTGCTAATATGCAAAATTTGTTTTCATGTAACCGTAGGCACAAATTAGCCAAGCGTGATAGAGTGTGTTCTCCACACAGGCCCTGCAAGAGCTGAATTAGGCTAGGTGGGTCTAATCAACTAATTAGGCTGCAAACAGTGGAGTTTTAAGCTGGAGGTAGCTAATTAGAGAGAAGTTCACCTGTGAGGGATAGGCCAGGCTTCTACAGAAGACAGGAAATTGGAAATAGAGAGGGCAGCAGGGAAGAAACCTACAATCTCTCTCTCTGTGAGGTAGGGGAGCTGTAGCAGTAGCCTGGAAAGAAGGAATCCAAGGGTGAGAGCAGTAAGATGGTAGAGATACACACCTTCCCTGGACTAGAACCCAGAGTAGAGGGCAGGTCTGGGTTCCCCTCCCAGCCACTGTAGAGTGGTACTATTTGGGGCAGTGAACAGGAAGATTGTCTGAGTGATAGGGTCAGGGTAATGGGCATGAGGGTTACCTAATACCTTGTGGACAGAAGAGATTTTGAAAGACTGCTGCAGAAGGGGAACCTATTGAGTGACCTGGCTGGAGGGTTGAGTCACAACAAGGAAGGTGTGGTTCCTGGAGTGAGAGAGGGGCTGCAGAGGAGCAACTGATGGGGTGTAACCAGCTGGAAAGGGTGTCAGCCTGACTGACCTAATTTTCAGAACTGCCAGGAAGTGGTGCTATCTAGTGGTGAGTGGAGTGTGCCCCCCCCCCCGTGAGCCCCCTCCATGACACCAAGCTGTTTTACTTCCTACTTTAAAAATGATCACAGGATGAATGGGTCAACTAACCACCATACCATAGATGACTATAAACCTAGGGTAATATCCTAGTAAAGTTACTAAAAGCTATTTTCACTCTGTTCTGCATCCTTCATTAATCTTCAGAAAGGATTAGGAAAATTCTCCTACTGTGGTCTAAAACCTAGTTCAGAGACAGAGAAATGTGGGATTAGAAGGGATGGTGATAGGTCACTTAGTCCAGTTAATATTTAGCCCTGCCTATCTCTGATAGGTGTTTGTCTGACCTGTTCTTAAAAACCTCCAATGACAGAGATTCCGCAATTACCTTAGGTAATTTGTTCCAGTGCTTAACTTCCCTTACAGTTAGAAAACCTTTTTTTCTAATGTCTAACCTAAATCTTCCTTCCTGAAATTTAAGCCTATTACTTTTTGTCTTCTCCTCAGTGGTTAAGGAGAACAATTTATCACTTTCCCCTTTATAACAACCTTTTGCATATTTGAAGACTGTTACCATCTTCCCCTCCTCAGTTTTCCCTTCTCCATACTAAACCCATTTTTTCACTCTTTTCTCATAAATCATGGTTTCTAGATCATTTTTGTTGCTGTTCTCTGACTTTCTCCAATTTGTCCACATCTTTCCCAAAATGTGGTGCCCAGAACTGGACACAGCACTCCAGTGATCTACTATAACCCCCAGATACTTTTTGCACAGTACTCCTTCCTAGGCAGTCATTGCCCATTTTCTATGTGTGCAACTGATTACTCCACTTCAGAAGAAGCAATATCAGTTGCACACATAGAAAACGAGCAATGACTGCCTCGGAAGGAGTACTGCAGAAAGGGATCTGGGGGTCATAGTGGATCACACACTGTTGACTCATACTTAGCTTAACACTGCTTTCTTCCCCCCTCCTTTCTCTCCCCCCCCCCAAACAATCATCATTGTGGGATGCATTAGCAGGAATGTTGTAAGCAAGATATGGGAAGTAATTCTTCTGCACTGATTAGGCCTCAACTGGAGTATTGTGTCCAGTTCTGGGTGCCACATTTCAGCAAAGATGTGGACAAATTGGAGAAAGTCCAGAGAAGAGCAGCAAAAATGATTAAAGGTCTAGAAAATATGACCTGCAAGGGACACTGCTTGAGTGCAGGGTAGAGCGGGTGGTCTCAATGCCCAGCCAAGCCACCTCACTCTTCCGCCAGATCCCCGTGCCTGCCGCTTGCTCACAGCATCCCTTCTCACTCCCCTGCCCCCGAGGAGAAGTGACCTGGTGAACAGTGGGGACCTGGGGTGGGGAAGGTAGAGTGCAGGTAGGCACTTGCAGATGGCAGCGGGTGGGTGGGGCCTTGGGGAAGGGATAGGGCCACCGTGGCCCAGGTGTCCCTCGGGGGTGGCTGTGCCAGGGATGGCTTTGCCTTCCCTGGCCTATTATACCTGCTGCCTAACTGTTAGGGTGGTTAAGCACTGGAGTACATTGTCTAACCTGCTCTTAAAAAAATCTCCAGTGATGGAAATTCCACAACCTCCCTAGGCAAACACCTGTCACAGATGGTCTAGATAACACTTAGTTCTGCCATGAGTGCAGGGGACTGGACTAGATGACCTCTCAAAGTCCCTTCCAGTCCTATGATTTTACTTAACAAAAGGACCACATACACCTATCTTGTGCCTTAAACTGCATTTCCTATAGGGTGCTATAATTGCTTCAAAATCTTTTAATGAAGATGTGTGTGGTTTGAAATATTCTGAAGGTTTATCCTCTTCTACCTGCCGATAATGAAAAATTGCTCCCTTTAAGTGCTCCACCTGATGAATTACCCATTAGTGTTGTACAGTGCTTACTACCAAAGATTGCTTATGGCAGACAATTAGAAAACGGTGAATCAATACCCTGGGGAAAATTATAATAGACCTTTTTATTTTCTTTAAGAGTACAACACATTTCTTAAATGATTTGACCTATTAATAATATGAAGGAAAAAAGAAATGATGGCAAAAGGAACATATGTTCTCTTGATGAATGCTCTTGTGGTGTCTGTGCTTTTGCACAGACACTTAAAAATCAAAATGTATTCAATTAGGAAAGCTCAGCTTAAATGAGGTGTCTGGTTTGCCCAAAAAGTGTGTGTGCACAAGAATGAGAGCTTAGCTGGAACTCTTTTGCTTTCTTTCATCAGTATTAGTATTCCTATCTTAGTAGTAGCTTTATTAGTGACATTTAGAGGTCTCAATGGAGATCAAGACCCCATAGTGTAGATGTATGTACATTTTGTGAGCTAAAAGTTTATCTAAGCCTACCAAAGTTGAGAGCAAAGTAGTATATCCCCAATTTAGAGATGGAGAACTGAGGCTCTGAGAGATGAAGTGACTTGGTTAAGGTTGCACAGGAGAGCTGTAGCAGAACTAGGAGTTTGAACCCAAATCTCCTGAATTCCAGTGTAGTGTCTTAATCACAAACCATCCATCTCCTTCTCCAAGCTAGGGAACTGTTTCATTTTTAAAATCATATGTAATTATTTCTGTTTTCCTGAAGCTGCTTTTTCTCAAAATATTTTAATTTCTGGGGTGGCTGTGTATCAATCAAGACAAAGCTTAACTCAATGAGCAAAGATTGTTTAAAACCATTGTCACTCAGCAGTAAAGCTAGTGATACCTCGTCTTGTTATAGTTGCAGCTCCATAACCTTTACCTTGGGAGTCGTGTGTGGGAGTTAGTCTGCTGTTAGTCATGGCACAGATTTCCCCCTCTGAAGATTCTCTGTGATGCAAGAGCAAGCAGAATGTAGAGACTGTTGTTTGCTCAGTTCTGCAACCTGAAAGCCTGATGGTGAATATACAGAAATCTCCACCTTGGGACTGGAGGGTGTGGCATTTGCTATGATTAAAGAAAATCCTTTCTCTGAGAATTGACAAATGGAGAATAGACAGAACCTCTGATAGATAGGCTGGAGTCCCTGAGTGGGTGGAATTTTTTTATGCCTCTCTAATCTTAGTTTAATTAGGTGCAGACTGTTAAAATGCAGGTGTTCAAGTAATATAATTTCCCAAAAATCTGGATGCTCTATCTGTACTCTCTGAACTGCTGGAATCTATAATACCAAGCTGGGGATCTCATGAGAATCAGCTTTCTTGTGAGATTCCTGGTGCTTTGTCTGAGGGTGGAAAGGCCACACAGCCCTTTGCAAAGATAGATTATGTCCTGGCTACACATCCATGCGGAGAGGAAGAGGGAAGAAGAACCTTCCATACAGGCCTATGCCAGACCTTGGTTCTGGCATGCAGGAATAAGTCCGTGCTGCACGTCTACTTAATACCTCCCTGGAGAGGTGGGCAATAGGCAGAGCCTTGTTTCCATCTTGCCTATATGTTTGCCATTGCAGCTCAGTTGGCATGGGGGTAGGGGTGTCCTAATTTGCTGTCTGGCCTCTATCAGGAGTGAATTGCTACCCCCCTGAGAGCCAGGAGGAATTATGACTCAGAGGTGTATCCGAGTCACACAGTCTCTTGTGGCTACTTTTAGGGCTGGTCTATACTTAGCCGCTAGTTCGGCGGCTGGAAATCGAACTTCCTGGTTCGATTTATCGCGTCTGGTCTGGACGCGATAAATCGAACCAGGAAGTGCTCGCCGTCGACTGCGGTACTCCAGCTCAACGAGAGGAGTACCGCGGAGTCGACGGGGAGCCTGCCTGCCGCGTGTGGACCGCGTCTGAACCGCGGTAAGTTCGAAGTAAGGTATGTCGACTTCAGCTACGTTATTCACGTAGCTGAAGTTG
Source organism: Terrapene triunguis (assembly GCF_002925995.2). NCBI lineage: Eukaryota > Metazoa > Chordata > Testudines > Emydidae > Terrapene > Terrapene triunguis. The sequence continues at coordinate 35,955,480 of NW_020664562.1, read as the reverse complement.
CGTACCTTACTTCGACTTGGGGGGTTAGTGTAGACCAGGCCCTAGGGTGGTGGTGGTCACATGCTGCTACTTGCTTAGAGCTGTGCCTAAAGTCATAATCTGGCCCACCGTATTGAGACACTTCTGGTTCCAGTCCCAGCCAAATGAAGCAGAGCCACTGAATATGAAACTGAAAGACAACATGGGGAAAAGTGGACTTCAGTAAGATTCCTTTAAATGTGTGTTTAATATTAGAAATGGGTGACGGTTCTGGGTTGGGAGAATTATTCCCTTACCCACATACTGTTTACATTATTTTATTCTATAAACAGTAAGATTTTTAGCGTATCCATTGTTACAGTTGGCATTTAAATTTTTAACATGGCCTTGGTTTCCTGTACACTCTAAAAGGCAGAAATGTAACATGGTGTTGCATTTGGGAATGAGAAAAGGAACACTTCCAACCAACAACATTTTTAGCGGAATTGGGAGACATGAGGGAAGAATTCCAGAACCAGCTATGCCATTTCTCCTGCAAATTGGGTGTTCATGCCACTGGGTTCTCAGACAACATGCATGCAACCAAAAAACACCTTTAAAAGTCTTCAGCTTTAACTTGAGCCCCTAGATAGGCACTCAAATAAGAGTTTGCGCCTCCCTGACATTTTGAAAATGTTGCCATTGATAGATTTCTCCCTACATACCATGTTCCTCTTTTGCCCAATTGTTGTGTTCACACCTCTTAGGAAAAGAGAGAAATATGGTTGCAGACAACAGTCAAATATCCCCTCTAAACAGGATTTTTTTGGTCAGCTCATTTGCTAAACTAGGTCAGGAGTAATCAGCACTTGCACAGGGGAGATCTCAAGAAAGTTGGTGATGATTCAGCAAATAGCAACCTTACCTTTGTGTATTCAACCAATAACCCAGCATGGTTTATTGGCTTTAGGATGCAGCACACTCTTTTAAGTAGTGTTGCTTTATACAAGTCATAAAATTGAGTTAAAGATCCCATGGTGTTTTTTACATGGATATTGGCTCCAGTGTCCTGGCCAAATTCCAGTATGGGTAATTGCATTCTGTCTACCTAAACTTATCCCATCCAGTTCAACGCATGCAGTATTCTTAACTTTTAGCAGTTGTTTGACCCCCAGAAGTGGCTGCATTTCAGTAGTGGGAGAACTGATTCTTGTATCTGTATTTTGGGCCAAGGCCGGCTCTCCTTAATCAGGCAAAGTCAGAAACTTCAATCGGAGCTTTGCCTGAGGGCTACAGGATTTGGCACATGGTTTGTAACATTTGTAACATGCTCTAGGATTCTTAAGAAGGGAAGACTCTATATAATTGTAAGATGATATTATAACAATGGCTTCCCACTCAGTGCTCATTACTTAAAGGAATGGATTTCCCACTAAAACTAACCCTGTTGTAAATGTGAATGCTGAAGATCCCAAGGGTGATGTGTGACTCAAGAACATACTACTAGAAACATGGTTTATGGCCTTTTCATTTTCACTTGCCCTTTCTTACAATTAAAATTAAAGAAAGCAAGATTTGTATCTGTCTATTATAAAGCATGTACAGCAATATTTGTTTATAGATTACATAGGGCTACTCTCCTCACCCCATGGAAAGATCCATGGCAGGGACCCAAGGGAAAGAAAACTGTGCTTTCCCTTATGAAGTTCCCAAAAGATGGAACGCTTGGATCCCCAAGATCTTTTGGAAGCCAGAACTTTCTCCTGACCACTGAAGTTCTCCATCTCCCTGTGGGAGTTGAACTAGATACCACTATATACTGGAAGTGGGAGCAATTTCCACAATGGATGGATGCTCTGTTCAACCTCAAAGCTGTATTAACCTCTTGGCACACCCCCTGATGGTTTCTAAAGGATGAGGTGAACAACTCCATGTGGCGCTGGAAAAAATGACAGACAAAGCTGCTTGGATTCAAGTGCTACACGTGCAAAGCAAATGAGCCTTACACCATTAAATGCTATCCTGGGTAGGCCCAATCACTGTGTGATATTGAAAATATTTATTTTGCTTAGACTAATGTGATCTAGCCATGATTAGTGAAGAAATATCTCAACTTGCCTTCATGTGTTAAAATGCTTTCTTGACACAACATTTGTGTTTGGCCTAATGTCAATTGACTGACAAATCTATTTTTTCCCCTTTGTTGTCATGTGCTGGCAACCCCCTTAGATCTCCAGTTCTGATTGGGACTATTAGTCACTACTGCAGTATAAATAAAATATTACTTACCTTGTAGGCTCTTTGGGGCAGAAACCATCTGTATGTACAGCATCCAGTACAATGAGGCCCTGATCTCAGTTGGGGCCCTGAGATGCTACAGTAAAGCAAATAATTAAGTTTTGCACAGGATTGGTAGTTATATATATTCATATAAGTGCCCCAAATATGCTAAGATAAAACTGATTTCCCTTGTTTTCTCCCCAACCAAACATATTTGCCTAGGGTAGAATTGAATGTACCAATTAGTAAATAGAGAGATGAATTCTCTAAGCTGTAATATTAATAGTGTGGCCTACCAGATGCTTTTCTTTAAATTATCCTTCAGTATTTTCAGAGGAAAAGAATCTGGTGAAATATACCCTTTCCTAATATTTTTTAGATCGTGTGCCCTTCCTATAAGAGACCATATCTTGCTAAATGTTTGTACTGCACCCAGTAGAGTGGGGCCCTGAGGCTGAGTGGGGCTTCTGGGCACTATTGTAATACAGGTAATAAATACTATTAATTAATATTGCACTTCAAAGCCATTCTCTTTTGCCAGAGGCAGGTGAAGGGGTATTTATGTTCTAATTGTTTTTGTTAACATTTACTTCACTCCTATATTTAAATTTGAACATGCCTCCAGAGACCAAACACAAGGGTGTTTTTTCAAAGTTAAAAAAACTGTTTACTTTGCAAGCATCTTTTTAATGGTATGCTTGACCACCAAGCAATTACACCCTAGATAGCCAAACAGTGAGCTTCTCGATTTTTAGATTGACATTATGATCACCTAGTAGTCTGACCTGCATAAAGTAGGCCATAGAATTTCACCCAGTGATTCCTGCATCAAGATCACTTTTTACATGTTGTATTTAATATTATTTACTGCACTATGCCTCAGAAGGCACTTAAATATTGACCCAAACAGACTCAGACTTTAAGCTCAGAAGGGACTATCATGATGATCTAGTCTGACCTCCTGCACACTGCAGGCCACAGAACCTCACCCACCCACTCCTGTAATAGACCCCCTAACGTCTGGCTGAGTTACTGAAGTCCTCAAATCATGATTACACTTTGTTACAGAGACTCCACTGTTTACCCTAGTGGTTCTTTTCTACCAGCCAACCCTTTCAATTCAGTTTTCTGCCGACCACCCTTCCCCAGGCGTGTTCGGGAATCTTACTTCTGGCAGAGAGGGCAAAGATACAATAGCCTTTGGGAAGGCTGACATTGATACTGTTCCAGCCAAGGCAGCAGATAGAGCTTGAATCTTGACATCTTTGAGAGAGTTGATTTCCCTCAGAAATCTATTGGCCTGAAGAACTTAACAGGGTTCTTCTTTGTGCATACACATGGCCCTCGCCAAGCAGCAAGAATGGCATGGCGCTACAATATCCCCCAAATTTGGGGGGAAATGTAAAACTGATCAATTTGTATTTGATGCTCTAGTAAATAATACAAGAGCCCTAAGGCTTTTTAGTTTTTGAAACCCACTCTTTCAGGTTTTTTTGACACCCACTGCTTAGCACGACAGCCATTCCGAATGCAGATGTGTGTGTGAGAGATTGATTCACTGATGGGGAAAATTAGCTTCTGGCTGTAGGCTGCAGAGAGAAGCTTTGCAATGCAAATGGGGAAAACACAGGAAAAACAAAACACAGGAAATTACTGAACAAATTTGGTAAGTAACTTCCTGGGTCTGTGGTGTTAGTTGCTACAGGAACAAGCTGGAGCTCATGTTAGTCCCCATCAGCGCCCACTACATAACTCCGAAGAATCCTCTTATAGAAAGAATAGTGTGTGTGTGTGTATAGATAATAAAGGCTCTTGCATATGCCTTGGGTGTGTTGTGTTGGCTAGAATCAGCCCTAAGTTTTGGGTGCCTTGTGCAAGACATGCAGGACCTAATGTGGGCTTCCATAATATGCATAGCACTCTGGGTGTGGCAGTTGGGTGGGTCAGGTGTTGGGGAAGCTTTAACCATTAATGAAGGGGTTCGAGGTACTTCACTGTGGGGTGATCAGAAGGATTTTGTAAGATAGAAAGGCAGGGGATGTTTTGGCAACTGCCAAGGGGATTGGTACCCTGGAATTGACTCTTTGTTGTTCAGTCGTGAGGCTGAGGTGACCATGGAGTGGGCTGAGTACATGCTGCAAAAGGGTCTGAAAGTGATGGGCCCATTATAACGTACATAGATAATCAGGAAGTGGCAGTGCCTGGCAGCCTGTGCTTAGCACATGTAGGTCTGACCTTAAGTGAGATGTAAGCCTGAGATCAATCTTTTTCAGCTTCAGAGAATTATGTACAGCTTTATTTGATGGTATACCATCAAATATAGACTGTTATAACACACTTTAAATAAATTGCTATTCATCATGAAAGGTTAAATACTTGTTTTAAAACCTTTCATTATGAATTTATCTTGTACATTATACTACCTGTAGTATAATGTGTTCAGTGTCTGTAAACTTTCAGTATATCCGCCTAAAAATCAAAACACAAATATTTCTGTTGTAGAAAAGAACGTCAATCCTGTAACATCACTTACTTTCTTAGGGTCACTTACTACTTTCTATTATTGGGATAGCACTGTCACAGGTTGAATGGCTATTTAAGCAGCATTGGAATCCTAAAGAAAAGAACTGCCAGAATGTTCTTCTCTATCACTCCTAGTACTGGAAGTACCCGATGACATTCCAAAGTGTTCTGGCATGACATGAGCCCTGCCTTAAGAGGTAAAGGATCCAGCCCCACCTGTGACTCATTCAGATCTACTCTCCAGGTGTGGAAAATTAGTGTAACCACAGGACAGGTACATCATGTGGTTAAATCAGTCCGGGCCTGGAGATAACTGCCCTGGAGGCTTCTCTTTTTAAGGGGAGGACAGTTTACCACTCCCAGTGGTGGGGGAAGGGACTGAGTTAAAAGGAGCCAGCTTAGAGAAGCTGAGTGGTGGCTGCAGTTGGCCTGAATTGTCAGTAAAGATCTCAGAAGGAGGGCTGTGGGATACTTGACTTGAGGAGGTGAAACCTATCTGAATTAGTAGCCTGGAAGGGAGGCCTGTTCGACTCCTGATGCAAGGAGGGGAAATCTACCTGGAATATTGAAGAGACCCCAGAGGAGGACTGTGGGATCCCTGAATCAGGGGGAGGAAGGGTTGGACTTGAGGGGTGAAGGAGTAATTTGATTTGCTGTAAGATTTAGTAAATGAGACCTCTCACAGGGGAATCTTAGTATGAAGTATTTTGGCTTGGAACTGACATCTTACAAGAGCCCCAGAGAAAGCGGAGGGCAGTGCACAATATGGCCCTACAGGTGGTATAAGGAAATGTCCAGATAATGGCTCCCTGCCACATGTTGTTTTTATAGCTATGGCATACATTGTTTAGAAATCAAGGCTTTGTTACTGCAATGAGCTCCATGCAGGCAGTCAACTACACAGAGCCTCTTTATAGGGACAGATGGATTGCCCACCTTACTTGGACTTCAAAATATTTGGGACAGATACTGCCTATTCTATGGCTGTACAGTGCCTAGCACAATGGTGTCCTGATCCATGTCTGGGGGTCGTACACACTGCTACAGTACAAATAAATAATAACCTGAAGCTCCTTGCAGAATTGGGGGCATAGTTTTCAAACTAAAATCAACTGTAGTTCTTTTCTGTAAGTACAAAAATATTTGAGGTTTTGTTTGATTTTGGCTGATATTCTGAAGATTTGTGGACACTGAATATATTAAATAAGATGTTGGAATCCATGTTCACTGGAGAATGTGTCTTAGAAATGGCATACAGCCATACAGTGGCACAAGATATTCAACAGAATTTCTAAGATCTGTAAAGTTCGAGGAAGACAATCCCTGCAAATACTTTGGAAGGTGACACTTACGGCTGGGAATGAACATGCTTCGTTGTTCTCCATGTGAGCCCTCTCTGATTCAGAGGTGAGAAATGACTTCTCTTACAGAATGCCATTTGCACCATGCCACAGAGATTTGATGGATAAATCTGAGCTTGAGATTTCAGCAAGTTTACTGTTAAGGCTGGCTAGCTATCATGTCAGAAAGAGGGAAAGACATGGCTTTGTTATGACACAAACAAACAAACAAAAAAAGCACCACCAAACAAAAGTTCCTTTCCTTTTTTAAAGGAAGTCATAGAACTTACTGTTTTAATTAATATTCTGTCATTTGCCATGGAAAATTATAAGTAAAGTCCTGCTCTGGCTGGAGGAAAATTTATTTTTTTCTATATATTTATGATTTTTGTAAAAGCCATGGGTCACATTATTTTAAGGAAATTATCCTTTATTTTCAATTAAATGGCTTAAATCAGTGAATAATATTTAGGGAACAGCTCAAAACCATTTAAAAAACTCCTTACTCCACTTCACGGGATAGACAGTGATGGCAGTCCTGTGCTGCATGAGGACAGCTTTGCACAATTGCTCAGCAAAACCAACTACAAGAGGGTCCTCCCAGCATAGGTAGATACTCCAATGGTTCTACTAGGGCAGCCCCATGCCCCTTGAGTAGCCTCTTATGTATGAAAGGCTGTAGCCAGGCAAATGGGGTATGGTGCATGTGTCCTTCCTTGATCTCTGCTACCCTTAATTCCCTTGGGCTGCTTTAAGCCTAATGCAGGTTGATCCATGATCAACAGAGTAAGAGTCTCAAAGCCATCTTTGCATATGCTTCATTTCTGAGCTGTGCTAAATACTTCTCTGATATGGCTCAGGATTTTCACCCTTCTGCATTCTCAAAAACCCACAGAAGAGCCCAACTTAGTAGTAAGTTGGCCAGGTGGCAAAGGCCATAGTGTTTTTGTAGAAAACCCCAAATTCATGATTTGTCATGTGCGCCACAGCTATGACAAATACACAGCCTTACTCATGGCCCATCAGTGTTAAATATTTTATTTGGGAAGCAGAAATATACACTGTCATTTTGTCAGAGCACCAGCCAGAATTGGTGAATAACTGCTGTATTTGTCAAATTTTTCATAATTGCTTTTTTCCTTTACTTGACCAGCTCTACAGATCATTGAATAATATTCAGCAAATAATTCATTCGACCATTGTTTCCATCAATGGTTGAGTAAATTGTTTGTGAAGAAACATTTTCGTTAATTGAATGGCTTTACAAGGCACCTAATCTGGCTAGGAGGCAAATTGAATCCTTAACCATCCTAAACTGGGAAATGAAATAACCTGACTGTCGGTGGCAGCTAAAATACCACACAATCAAGGAAACAATGTTAGAATATTAGAGTGCCAGCTACAGTAGCACTCTAATCTAGCCAACTAGCAATGGGTTTCTAAACTCCAGTGTGCACAATTGTAAAGATCTGGCTAATAAGAAACAGTCTCAGAACAATCCTATGATTTTCACAGGGGAGGCATAGTTAGTCAGATATGGAATTGTTTGTTATGAGTGAAATGTATGCCTCCCAGTAGAGCCGTAACATTTGCAGGGGAGAGGAAAAATCTTGCTATTTCCCCACCACTCTTGTTATGCACTGCACTTGTTACATAACGTTTTAAAAAGCTCTTGTGTATAGAAATCCCACATGAAATAAATGTCTGCCTTGACTGCCAAAAGTAGATGCAAGTGGACAATACCAAGGCCACCAATTCGATGGCTCTTATTCTAGCCACAGAGTGATACAGTGACTAATGCACGATGCAAGATTATCATTAAGTCACTGAGCATTATCTGTACATAAGTATTTGTACTAATTTTCAATGCAGGAGATAGTAAAGACATATTGAAGGGCTTGCTTTTCAGTTAGTAATCAAGAGAAAATAAGTCACTTAAACCAATTGTTGATTTCTGCCTGAGAGTTTTAGTCCTTTTTACCAGGAGAATAGTGGTTAAATTACCTCAATAGCTGTTTTAGCAACTAGTTGAGATTACTCAACTAAAGGACTTATGAATTCACATTATAGAGTAATGGTTCTTCATGGTTAACTTCTAAATTCTCAGCAAATGCATCACCACACCTCCATGTTTTTAATTAAAATTTCTTTCAGGTTCATATAATTGACTAATTCCACTTCACAGAAAAATTGGAAGCTGAAATCCTAACTCCATTTAAATTAATGGGTGTTTTGCCATTGATTTCAATGGGGCCAGGATTTCACCCAGATTACAGAGGAAACTACAGTTGGTCACTGATTTAGGATCAATTGTAAAACATCTGCTAGGAAGCTTTGATACTGAGGAATGGTAATGAAGGGCTGTGGACTAAGTAATCATTCAACTTATCCATACCACTGTCTAGTTACACTTCATAACACAGTGACTGTAATTTATAATAGTAACTGTAGTTACACTGCATTTACAGATGCCATGGACAATGCAGTACACGGATGTTTTTGTATTGTAATGATACTTGTAGCTAGAATGTTAACTACATGACAATTACTTAATACCCTTTTAATTTAGTAATTAATACATTTTGATATCTTTATCTAGTACAAAATCCTGTGATGGGAAGGTTAACTATGGGGGTTGTCATTATAATTGTAACTATTCTATTATTTTAGTCGTATTAAAAAGGGGGACTAAAATACTTATCTCAAGTGGCTAATGCTTTCAGCACCATACAGTCCTTATTATACGGTTCAATACCTTACCTTTTTTTTTCATATTGTGTCTGCATCATTTGACTAAAGTCCTCTTCTGCCCTCTTCTTTCCCCCCTCCCCTGGTGTTCTCTAGTTAAGTGGCAGGATTTTTCTGGGAAAGAGGTATTTGAGGGGAGAGAGACTCTATTCCTACATCTGCATTCCTATGGTCACTCCAAACACATTTCTAGTAGAGTCCACATGATGTATGGCATTGAGCACAGGGAATCAGCAACTCCTCACATATACTCTGGCCTGTGCTGTGTGGCCTTGGGAAAGCCACTTAACTGCTACGAGCCTCAGTGTTCCCATCTGAAAAATGAGAATAATAGACTACTGCACAGGTATGTTGTGCAAATATTGTACAATGCTTTAAAGATGTAAAGTGCTTTAAAAGAACTAAGAATCATCACTAGGGGAGCAGAAGGAGCTTAGGTATGTCAGAATTCAGCATGTTTCATTATAGTTTCCTGTTGGCTCCATAATTTAGGGCAGCAGCTTTAATCCTAAATAAACTCTTATTGTTCCTGGATGCTTTAATCAAAGAAGGATGTGCTGTCTAGCTATATAAATTAATGATGCATCTCTGTACTCTTGGGATGTATAGAAGAACCTTCTGTGTTCAAATACTTCAATATTTGGGGCCAACGCTAAGTCAGTCACTTGCTCCGATCATAACAGTCCAATAGTCTATGAAGAAACTTCAGTTTTTATAGGACGGAAAGATACATCGACAGTGTTTAATTCTCCATTAAATGCATTTGTACAGTATAAGCTGCTGCTCAAATTATGTATCTGGCAGCAAACTTTAATAGAACTTGGTGAATTTTCACTGATGGATCTTCTACTTCAAGAGAAATTCTTTCATAAATATAAGAACACAAGAGAAAAGATTACATCTTAACCTTCCACTGAGTTTGATATAGTCATTTGGCTTTTTCCCGCTTGGTGACTGCTGCAGAAAAAACAGAGCTATACCATTATGACAGAGCTTCGTAGCTAGGAATGCCCAACCAGGCAATGAGTTTCTGGAGGTGGTTCCTAGGAGCCCCTAGTTATAATTCTGCTGCCTAACTGATAGGTCATTTGAGGGTGATTGTCCCTGCCTCTAATGAAGCCCACTCTCTTCCTCCCCTCCCCGATACTGCCAAATCATCCCTGCCAAAAATGATTCTTATCCCTGGGGCTCATGCTTCTGAAGAGCGCACTTCTTTGGCTTTGGAATACCTCACTGTGCAGTCTGTTACACATCCTGCTTCAGTGGGTATTCTTCAGGAGATGTCACCATCTAAAGAAGTTACTGCTTGAACTCAACTGGTGTGGCAGCTTTTTAGCATTGGAGATTCCAGCTTCAGTTCCTGTTGCTGACTCATGATGACAGTTGTTTCACAAGCCTCAGGTTGTTTTTAAAATCTTCAAGGAGGGAATTCCCATACCTCCCTGCCAGGTCTCCACCTGCCCAATTCTTATTTCAGATTATACCAGTTGAAGGCTGTGTTGTATTAACATATTCAAAGTAAATTCAGTAACAAAGTATAAGCATTTCCAAAATGAAACAAGTTTTTTGTCAAGTGCTAATGCTTCCCATCTAGCCAGAGTGCATTGAAATGTCAGACTTTTTTTTCTTTTTCTTTTTTCAACTACTCGGATGAGGCCAAGGTCTTTCATGCATATCACAAAGGATGAACTGTTTGATTCATCAAAGGGCATGTGATGAACTAGCCTTTACTTTCTCTTGTTTGGCTTTTTTCCCCCTATTTGACAGGATAGTAACATTACAAGAGATCTATAGATTATTCAGGCCATTGAGTCATCTATACTAAAAAGAGGCTTCTATTTTTGCAGACACAAGTTCTGTATCTAATTACCTGATTATGGCTGGCAATGAGGTAATTAGAGATGTATAAAAGCATGTGCATCTTCATTTAGTAGTTGTGTGCAAGAAATTAGAATAACAAAATGGAAACCAAGTTGAGCCTTCTACCCAGAATCTGATTCTAAAGGCCAGATCTTCAGCTCCAATTCCATTGATTTCAATGGAGCGACACCAGTTTACACCAGCAGAGGATCTAGTTATAAGTTTAAAAAAAAAGTTACTATATGAAGTTAGGCAGCATAAGGAATCTTTTTGCTTCTCTATTTTGGCTAGAGGTAATCTTGACTTGTAGCAGCCATGTAACCCAGAAATCCATTTAACATTTGGATATTTTTTGTATAGAATTTTATTCTTTGTATCTGAGATTTTGAAGCAACTTCTAATATCACTGACTGCTTCCTCCCCCCACACACATTTGTTCTAACAGATCTATCAATCCTCAAGTGACTTTTTCCTCTGAAAAGTCTTAGCTAATTGAAAATGTCAGCTATTATATTTGATGGTACTTTTTTCCTCATTCTAATGCTTGCTCTTAGAGCAGTAGTTCTGGGAAGGAACTTTTATCACAGATCTAGCCATAAAGTGCCAGATGCTAAGCTGGTTTAAATCAATGGAACTACCCCAACTAACATCAGCTAGGGATCAGGTCCACTATCTTCACATGTTTAATATCTTATGGGAGAAGAGTCACTTTTCTCCTTGTTGAATGGCCATTATATATGGAGATATACCTATCTCATAGAACTGGAAGGGACCTTGAAAGGTCATTGAGTCCAGCCCCCTACCTTCACTAGCAGGACCAAGTACTGATTTTTGCCCCAGATCACTAAGTGGTCCCCTCAAGGATTGAACTCACAACACTGGGTTTAGCAGGCCAATGCTCAAACCACTGAGCTATCCCTCCCCCCCATTAATGCATCAAAATGCTGTTCGACACTTGTTTGGGGTTTTTTGTATATCTTTTGCATCCTTATCAGTGAGACCCTGGTGTACAAATAGTGAATGCCATGAAATTTAAAAAAACTAAGGCAGGAAAGTTACTACTTCAATGATGCTGGTGGTCACTTCAGTAAAACCAATGAAGGGAGTAGGCACTTTGCATGTCATTACGAAATGAACATTACACAACCACGTACTTTCAGTGATAGAACTATATCACCTCTCAATTGACAGGCATTTTAAATAACATCACAGCAAACATCATGGAAACAAACATACATCATGGAAAAACCATCAGTCCCTTTTTAACCATATATTGAGGAAAGAGCCATAGCACTAAATAGAAGGAATGGTTCCAAAGTTCCTTTTTCTCCTAGACATTTAGAGAGTTTGGAGGCCCATAGATACATGGGCTGAAGACTGATGTTGTCACTTTTACATTATGGTTGAGTTGAGTGCCTTTAGTTTTTGATTAATTGCAACATGTCATTAGGAAAAATTAATGAACTAAAGTATTGTAATAAAAAATCTGCAATGTTTATTTTATGTTAAACTGTGGAAAGAGGCTGCAATTCTGGATAGCACAGAGAAACAAAAATAAATCAAAGTTAATGCACTGAAAACTTTCAGGCCCTATTCATCCTTTGTGCAACTCCCTGAAGTCAAATATGTCTGTATAGGTAGTGTCCTTTCTGCACTATTATTTAAACTGCAGCATAACAGTGAATACATTGTTTCAGTGTAATGATAAACTCTAAGGGCTTATGTGAGTGGACAGAATTCTTCCTCAGAAGCAATGGAATGTGACAACTCCACATCATGCTCTTTCATGGCCCCATGGATTCACCACAGCAGGGTTTGGACACCTTATGTGGGGAGGGGACAAAGAGGATGTAGGTGTGGAGAGAGCAGCCATGTCGTAGCTGATTCTTCTCTACCCCAAATACATACGAAAATAAGTCAGCAATAATTTCTACAGGTTATATATTCAATCTAATGGAATTCTGTTAATGGTTAAAAAGGGTTTATATCATACAATAGAAAATTCTTTGGAGCATTAGTTTTGAGAATTAAAATGGACAGTTATGGAAGATATTATTTAAAAGTTGAAATATTAAAAGTGCTGATAATAATGCTGCTTCTGTAAAATGGTGGACAACAAAATAGCTGATGGAATTCAATCATAGAACTGGACGGGACCTCTAGAGGTCATCTAGTCCAGGCCCCTGCACTCATGGCAGGACTAGTGGCTTTCAACCTTTCCAGACTATTGTACTCCTTTCAGGAGTCTTTGTCTTGTGTACCCCCAAGTTTCACCTCACTTATACTACTTGCTTACAAAATCAGACATAAAAATACAAATCCATTACAGCACACGGTTAATGATAAATTGCTTACTTTCTCATTTTTACCATATGATAAAATAAATCAACTGGAATATAAATATTGTACTTACATTTCAGTGTTTAGTATATAGAGCAGTATAAACAAGTCATTGTCTGTATGAAATTTTAGTTTCTACTGACTTCACTAGTGCTTTTTATGTAGCCTGTTGTAAAACTAGGCAAATATCTAGATGAGTTGATGTACCCCTGAAAGACTTCTATGTACCCCCAGGGGTACACATACCCCTGCTTGAGAACCACTGATCTAGACCATCCCTGAAGGTGCTGCAAAGTAATGCACACTGGAAAAAATAATCCCAACTATACATACAAAATGATTGGGTCTAAATTAGCTGTTACTACTCAAGTTGTTGTGGATAGTTCTCTGTGTGCAGCAGCAGTCAAAAAAGCTGACAATGTTAGAAATAGTTCGGAAAGGGTTAGATAATAAAACAGAAAATGCTGCTATATAAATCCATGGTGCTCCCACACCCTGAACACTGTGCAGTTCTGTTCATCCCATCTAAAAAAAAAAATTAGAATTGGAAAATGTACAGAAAAGACAACAGAATGATTAGTGGTATGGAACAGCTTCCATATGAAAGAGATTAAAGACAAGGACTGTTCATCTTAGAAAGAGACTTGTAAGGGAGGGGGATATGATAAAGGTCAATAAAATCAAAATGCTGTGGACAAAGTAAATAGGGAAGTGTTGTTTACCCCTTCACTTAACACAAGAACTAGGGGTCCCCTGAAGAAATTAATAGGCAGCAGGTTTCAAACAAACAAAGAAGTACTTCTTCATGCAACAGTTAACCCATGGAACTCATTGCCATGGGATATTGTGAAGGCCAAATGTATAACTGAGTTCAAAAAAGGATTAGATAAGTTCATGGAGGGTAGCTTTGTGACATTACCCAGTGTACAATCAGGACTGAACAGCTGTGTCCCCTCATTTCTCCAACCTGAAGTGCATTTTACACTGCTTTTCTGTGAGAGCTACCGCTCTTCTGCTCAAACACAGCCTACAGCATATGCAATATAACTGGGAGTAATTTGAGTGCTATAGCCAGCCACCCTTGATTACAGTGCAGAGCAACACCAGCAAATCCCTAGTCCCAGACTTTCCTCCAGAAATATACCTCTTGTACTGGACAAGCTCATAAAAATTCCATTTTATTAATAGAAAATGATATGCACAAGTCCTATAATCCCAAATGAATTTACCAAAAACTTCAATCCAAACACACTGGTTTAGCTAAAACAAGTTTATTAACTATAAAAGAGATTTTTTTTAAGTGATTATGAGGAATGAGGCATAAAAATTGGGATTGGTTACAAGAAAATAGAAGTAAAATGCAACTAATACTTAACTTAACAAGCTAAGCAAATTCAAAGCAAAGGTCTCTCTTACCATGTGTTTCAGCAGTCTTCCTGTCTGAATCTCCTTCAGTCAGGATCACTCCCTCAGTCCAATGCTGTTTCCTTTGTTCAAGTGTTGTGGATGCCATGAATAGGGAGAGAGAGAGAAATAATTTGGGTCATCTGCTCTGCCTTCTTATAGCTCTTTGTCTTCGCTGAGAATCATTTCCAGCTGAGGTTCAGGAAACAGTCTGTGTGGATGGGAACCCCCAACTGTTCCTTTTTCAAAATGTAGATTTTTTTCAGCCACATCCAAGAATGGCCACTTAAATAGCAAAGAATGGATACAGACAAGGAAAGAAATTGGGGGAAGGTGGGGGAGAAACATTATAATATCACGATAGAATCATTATTTCTTTAATGCTGTGGAATGTGAATTCTTCAACACATAGTCACATTGAGACACAATGTGTGTATGTTTAGGGACTTGCTCGTGTATTACAGGCCTCTCTATTAGATTAGCGGGTCCTTTTTTCAAACTAACTAGGATTGGAATTTTCAAAAATATCTACGTGATTTAGGAGTACAACTCCCATTGGTTTTTCAAGGGGACTTACTCTTGTAAATCACTGAGGCTCTTTTAAAAATCCTAGCTGCGTCTGGTATTCAGATTCAGAGTTCAAAAGTTATGGCCATCTCTTGATAGCATGCAACTACAGAAACAATCATTGCAAACTATGTTATATGCAGGAATCTGTAGCTAAAGGGTAGGTCTTATTCTTTCTGTGCAGAAGCAAAAAGTCCTATGTCTTATCATTTATGGAAGCTACATTAGTAAAATTAAGGGGACTTGGACTTTATGGAGTATGAAATGCTACTTGCGTACTATACCTATACTAAACATTCATTTATAAAAGTAGCTTTGATGAAAGCTGTGATCTGGTTGCTTGAAACAGTTCTCAGTCCACATCATCTCCCAATGAATGCACTCTAAAGCCTCTTCAGAAACCACGTGCTGCCATTCTACACCCAAACCTGCTCAGTAGAGTACCAATGCATTCTTTTTGAAGCACCCCCATCACCATCATCCAATAGGAGAAGGAAGAGAAGATTGTTGAAAAAGCAGTCAGTTACCAGCTACTGCTCCCTTCATCCTAGTTTGTGGGATGAGAGGATGACTTTGCTTCCTCTGGTTGTTTTGCACAGACTGGGAGATAGACTTGTGGGGAATCCGCACCACAGGCTGATATGTTTTATTTTATGACTACTAATCTGCACACATACCACTTTTTTTTTTGTAATCAACACAGTATAATTTATTTTATGTTACCAATGAATGTCCTTACAAGCTTACACTGCATTTATCTAAGCAAAATACATTTGTACAGAGGTTGTCCCTTCCTTCTTTCCCTTAAGGTGGCTAGCCTAGTTGAGTCATGCTTAACTCATTAACCTCTTGATCTTGCTATCCATACTTCAGGCAGTTGTCTTGCAATAGTCATATGCATGTTGACCTGTTTTGCAGAATGGAATCTGAAATTTCTGTTCTCCTTTTACTCTAGTTCTGCTGTTATTCTCGGTGACACTTGAGACCACTTCAGTAATTTTAAAATGTATTTCAAGTCACCATACAAGTGCACAAATGAGCTTTATTTTAAGTGACTGTCAATAGAGGTACCAGAAGTCAAGTATTCAAGTAAGAGCAAAGTATATAATTTCCATTTTGTTTTGTTACAGTTGTTCTATATCAGCGCAACCAAAGCGGTCTTGTGCACTTAATGCAACAATTAATCACCTGGTAGTTTCGATAATATATCAAGTACCTGAATTAAATGAGCTACTTAGAAAATGAAGACATTGTGTGTTGATGCAGGATATTTAGCCACACTTCTGCTATTATATAGCTGACATTGGAAGTGAGGGGTATTCAGTATTTGTACCGTGGAAATCTTTTGTATTCTAGTACATTCTTTCATTCTGTGAAGATGCTGCACCACTAAATGTGTATGTTTAAAATCAGTAGCTCCAGGGTATGGAGAATGTAACAGCAAAGGTTTACTTTCTAACATTCAGTTCTTGTAGTATCATAGAATCATGAAGATTAGGGTTGGAAGAGACCTCAGGAGGTCATCTAGTCCAACCCCTGCTCAAAGCAGGACCAACCCCAACTAAATCATCCCAGCTATGGCTTTGTCAAGCTGGGCCTTAAAAACCTCTAAGAATGGAGATTCCACCACCTCCCTAGGTAACCCATTCCAGTGCTTCACCACCCTTCTAATGAAATAGTTTTTCCTAATATCCTAGACCTCCCCCACTGCAACTTGAGACCATTGCTTCTTGTTCTGTCATCTGCCACCACTGAGAATAGCTGAACTCCATCCTCTTTGGAACCCCCCTTCACGTAGTTGAAGGCTGCTATCAAATCCACCCTCACTCTTCTCTTCTGCAGACTAAATAAGCCCAGTTCCCTCAGCCTCTCCTTGTAAGTCATGTGCCCCAGCCCCCTAATAATTTTCATTGCCCTCCTCTGGACTCTCTCCAATTTGTTCACATCCCTTCTATAGTGCGGGGCCAAAAACTGGACGCAGTACTCCAGATCTGGCCTCACCAGTGCTGAATAGAGGGGAATAATCACTTTCCTCGATCTGCTGGCAATGCTCCTACTAATGTAGCCCAATATGCCGTTAGCCTTCTTGGCAACAAGGGCACACTGTTGACTCATATCCAGCTTCTCGTCCACTGTAATCCCCAGGTCTTTTTCTGCAGAACTGCCGCTTAGCCAGTCGGTCTCCAGCCTGTAGCAGTGCATGGGATTCTTCCATCCTAAGTGCAGGACTCTGCACTTGTCCTTGTTGAACCTCATCAGATTTCTTTTGGCCCAATCCTCCAATTTGTCTAGATCACTCTGGACCCTATTCCTACCCTCCAACGTATCTACCTCTCCCCCCAGCTTAGTGTCATCCGTGAACTTGATGAGGGTGCAATCCATCCCATCATCCAGATCATTAATTAAGATGTTCAACAAAACCAGCCCTAGGACCGACCCCTGGGGCACGCCGCTTGATACCGGCTGCCAACTAGACATCGAGCCATTGATTACTTCCCATTGAGCCCGACGCTCTAGCCAGCTTTCTATCCATTTTATAGTCCATTCATCCAATCCATACTTTTTTAAATTGCTGTCAAGAATACTGTGGGAGACCATATCAAAAGCTTTGCTAAAGTCAAGATATATCATGTCCACCACTTTCCCCGTATCTACAGAGCCAGTTCTCTCATCATAGAAGGCAATCAGATTGGTCAGGCATGACTTGCCCTTGGTGAATCCATGTTGACTGTTCCTGATCACCCTCCTCTCCTCCAAGTGCTTCAAAATGGGTTCCTTAAGGACCTGCTCAATGATTTTTCCAGGAACTGAGGTGAGGCTAACCAGTCTGTAGTTCCATGGATTCTCCCCATCAGGGGAAAGGGAAAATATTGTAAAAATAAGGTACTTGATTCTTTACAGGCTTAGTGCCTGATCTAAGCCTATTGAGCTCAAATAAAAAAAAAAAAAGATTTTCATTGAATTCAGTGGGCTTTGAATTATGCCCTTTGTTTAGTCTAGTCTCCTGAGACATAAGTGATATTAATATGCACATTTAAAAATAACCCAGTTTTTCATAACCTATTGTAATTTGAATATGACGCTAAACTTTGCTCTCCAATTTTTAGACCATACATATGCTCAAGCAAGCTCTCCTCTGTAAACTATAATAATGAATATATCCCTCATCCTTCATGCCAAACCTCTGTAACCAGTGTCTGACTGTGCTCTCTGTGTCTGTTATGATTCTCAACTTTGTATATTCTGTACTTGCCAGCCTAGTGCGCAGGGCTTTGAACTAGGTCCAAAGAGGGCAGTTGGAGGCAGGTGACAAAAGTTGAAGAAAATCTAAGATGTAAAGGAATTCAGGACAGCTGGAAGTTTCTCAAGGAGATAATATTAAAGGTCTTCTATTGCAATGCAAAAGAAATATAGGAAGAATAGTAAGAGGCCAATATGGCTCAATCGTGCACTCTAATGACCTGAAAATCAAAAAAGGAATCCTATAAAATGTGGAGAAACAAATTGCTAAGGAGGAGTACAGAAGAATAGCACAAGCATAGAGGAAAAAAATCAGAAAGGCTAAGGCACAAAATTAGGTACATCTAGCAAGGAACATAGAAGGCAATAAGTACATTAGGAGCATGAGAAAGATGAAGGAAAGCATAGGTCTTCTACTTAGCAGGGAATAAGAGCTTTGAACTGATAATATCAAGGAGGCTGAGGCATGTAATGCTATTTTGTTCTGTCTTCACTAAAAAGGTTAATAGTGGCCAGATAATTTTCACAATTAATATTAACAAAAAGGGAAGGAATTGCAAGCCAAAATAAGGACAAAACAGGTTATAGAATATCTAGATAAGATAGATGTATTCAAGTCAGTATAGCCTGATGTTCATCCTTAGGTATTTACTTCAGTTAGGCTAGGTCTACACTACCCGCCTGAATCGGCGGGTAGAAATCGATCTCCCGGGGATCGAATTATCGCGTCTTGTCGGGACGCGACAATCGATCCCCGAATTGACGCTCTTACTCCACCAGCGGAGGTGGGAGTAAGCGCCGTCGACTGGGAGCCGCGGAGGTCGATTTTGCCGCCGTCCTCACAGCAGGGTAAGTCAGCTCCAATACGTCGAATTCAGCTACGCTATTCACGTAGCTGAATTTGCGTATCTTAAATCGACCTGCCCTGAGTTCTTTAATTTTGGAACCATTAGCAATTATCTTTGAGAATTCATGGAGGACAAGTGAGATCCCAGAGGACTGGAGAAGGGCAAATATAGTACCTTTTTTTTAAAAGAAGGAACAAAGAGGACTCAGGGAATTATAGACCAGTCAGCTTAACTTCAGTACCTGGAAAGATACTGGAAAAAAATTAAAAATTAATTTGTAAGCATATAGAAAACAATAGGGTTATAAGGAATAGACAGCATAGATTTGTCAAGAGCAAATCCTTTCCTTCCTTCAGAGTTACTGGCCTAGTGGATGGTGGGAAGCAGTAGTCATGATATATCTTGATTTTTAGTAAGGCTTTTGATAGTCTCACATGACATTCTCCTAAGCAAAGTAGAGAAATGTAGTCAAGATGAAATTATTATAAAGTGGGTGCACAACTGATGGAAGGGCTGTACTCAAAGAATATTTATCAATGGTTTGCTATCAAACTGGGAGGGTGTATCTAGAGGGGTCCTGCACAGGTCAGTCCTAGGTTTGGTACTAGTCAATATTTTCATTAAAGATTTGGATAATTTAGTGGAGAATATGCTTATAAATTTGCTGATGACGCTAAGCTGGGAGGGGGTTGCAAGCATTTTGGAGGATAGGATTACAATTCAAACAAACTTGACATTGGAGAACGGGTCTGAAATCAACAAGATGCATGTCAGTAAAGACAAGTGCAAAGTACTACACTTATGAAATAAAAAAGCAAATGCACAGCTATTAAATGGGGAATGACTCGGTAGGTGGTAGTACTGCTAAAAAGGATCTTGGGGTTACAGTGGATCACAAACTGAATGAGTCATCAGTGTGATGCAGTTACAAAAGAGGCTAATGTCATTCTGGGGTGTACTAACAGTAATGTTGTATATAAGACACAGGAGGTAATTGTTCTGTTCGGCACCGGTGAGGCCTCAGGTGGATTACTGGGTCCAATTCTGAGTGCCACATTTTAGGAAAGATGTGGACATACTGGAGAGAGTCCAGAGGAGAGCAACAAAAATGATAAAAAGCTTAGAAAACCTGACCTATGAGGCAAGGTAAAGAAACTGGGCATGTTTAATTTTGCGAAAAGGAGACAGGGACCTGATAAGTCTTCAAATATGTGAAGAGGTGTTATAAAGAGGACAGTGATGAATTGTTCTCCATGTCCACTGAAGGAAGGAAAAAGAAGTAATGGGTTTAATCTGCAGCAAGAGAGATTTAGATTAGATATTAAGAAAAACTTTCTGACTAAAAGGGTAGGTAAGTTCAAAAATAGTTTTCCAAGGAAAGTTGTGGAATCCCCATCACTGGAGGTTTTTAAAACAGGTTGGACAAACGCCATCGAGGGTAGTCTAGATTTACTTGGTCCTGCTTCAGTACGGATGGCTGGACTTAATGACTTCTCGGGGTCCCTTTCAGCCCTACATTTCTATGATTCTGTGATATTTAGTAAATTGGCAATAGTATGATTCACAAAGCCGCAAATGCTTTATGATAACAGCAGTAGTTACTACATCTTGAATTCTTAAACACAATATGGCTGATTATGGAAACATTAACTTCAGGACGTGTTGCACATTACCAGTTCCTGACAATAAAAATACTTACTTCTGATTTTTTTTCCTTGCTTTTTAAAATAAATTAGTCATGGAAAATTGTTGTCTTGCAATTAGTGTCGTTAACATGTGAAAACACATCATTAGAATGTGCAATTTTGACACTTAACCAATGTAATTATGGTGTGAAATAATGTATCTTATAATTTGCTATATTAGAAGATACAAAATATAATAGATATGCTTGGTTAAAACCTGGATATCTTATCCAGTTTTTAGTATACACTTGTTTAAAATTGCAGTAGCAAGGGGGCTAGCTACACTACTGATTATAACTAGTTCTGAGAATTCAATCTCTTGATCTGTGGCATGGGAAGTAGCTTTCCTCCCTTATTGCTGCCTGTGAGGTCTTTTTGTTATTAAGAAGTGGGTGTAATGGACTTGGAAGAAAGTCCTACCATTTCTTCTTAACTGAAAGTAGATGGCCTACTAGACCAACTATCTCAGTTAGTACAGACCTCAGCTAACCCTTCTCTACACTCAGGGGCAAGCACTTGTGCAACTACACAAATTAATGGTCATCAGTTGCTGAATTAGGGCTATTTGTGACTATAGACAAAGCCTAGGCACTATCTCTCTCATGCACCCTATCCACTCTCAGATCCAATTACTGATACCTTCCGTGCAGCACCTAGAATACTTGGTTGCATGAAAAAGTAATTTTCGGATCTTATTAAGGAAACAGAATGAAAACAAATTTACAGTGAGGTGAAGGCTGCTTGTATTTTTTCCCTCCATTTTGCATCAGTTTTATTTACTTCCTCCCCCTGGAGGAAGCATAAGCTTTTACGTTTATTAACATTGATTCTGCCACTGTTTCCTGCTGCCGCTCTCACTGTTCTACCCTCTCCAGGGTTCTATCCTCTTGTGTCTTTGGTATGCCTCCAGTTCTGATGTGAATATGGTTGAATTTACATCAAAGACACTGCTGGCAAAAAATAGCCATGAAGCAGCTGCACAACGTATATAGAGAGAGGCTTGCCTTCTTTGAGAACAGTGGTCAAAATTACCTGTGAGAAAACAAACCTGGACTAAGTTGCAACTAGTAGGAAACGTCACTTTAATGATAAATACTATTATAATGTGCCAGTGCAATTCCATTGCCCCTTTACAAGTGCTTTCCTGTGGCTCATAGTTTAAGAGCCACTAATGTGTGAACAGAATTAGATGTCCAAGTTGTTTTCATTTGAAAAAAGCCAAATGTATTTTCTCTGAAATTTAGTATTAAAAATGTACTATCCTGTGTGATTTTTGTTGTTGCCCAGTTTAATTTTTAAGCAGTGTTTACAGCCAACCTATCTAGGTTATTAAGAAAATGCCAGCAATTTTAGTGGCCAGAGGAATAATGGTATATTATAGTATTCTGTAATAAATATGTTCTCAATTTGCATTGAATTTTTAAAAGGGCTTTGTATAGAATGTGCAACAGACCATGCGCTATACTTCTTGAAGACCTTACAGTGTGTAATGCTATAATATATGTAAATCCTCCTTCCTGAGCTACCTTTAAGGAGGCTCACCTTGAGTACAAAATGTTAATGAATAGATAAACAGCATACTACTGTGCATGCTAGACTCAGTGTTCAGGATTTTGTTGCTTTTCACAGCAAGGAGCAAGCCACAGTAACCTCTATAATGATTAGCATAATCATAAAGATCTTGTTTAAAATTTCACTTTGAATAAGTGTACTGGACTTTTTTCCCCCCTTTGAAGACATTGCCTAAAAAGTTCTGTCCTATATGGTCATTATAAATTGTTCCCGATCTAAATTTGTTTGAAAATAAATTACAGTCTTATTTACTAAGAGTAGGGGCATTGAGAGTTTAACAATTGAATCAGTAAACATGCATATGCTATTAGAATGCTCCACATTGTGTTTCTTCTCAGCACACTTTTCTAACCAAATGATATTGAAGAGTTCACTGCTGGGGCGCAGATAAGAATGATTCTTCTTGGAATAAAATTCACCTGATCTGTGAAGCATTCCAGTTATCATGGCCACCTTGTCCACTGAATTACACCCACTTGTGCTTTTGCATTGTGAGCCCCTCTTTTTTTATGTTAATGTTTTTTCATTTTGTTTCTTGTTGTACCGATTATAGAAGCTCAGATACTCTTACAGTACTGTCAGAGTAATGCAAATCTGGAGAATTGATTTCATATGTAAAAACAATTGGGCTGAAAACTGACTTTCTTCACTTCACATATACTGTAAATTAAGTGAGAGAATGTTGAAAGCTCTATTCCAAATAATAAAAGCTAAATCTCTCATCTTGATGAGCTGCCTAAGATACCAAGCTGTAGACCAGTGGTTATATTTTTGTTTCTTCGCCTTGATGACCATATGTGAAGGCTGAGATATTGTCACAATTATGGAGGATTCCCTAGTGCATTATTCTGCTGATGCTCAATTCTTGAATTCCCAAGCAGAAAAGCCTAATGGATACATTTTAATATTGAATACAATAGTGATACAGGAAAGCATCCTGTGATGGAGTATATACCCCCTGCTGGCAGAGTTCACTACAGCTAGACAGTAATTTAGTGCACTCTGTTGCACCTGGAGGGCAGGCCAGACCCACCTTAGGTTGAGGCCCAGCTGGGAGGAATTGGGTGACTGATAAAAGAAGGACTTCAGGGGAGAAGAAGAAGGGAGGTAGGAAGCCCAGGGAGAGAAAGTGAGTAGGCTTTGGAATCCTCTTCTCAGAAGGAAGTTCTGGCAAGAGAATGGGGGTTGGGGGAAGGACAGGAGTGGAGTGAACTCCTGTGGTAAGCCTTGACACAAGGGCTGGACATCAGGGAAGCATCCCAGGAAGGGCAGACTTCACAAAAGAACCTAAGGAGAGACAGATAAGGTAAAGAGCTCTGGAAGGCCTTGCTCTGTGGAAGAGCAAGAGAAAACTCTGCAGAGCTTGGGAAGGCGTGAAAAGCCTTAGGAGGAGTGAGCTCTGGAAGAGGCTGGTGAAAATGGACTAAAGACAAGCTGGTAAGTCATTTTTCTACACATCCCTATTGAGGATAGCTCTTAAGCATGGGTTTAAGTCCCACTGAAGTCATTTGCAGTTAAGCATGGGCATAATACTATCCTGAATCAGGGCCTAAATCCAAAGAACACCATTGAGGTCCGTGAAGTTGGTATGGACTTTATACCAGTAAAATTGAGATTAGAATCCAGCCACAGTTCTGTGTCTTTGCTTTTTCATTTACTTTTTTTAAATAAGGAGGATTCTGAGGCAAACATGAGCAAACTAGGCCCAGGATGGTAATGATTATATGTGTTATTTTGAGAGAAGAAGAAAAAGTTCAGAAATTAGTATTGTTTTTTTTTCTTTGATACATAATTTCTTTGATAACTACTCTGTAAAATGCACATCTGTACAATTATCTAGATTTTGGTCTATACTTCTTTTAAATACCCATAACCATTCCTTCCCCAATTTGCAAAACAGATGTGTAGTGAAGCAGCACTAGAATAACCTAAGAAGCTACTTCTGCTCCATTGTTAATGATAATAGGGCTATGCTAAATCAAGCAATTCTGAGAGCGCTGAGTCACAAAACCAGGAAGATTAATAAAGTAACCAAAGTCTTACCTCAATCTTTAGATTTTTATTGCTGCTTTTAAGATATGACTTATAAAACAGGAATATGGTACTCCATTTTATTAGACAAATAAAATTTATAACCTTGTCCCCCTCTCACTGTTACATTTAAGAGCTTTGTAAAAGGCACAGCGGGGCCAGATCCTCAGCTGGTGTAAATCAGTGTACTCTAGTTAATTGATCTGTGCTGGTTTGCACCATCTGAGGATATGCCCACACAGTGTGTGATCTGAGATATAAACGTATGCAGTGCACTTCTAATTTTTTGTATATGAAAGACATCTCTGTTTAGCATCATCATGTTTTTGTAAAAGTAGGGAACAGTGGTCAATCAAAAAGCAATGACAAATCCTAGGTGATTACTGCACGAATAGGGGCTGATTTGCCTCACACTACTGCAACTCCATTGACTTCTCTTGATTTATATTGGTGTGGATGGGGAAGAGAATCAGGCCTATTAGGTGATGCTTTAAGGCATAAAGCTGAATGTCAAATGATTTTAATCCCTCTTGCAGAGTCTCTTTCTAGTTGTTTACCTCCATAAGCCTTTTATTATGGAGATTGTTTTCATAAAGGTTATGGAGTCCCTCATTGCTATGGTGTTTTCCTCTTGCCCTGGTTACAGCATGTGAAATATCAACGTTTCCTTCTGTCACTGTTCTAGTCTCTTGTTTGTCCCTGTGGTTTATTCTCCATTCACTCAGGAACATGCACTATTGATCCCAAGCTATATCTGTTGAGTGAATGTGGTAAGGCATGTTAAATATACTTGCCTCATAAAGAAGCTTATAGTGACCATACTACTTCATATTCTGATCACATTATAGTTAACACAGCTGAGTTAGGTGCATTTTTTACCCAAGCAACCTCCCACTCCTCCACAAACTGGACTCAATAGCATTTTCCCTGAACAAGAATTAGAAGACTAGACCAAGGTTCAATACTTGGATGGGAGTCCTCCAAGTAAGAACAGGGTGTTGTGTTGCCAGTAGGTGTTCCCATCCTCGCTCCTGTGAAATGTCAGTAAGGAACTACATGCAGATAGGCAGTGGTAAATAGGGGGAATGCAGCTGCACAGTGGCCTTGTGTGCGTGCTCCTTCATTCTCATTCTAGTGGGTTTCATCTGACGTCGGTGAAAATTGTCATTCAGTATAGATTAGAACCGTTGTCCCCATTAAACAAGGTTTCCTTTTTGGGGGGAGAGTTTAGAATTGCAGATCCATGTGAGATGGTAACAGAGCAAAGATGGGTTTTTATGATATTCATAAGTAATATTCACCTGCCAATTAATCTTTTCTGGTTAGATATTTTAATCCAACTGATTTATTTAAATTAACTCTGTAACAAAATGGGAAGTTAAAAAGAGGAGATCAAAATGGCAATAAAAAATATTCAGCTGAGTTTGTACAACTCCTAGCATTAATGACTTCTGTTCTGCATTCTGTGAAGTGTCTCTTTCCTACAATACCCTAAAGTATTGAACACTAATCCATGTTCTCTTGTCCACTGTGCACAGAGCCTTCATTTTCATTTAGCTGATACTAGGTAGTTGGGATTCTTGCTCTACTTATCACCCCATAAGTTTAATTAATGTAGGTTGTAAGATGTTAGCAGAAATGTCAGTCACCAAACTGGAGATTCTTCTCCCTGCACTTATATATTATAATCTAATAGGATTCACAAAATCTGGACAGTAGTATAGGGATGATAACAAGGCTGCATAACGTGTCCACAGTATGTGCCTCAAACGGGTCCCAGTCCAGGTATCCTGTAGCAGTAGCTATGGTCTGATTGACTGACTGACTCATTGAAGGAGGAGGCTCAACCCACTTGGATATGAGGCAGGTGGGGGTGTCTACACTACCGGCTAAATCGGCACTGCTGTGATCAGTGCAGCTGTGTCAATTTAGCAGGTCTGGTGAAGACACACTAAATCAATGGGAGAGTGCTCTCCCATCGATTCTGTACTCCACCTTCCTGAGAAGCATAAGAGAATTCGGCAGGAGATCATCTCCCGTCGACATAGCGCGGTGTAGACACCACGCTAAGTAGATCTAGCTACATCGACTTCAGTTACGTTATTCACATAACTGAAGTAGCGTAACTTAGATCGATTTACTGCGGTAGTGTAGACCAGTCCTCAAATCTAGGGTGTGGCCTGAGCAGTCCTCAGATGGTAGCTTGAAAATGTGACAGAAGTGTGCCTAAAGGACTCAAAACCAGAAGGCAAATAAAATCCCTAACTGTATTCTTTTGTCAAAATCTTATGGAATTGTAAGCCAACTTCATGATTTTTGGGGTCTTGATTTGTAAATGCTTGGGGATGGCAATGTGAAGCATGTGAAATGTACCCACTCACAGGCAGCTTCTTAATTTGCTGTACCTCTCTCCATATTGCCACTCCCTAGTAACAGTTATAGCTTTTAAAAGCTGAGAAGACACTTGATACAACTTGGTGGAACGTCATTACCAAAATATTGTGGCTTTGGTTTATACTAGGTGTTACTAATTGTTATCAATCGGGATTTGGGCTTATGAGTTTAATAAGGATGTGACGCTTGGGGGTGCTGGTAAGAAAGTAATCTTTATTTCCTGGTCTTGATCACATGAGCTGAGTCAAGGTTACAAAAGATTCATACCCCTATCACATGACAGAAGTCAGTATCCACTGAATTGAGGGATTCTAGAATTCACTTGGATCCCAATCCACTCCCTTCAAAGTCAATGGAGAGATTTCTGTTGACTTTGAAGGGAGCTGAACTGGGCCATTACTGGGCAGACTGATCAAAAGATCTTAGGTCTTGGTCCTGCAATGAGCTTGAAATAGATGATTCCCCAACAATGAATGGCACTCCATGCAGGCTCAGGGGTCTGCCTGCTTGCCTAGTGCTCATTACAGAATTGGAGCCTAAGGACTTGTCTTCACTATGGGAGTAAGTTGACCTAAGTTATGCTACTTGCTTAGATCGACTTACCCTGGTGTCTTCACTGTGCTGCATTGATGGGAGATGCGCTTTGGTTGACTTCTCTTAAACTTCTCAGAGAGCTGGAGTACCAGGGTCGACCGGAGAGCGCTTCTGACGTCAATTTAGCGGGTCTTCACTCGACCTGCTAAATCGATCCCTGCTGCATCAATTGCAGCAGCATTGATCTCCCCAGTAGTAAAGACCAGCCATACATCTGTAAAAATAGCTCCAACCATCAATCTTTTAACTTTGCTGAACATGTTTAATCTGTATTGTCCTCTGTTTCCTCCTTTTATTTAATTTAGTTCATTGATCACTGACATCTACTAACAAGAAGAGCTTAGCTTGTAAGAAATTGTGTAGTCAGGCCATGGATGTTTAAACTGACAGTGTACACTTCATGGTAAATTAGATACAGGCCAGTTAGCTACAGAATTTTGAATTTGAACCACTTTGAGTTTTGGAGATTAGGAAAGATCTTCAGATTCAATTCCACTGATTCCAGACCTGCCTGTGTTGTGTGTTTTTTGTTTTAGTTTGTTTTTTGTTCCATGCTAGATTAAATATTGGAAGGGAGTCTCTTTTCTAATACTAGTTGAGATGCAGCCAGAATTTTGTAAGAATGGCTATTCTCATGAGATTTCAGTCTGAGCTGATGATTGGCTGATTTGATTCATGAGGCTTTCGTTATTTGGGGCATAACTCTTGTGAAAACAATTAAGGAGGTTTTGGTGCCATTGGCTCCAACCCAGCCCTGATTCCAGCATTGTGCCTGAAACCCAAATTCTAGAATAAACCTAGGGCCTGATCCACCTTCCACTGAGGCTAGTGGAAAGACTCTCATTGATGTCAATGGGAATCAGACCTGGTAAATTCAGATTAAATCATGGATTTGTGACTCAGCTGTGAGGTTTTTTTTTCAAAATTGTCAGTCTTGCCTCCATTTCTCCTGGCCCTGCTGCTACGTGAGCAGTAGCACCATATCTCTTCACCCTGCGTAGGGGAGTCAAGAGAAGCAAGTTTCTTCCTCACACCATTAAAGGAGTGCCAGGAGAATGAGCAGCAGGTCTCCTCACCTCCCTTTGAGGGGAGGCAAAAGAGGAGAGCAGCAGGTGTGCAAACCCCTCTTTTAGGGCTCCATTCTACAAGGTGCTGAGCACTTTGGTCTGCTATAGTGACGCATGTAAGCATGTGTCCAACTTTAAGCATGTGAGTAGCCCCATTGAATTTAATGCACAAAGTTCAGTAAGTCCTCTGCTAGAAGAGGCCGGAGTACTCAGCACCTTGCAGAATGGAGACCAAGTGGGAGCAGAAGGTTTTTTTTCACTATCTGATGGCTGCCATTGGGTGGAAGCTATGAGAGTCGGGGGAGAGGGATGGGAGTAAAAAACAAAAAATCCCTGGAAGCTACAGAAGTAGTGACTTCCATGATAAAACAGCTCTGACTATGCTATCGTTTGTATTGTGGTAGCACCTAGGAACCCAGATCATGGACCATGGAATAGAACCATAGAATATCAGGGATGGAAGGGACCTCAGGAGGTCATCTAGTCCAACCCCCTGCTCAAAGCAGGACTAATCCCCAGACAGATTTTTGCCCCAGATCCCTAAATGGCCCCCCTCAAGGATTGAACTCACAACCCTAGGTTTAACAGGCTAATACTCAAACCACTGAGCTATCCCTCTCCTCCATAACCCCAACTATGCTGCATTAAAGGACAGTATTAAAAAATCTAACAGCAGTTATAACACTGCTTAAATAGTTTGAGATAAAATGAAAAAAAATCTAAACCTTTGCCTTGGACTGAACTACTATATTGTAGCTGTGACAACTCCCCAAGTCCATGCCACTACACTGTCCCCTATCGTCTCTTTTGCTGGGACTATAAACTTCTCTCTCAAATCTATTTTTTATGATTCAGAAAAGCAAGGTAAACTTTGTTGTTTTAATGTTCATGTGCCACTGTGCTTTGTTTGGGCTGGGATGGGACTAGAAGCAGAAATATCACGAGGAATATCAGTTCTCATGGTATCTTGGATCCAGCCAAAAACAGGTAGTAATAACAGATTAATTTGTTATTGGGAAATATAATTTGGGAAAAACATCAATGTTGGTGTGCATTTGAACCACAGGGGAATTCTAGCCTTTTGCTATACAGCCATCAATAATCAATTCTTGAAACATTGTTCATGCCATTACAGTTAAAGGTCTGTCAGTTTCTCCATTATAACCCCATACATCTCAACCATTTAAAACAATGCTGCTGACTAAATTTAGGAAAACTTTTTATAAAGAAACCTCAGCAGTTTGAGTTCATTGAGTGGAGAAGAATGAGCAATGTAAGACTGGTCATATTTTATAAAAAAGGTTCTTTTAAGTGCTTATTAACTGATATAGATTGTTTAATCTTGCTATTAAATATATAGAATGAGTTATTTCACTTTTTAAAAGTGTTACAGTAATCGATGACTTCATACACCCAAGAAGAGTTAAACTGGTTTGGGACGAAGTGAAAAGGTCAGTTTCTTGAAGTAACATGAGCAGATAGGTCTAGAATCTTACTTACCTCAGCTGTGGAGGCCGTCCAGAATAACTCCATGAAGTCCTGAGATCAAACTCTAACCCATAAACGCAAGTCATCTGTGCCTCTTTCATTTCCATTTACATTCAGTTTGGAACACCAACCTGCCAAGCTGTCTTATAATTCATAAGTTTATCTTTTCAGTCTGACTTTAGATCTGGATGCAAAGAGAGTTTGCAGTATGTTGACACAAGTTCTGCCATCACCTTGACCTAAGAATTTTTGCATGGTTTCCATCTCCCTTTATGTTATAACGCTGAAAAGAACCGGATCCAAAGATTAGCACTATTACGTTGCAGGTCAACTGTATTTATTTCTACTAGCCTAACAGGA
Source organism: Terrapene triunguis (assembly GCF_002925995.2). NCBI lineage: Eukaryota > Metazoa > Chordata > Testudines > Emydidae > Terrapene > Terrapene triunguis. The sequence continues at coordinate 35,925,181 of NW_020664562.1, read as the reverse complement.
AAAATACTGGCAGGGTGAAACAAACCAGGCCTTTGTATGCTGGTCGAGAATCATTAGTCAGTTTGTTTTTAATTAATCCTTTTTTTCCATTTCCCATCAAAACTTTTTTTTTCTCCATGTCCCTACAATGTCTCCTTTCTGTTTTATCTTCACCTCACAATATTTGAATGTATTACAGAAATAGGTTTTTCCCATCCATCCAATTAGATCATATGGTCCATCCCTGTACTCTGTCTAGTCTAGTTTTAAAGGTCCCATGTATAAGGCTTCCATCATTTTACTTGTGATTCTTTTCTAAAGACTAATAGGTCTGATTGTCAGGAAGACACTGTAGAGATTATCATCACCATTATCCTTTATACAATTAATTCCCTTGGAAAACTCATTCCAGGTATTAAGATATTTAGGATTATACACTTGATGTCACTGTAGCCAATCATATTGTACTGTTTGTCTTCTGTAAATAGATCTCATTAGATGTTTCATAACCGTAAACACTACTGCACTATTCATCTTTGTGAAGTAATGGGAATATTAACATACAGGGCTAAATCCTGCTTGGATGTACTCGCATGACAGTGGTCAGTGTGACTCTGGATGTATAAGGTCAACAGCATTTGGCCCTTAAAAGTTCTACTTAAAGCGTTGCCATGTTTGTTTTCTTTTGCTTATTTCTCAGTTACTTTTGGAAGGCTTGTTTACACTATTGCCTTTAATGTATTGAACATATTTTCTCTGCTTCAGTTACCTCTGATTTTTGCTTGAAGGTAGCTCTCTTATCCTCCACTTAAACATGTTGGGAATGATAACATAGCAGGAAGATTATTAGTTTCTACTCTACCTTTAACATCTTTGTTTTAATATAAATGTAGTAGTGAGTGCCAGACTGACAGCTTTGGAAACGGAAGTATTTTGTCCACAGAACAGGTATAGCCTGTGTAGAGGTATGGTAGGCTTTCACATTCTGACCTAGCAATGTCCTGTGTCTCAATCTAGGAAACCATCTACATGGGTGAGACTCCTTCAAATCTTTGCTTTTCTTCTAACTCTAACAAGAGTACCCATTAACAACAACTGTGGTGGTACTTTTTGTAATGTGGATACTTTTCTACTAGAAATTGTACTGAGACCTCCTTTCTCATATGTCCCAACCAGTCATCTAAGGGGCATCAGACACAATGACTAGGGCCCTACAAATTCATGACCATGAAAAATATGTCACAGACCATGAAATCTGGTCTCCCTCTCATGAAAACTGTATATTATAGGGTAAAAGCACACAAAAGACCAGATTTCACGGGGGAGACCAGCGTTTCTCAAATTGAGAGTCCTGACCCAAAACGGGATTGTGGGGGGTCACAAGGTTATTTTAGAGGTATTGCAATATTGCCACCCTTACTTCTGCACTGCCTTCAGAGTTGGGAGGCCAGAGAGTGAAGGCTGTTGGCTGGGCACCCAGCTCTGAAAGCAGCACCCTGCCAGCAGCAGTGCAGAAGTAAGGGTGGCAATACCATGCCATGCCTCCTTACTTCTGTGCTGCTGCTGGCGGTGGTTCTGCCTTCAGAGCTGGGATCCCGGCCAGCAGCTGCCACTCTCCAGCTGACCAGCTCTGAAGGCAGTGCTGTGCCCAGAAGCATCGCAGAAGTAAGGATAGCAGTACCGCAACCCTTCCTACAATAACCTTGTGACCCTGCCCCCCAACAACTCCTTTTTGGGTCAGGACCCCTACAATTACAACACCGTGAAATTTCAGATTTAAATAGCTGAAATAATGGAATGTATTATTTTTAAAATCCTATGACAGTGAAATTGACCATGAATTTGGTAAGGTCCTACCAATGACCTAGAAGTGAACATCTACATACTCCATTATAGGCCTCTGAGACATCCAGTCCCCTTAACCATAATATGTTAATGAAAAAAATCACTGTTCAGAGATGTGTTAAGCAGAGATTGAGAGAAATGTGATCTGACAAACAAAATAGATTAATACAAGAGCTTTAAAGGGAAGAAAACTCTAAGCACTGTAGCATGGCTATTTATATATATTAAGAACATCATTCTTAATGGTTATTGCTTCTTTGCATATTTCTAGTGTTCAATCTTCAGACAAAATACTTTAACGTCAGCACTATTCGTTCTTCAAATAGTTTTTCAAGAACTATTAGTTCTTCAAGTATATGAAGAACATATACACATTCTTCAAACGTGTATAGGCCCTGATTCAGCACAGTCACACCAGTTGTAGATTGGTGTCACTCCATTAGAAACGGGTGTAATCAGAGTTCAATGATTTATGTACGTATTTAGCTTTCCAATAAAAAACACCAAAAAGTTGCATGGCTTTGAAACTTTCACTGCCCAAATACCCCAAAGAAGAGTACTCAAATTGACAAATTTGTGTATTTTACATATGCATGCTGGTGAAAAATACATTTGAACACACTTTTCAAAGACAGGCTATAATTCCATCTCATAATTTTATTATGCTATATTTAAAAAGTTATCCTAATTCTTTTTTTCTGTTAAAGCAAATATGTTGGGCTTGAATCTACTGTTTATCTGGTGTAAATCAGGAGTGGCTCCATAGTGGAATTGCAACCAATGTGAAATCATATGACCAAGAAGAATCAGACTTTTGTATCCACTTGCTAATCTAACAATGATTCAGGATTGAACATGTTTCTTTGTTGGTATTCAACCTTTCAAATGTTGTACACAGGCAAAAGTACTAATACAAATACAGTGCTATTGCTTTAACAAAAGCATGATTTTTTTTCAATGTTCTTTGTACTTTGTGGGATACAATATCTCAAGTTAACCATATGTTATTCCATTAATGACTGTCAAAGAATGTGGTTTTATTGCAAATGTATCCTTTTCACTCTTTGACATAATGTAATGCAACAGCTGTTTGTGACACAGAAAAGTTTTAGAAATACACTAGGCTACAGTAACTGCGCTTTTATTTGCTTCTTGGTGCCGGGGCCAGCAATACAGTAAGGCAATGTAAAGTATCACTGTCACTTAACATAAGTAACATAACAGGAACTGCCAAGAGATGTGCTGGAAACCTGAAAACTTAACATCTGAACTTATATAAGTCATATTTCGTTATGCTGAATGAATGATCTTTCAGGTCCCTTGATACTGTATTTAATATCAGACACATTCAGAAACTGGTTAGCTTGGAACTAAGTGTGTAATCTAGGTGGATACCCCATGAGTATACATTTCCCCACCCTTCCATTTTTAACCGTGAGATTCTAAATTCAAGCAAATACCAGACTCATTTTGTCCATCCCTAGTGCTATCTACTTGAATCCTATTTTGCCTATATACTGTACAAAGCAGACCCAACAATGAAACCAGACTCCTTTTTTATTACTCTTGGTGTCAATGGGTTTCTTCTCTGCACTGTATTTTTTATTAAAAGCTATAACTTTCATAGCCCCCTGTGCTGCAGAGCTCCATAAAGGCATACATTTCTAAAACAGAGTCAGAGTTGTAGCCCTAGGAAAACCATGGCTGGAGTCTGAATAAAAATAAAGGAATTTATTGTAAACATTTAAAAATGAACCATTTTGCTGTATCGCTCCTCGGGGAACCATTCTGCCATGGCAGCCCCATGTGAACTTGTCTCCTCCCTCCTTCCATAGGCCTTTTGACCCTTGTTTCTGCCATTGTGGTTTTGAAAAAATGTGTTCCAGTTTCTGATGGGAACATAAAGCTGCACAGCCATGGTCTTCTGCAGTTCAACAGTTGCAAATCTTGCCACCTCCCCAGTAGCAGGCATCTACCCCGTGGAAGTCTTAAATTCTGCAGATCTCAGGGCACAGGTTCAGAGAACGGAGCTGGAGGAGGCCCAGTGATTCCACATAGCCATATAGAAGATCATGTATAACAGAAAAAAAAGGCAAAGGCTTGTTTCCTTCTCTAGTGGACACTGCTGCTGAAAAGAAATCTTATGTACTGTTAGTCATTTCTTTAGCTGTGCAATGTTGGTAATTCTAGTGGGATCCCAGGACATGTGCAGAATCAAGCCTGGCTCTCCCCTACAGATAAAATGTTAGTCCTCAGCAATACCAACCACTGAGAGGGCATATTTCCCACTAATGTAACATCCGCTTGATGCACAAGCTCACCAAAGAATAGTCCTTCAGAGTTGAAGACTTAGTTGTAGTCTTCAAGCTATCTGTGGAACTGGTCCATGATACCTCAGAGGAGAGCCTTTCACTGCATAACAACCAATGTTCTTCAGGTCTGTGGAGCTTGTGAGAGCAGGAGACGTTGGACTTTCTATGCAGTAAGGCCAAGGTTTTGGAGCTAAGCCCAGAGGTGATTAAAACAGCCACAAATCTGAGTGCCTTCAGAAAAGAGTGTAAAGTAGAGGGAGAGAAGGAAACTTCTTTTGAAATGTAGTCCCTACTTCCCTCAAGGAAGTAGGGAGGAAAATGTGACAATTGGTCTATTATTTTAGTTATGCCCTGGAAGATGCTCCAATATTACAGCAGTGAGTGCCATTATAGGATCCTACCTAGATCAGTGGGAGAGAACAGGGTTAGGATAGGATCTGCATCTACCTGCCAAGTTCTTTCAGCTCCTGAACTGACCAAGAAAAGATTTGCTCAGCCCTTGTCATTAGTCCAACTCACTGAGGTGTGAGGCTCCTATCCTAAATTCTAGGCGTTTACCTGCACATGGAAACTCCCTCTGTTGGGGAAGGTGCTCTCTTGGCCCTGAATATAATAGTCAGGGCTTGACTGTAGCCAGCTCAGTCTTCCAACTGGGTCCCGTCTTTAAAAGGTGTGGGGAAGGGCGCGGGTGAGAAGAACGTAGGAAAGGTCATGCCTGACCAGAGCACAGCTCTATCTAGTCCAGTCTCTTGTTTTGGGCAGCAGCCAGTAATAAAAGCCTCAACTGTTGCCAGGACCACTGCAGGGGACAGTTACAGAATAACTTGCCTCTAGGGTAAAGTTTCTTCATAACGCTACCTGTTAGAGGTTATCCTGATGCAGGAGCGTTTATAGCCTTTCTTGGGGGGTTGGAAGGAGGGAGGCAGCAGCAAAGGCGTGGGGTTTGAAGGAATCGGGAGGGGGAGAGCAGTTAAGGGCCTCTATGGGGATGCAATGTGGGAGGCAGCACTGAGAGGAGCGTGAGCAGGAGCACATTGGGGGAAGGAAGGAAGCTGGAGGGATACAGCAGCGATGTGGGGGTGAGAGGAAGTAGTAGTAGTAAAGGTGGGTGGAGGATAGGACCCCTGGGCGAAGGAGGGTGAGAGGAAGCACGCAGTGGCCAGCTGAGGGGTGTACACAGGTGAGGAGGCGCTAGTGGGCGAGAAGCAGGTGTGTGTG